>NC_056729.1:1976104383-1976441883 GCF_019279795.1 Protopterus annectens | reverse complement strand
TTCATATTAGAATAGAAATAAAACACTCAAAATTACCACAGAAACCCTATTAAATAAAGTACAGTTGTGTACATTTACCATAAATGTAGATGTTCGAGTGTATTCACTGTTGCAGTCATTACATTTGGGTAATCTGCTGGCAGGTTGCCCTCAGTTAGCCTGAATAACAAAGTCTTGGTTCCTATGTCGGTTGCTGTCTCCTCTTCCATGACGTCAGGGGTATAAAACATGCAGCCGACGCCATTTTATTCAGTTTTTCCTGCCCCAGATGTCAGGTGCCCCCCAAATGGGGAGGCAAAAAAAAAAAAAAATATATATATATATATACACACACACACACACACATATATATATATATATATATATATATATATATATATATATATATATATATATATATATATATATATATATATACACATATCTATAAACAGAAATACATGTAAATGCACTTTTAGCAACATAAACTTTACCTTCATCTAAAAGCAAATACACCACAAAGGCTTTAGTATATAGTAAAGGAAAGAAAAGGTATAGAAAAGGGGGATGGCGGGAGGGTAACCTGGACTGCAACAGTGAATACACTCGAACATCTACATTTATGGTAAGTGTACACAACTGTACTATGTTCTTCGTGTTTCACTGTTGCAGTCATTACATTTGGGTAGAATCCCAAATCCCAAATGAATTCCAAAGATGGGGGGATGGAACTAAACAGCATTAGGAGCGGCTATAAGGCCCTGCAGAACTGCAGTGGCAAAGCCTTCCCTGGATTTGGAGAAGAGAGGCAAATGATAATACTTTATGAAGGAATGAACAGAGCTCCAAGTAGCAGCCTCTAGAATGTCTTTAGTTGGAACCCCTCTGAGAAAAGCTGCTGATGTAGAGGCAGCCCTGGTGGAATATGACCTGATCCCCTTGGGCACAGGTTTACCATGGTGCAAGTAGCAGAAACGAATGCAGTGGCTTACCCACTTTGAAATAGTCTGCTTTGATACAGCCTTCCCCTCTGACCCTGCAGCAAATGCTACCAGTAGTTGCTCAGACTTTCTTAGAGATTTGGTCCTGTTTAAGTAGAATCTTAGTTGTCTGTGTACGTCCAATGAATGCAGAATCCGCTCCCCGTTATTCTGTGGATTCGAGTAAAATGTTGGCAGGTGAATTGTCTGGTTAAGAGCCACATTGGATACCACCTTAGGCATAAAAGAAGGATTGGTCCTGAGGGACACCCTGTCTGGGTAAAATGTAATAAAAGGCTCCACAGCCATGAGAGCCTGTAGTTCCAAAACCCTTCTAGCTGAAGTGACTGCCAAGAGAAAAACTGTTTTCCAAGATATACATTTTATATCCACAGTAGCTGCTGGTTCAAAAGGAGGCAGGGTGAGTTTTTCCAGCACAAAGTTGAGGTCCCATGCAAAAGTTGGTGATCTTCTGGGAGGCCTTAAATTTTTGGCCCCTCTAAGATACTGTTTAAGCAGAGGATGAAAAAAGAGGGGAGGCTCTGTGTTGTAATGAGCCGAGATGGCAGAGGCATGGATTTTTATTGAAGAAAAAGATAGGCCCTTGTCAAGCATCTCAGTCAAATATTATAAAATCTGAGGAATATTGGGCTTTGCTGTGTCTGTTCCTTGTGCTTGGTTCCAAGCACAAAATCCCTTCCATTTATCAGCATAAGATTTTCTAGTACTAGGCCTTCTGGCTTCCAAAATGACATCCATCACAGATTTACTTAGAGGTGTTGTTTGAATAAATAAATGATCAGCCATGCTGCAAGATTCAGAGTTTGGAGCTGAGTGTGCAGAATTTCATTGTTCTGCTGAGACATTAGATGAGGTATTTGAGGCAAGTACCAAGGAGGAAGTTGAGACATATTCCTTAGAAGTGGGTACCAGTGCTGGTGAGGCCAGTCCAGAGCAACTAGGATCATTTTTTGGTTTGTCCTGTCTGACTTTTAGTAAGTCCTTGGAGAGAAGAGGCAGAGGGGCAAAGGCATACACTGATAGGTTTTTCCAACTGAAGGATAGGGCATCCACTTTCCATGCCTTTTTGTGATGAGTTCTTGTGCAGAATTTGCCCAACTGATAATTTTGGGGAGAGGCAAATAGATCTATGTCTGGGCTCCCCCACTTCTGTGTTAACATGCTGAAGATTTGTGGATCCAGTTTCCATTCGTGCAGGTCCATAAGATTTCTGCTTAGGTCGTCTGCCAGAGTATTTTGTTTTCCTGGCAGGAATTGAGCTTGAAGATGTATTTGGTAAGTCAAAGCTGTGTTTCACAATGCCATGGCTAGTCTGCAAAGGGGGTAGGAATGTGTGCCCCCCTGCTTGTTTATGTACCACATAACTGTGGTGTTGTCTGTCTTTATCAGTAGTTGTCCTAGATGAAGTCCTTGAAGGCTGTCAGAGCATTCTGAACAGCTAGCATCTCTTTCTGGTTGATATGCAGATGCATTGTTTTGGGCTCCATTTGCCCTGAATGCATCTCCCCGCCAGGTGGGCCCCCCAAGCATAGTCTGATGTGTCTGTAGTTAGGGTTTGGGTGGCAGGGGGTAGAGTAAATGACAGTCCCTTGTTTTGGTGACATGTCTCTGCCCACCAAAGAAACTCCTGCTGTAGGCAGGGAATGAGAGGAATCATTGTTTCCAGACTGTGACAATGTTGATTCCATAAACTTTTTAGGTACCACTGAAGTTTCCTCATATGCAGTATCGCATATGGAATTAGTAGAATGCAAAATGCCATGAACCCCAAAGCCTGCAGAACTTGTCTTGCAGATAACTGGGTTTTTGTTGCCATTTGTTTGAAGTATGTTGTCAGTTGCCTTTGCCTGGAGTAAGGTAAGCCATCTGGGCAGTTGTATTCAAGCTTGCACCCAGGAATGTAATTATTTGAGAGGGTATCAGTTGGGATTTCTTTTCGTTTATTGTGTACCCTAGGCATGTTAGAAGCCTTTTTACAAACACCAGATGTTGAAGAAGAGTGTCCTTGTCCTCTGCTTGAATGAGACAGTCATCCAGATAACGATAAATGTGTATGCTTCTTTGTCTGCAGAATGCAATTACTGGTGCCAGTCACTTTGTAAAGACCCTGGGCACAGTAGATAAGCCAAAGGGCAGTGCACAGAATTGGTAATGCAAAAAAAGTACAGTTGTGTACAATTACCATAAATGTAGATGTTCGAGTGTATTCACTGTTGCAGTCATTACACTTGGGTTATCCTGCTGGCAGGCTACCCTCAGTCGGCCTGAATTCCAAAGTCTAGGACCGGCGTCAGTTGCTGTCGCCTCTTCCCTGATGTCAGTGCGCCAGGGGTATAGAAGATGCAGCCAACGCCATTTTCTTCAGTTTTTCTTGCCCCAGATGTCAGGTGCTCCCAAAAGGGTAGGTTAAAATATGCCAATAAAACATGCATGCACCAAAATATATTATACCTTCATCTACAAGCAAATACACCACATAGGTTGTATAGGTTAGAGAAGAGCAGATAAGTTCCAGCAAAGCAATGGGGGATGGTGGGTGGGTAACCTGGACTGCAACAGTGAATACACTCGAACATCTACATTTATGGTAAGTGTACACAACTGTACTATGTTCTTCGTGTTTCACTGTTGCAGTCATTACACTTGGGCTGAATCCCAAAGCTAAGGTTGGGAGGCTGGAGCTAAATAGCATTAGGAGTGGCTATGAGGCCCTGCAGAACTGCAGTGGCAAAGCCTGCCATGGATTTAGAGTAGAGTGGTAAATGATAGTGCTTTGTAAAGGTGTGCACTGAACTCCAGGTAACAGCCTCTAAAATGTCTTAGGTTGGTACTCCCGTTAGGAAGGCTGCTGAAGTGGCTGCTGCTCTGGTTGAATGTGGCCTAATGCCCTTGGGCACTGGCTTGCCATGTTGTGAATAGCAGAAACTAATGCAGTGGCCTATCCACTTTGAAATAGTCTGCTTTGAGATAGCCTTTCCTTGTGGTCCTGCAGCATATGCCACTAGTAGTTGCTCTCTCTTTCTGAAAGCTTTGGTTCTGTTGAAGTAGAAGCGTAGCTGTCTGTGTATTTCCAAAGAATGCAGAATTCTCTCCCCCTTATTCTGTGGGTTTGGATAAAAAGTAGGCAGGTGAATAGTTTGGTTAAGGGCCACACTGGACACTACCTTAGGCATAAATGTCGGGTTTGTCCTCAGAGAAACCTTGTCTGGATAAAAAATGATAAAAGGTTTCACAGCCATGAGTGCCTGTAGCTCCGAGACTCGTCTTGCAGAGGTTATTGCTAGGAGCAGAGCTGTTTTCCAAGATAAAAACTTTAAATCAGCTGTAGTGGCTGGCTCAAAAGGGGGCAGGGTGAGTTTTTCCAAAACAATTGAGGTCCCATGCAGGTATTGGTGATCTCCTCGGAGGCCTTAAGTGTTTGGCTCCTCTGAGGTACTGCCTTAACAAGGGATGAGAAAAGATTGGTGGCTCTGTATTGTAATGAGCTGAAATGGCAGAGGCATGAATTTTAATTGATGAAAAGGATAGGCCTTTGTCCAGCATCTCAGTTAAGTATTGCAAAATCTGAGGAATATTTGGTACAGTTGTGTCAATTCCTTGTGCCTGGTTCCATGCACAGAATCTGTTCCATTTTCCACTGTAAGATTTTCTGGTACTAGGCCTTCTGGCCTCCAAAATGACATCCATTACAGCTTTAGTGAGAGGCACGTTTTGTATCACTACATTATCCGCCATGCTGCCAGATTTAAGGTCTTTAGTTGGCTGTGCAGGATCTGATTGTTTTGTTGGGATAGTAGATGAGGTATCTGAGGCAAGGTCCAAGCCAGGCATTGCGACAAGTTCCTTAGGATTGGGTGCCAGTGCTGGTGGGGCCAGTCTGAGGCAATCAGTATCATCTTTGGCTTCTCTTGTCTGACCTTTAGGAGTACCTTGGGGAGGAGAGGCAGTGGAGGAAAGGCATATACTGCTAAGCTTTTCCAGCTGAAAGATAGGGCGTCCACTTTCCATGCTTGCCTGTGATAAGTCCTTGAGCAGAATCTTTTTAGTTTGTAGTTGTGAGGAGAGGCAAATAGATCTATATCCGGGCATCCCCATTTCCTTGTTATCATGCTGAAGACTTGTGGATCCAATTTCCACTCGTGGGGATCCATGAGGTTTCTGCTGAGTTCGTTTGCCAGAGTATTTATCTTTCCTGGCAGGAATTGTGCCTGCAGGTGTACTTGGTAGGTCAATGCTGTGTCCCACAAAGTCATGGCTAGTCTGCAAAGGGGGCAAGAATTAGTGCCTCCCTGCTTGTTTATATACCACATGACCATGGTGTTGTCACTCTTTATCAGCAGTTGTCCCAGATGAAGTAGGTCCTTGAAGGCTGTCAGGGCATTCTGAACAGCTAGTATCTCTTTTTGATTGATCTGTAGATGCATTTGGTTTGCGGACCATGTGCCTTGAATACATCTTCCTGCCATGTGGGCCCCCCGGCATAATCTGATGCATCCGTTGTTAATGTCTGCCTGGCTGGGGGTAAAGTGAATGGCTGTCCCTTGTTCTGGTGACAAGCCTTCGCCCACCAACGAAACTCCTGGTGCAGGCAGGGAATGAGGGTAATTATTGTTTCCAGGCTGTGGCAATGTTGAGTCCAAACACTTTTTAGGTACCATTGAAGTTTCCTCATATGCAGTCTCGCATATGGAATTAGTAGAATGCAGGATGCCATGAAGCCCAAAGCCTGCAGAATTTTTCTTGCAGATAACAGGGTATTTGTTGCCAACAGGTTGAAATGGGTAGTCAGTTGCCTTTGTTTGTCTGGCGTGAGATAAGTCATCTGGGCAGTTGTATCTAAGCTTGCACCCAGGAATATTATCTCTTAAGAGGGTAGTAGTTTTGATTTATTTTCGTTGACTGTGTACCCTAGGCCTGTTAGAAATCTCTTTACAAATGCCAGATGCTGTAGTAGAATGTCCTTGTCCTCTGCTTGAATGAGGCAGTCGTCCAAGTAAGGCTATATCTGTATTCCTCTTTGTCTGCAGAATGCAATTACGGGTGTCAGGCACTTTGTGAAGACCCTGGGTGCTGTAGATAAGCCAAAGGGCAGTGCAGAGAATTGGTAGTGCATTGAGCCAGCTTTGAATCTGAGGTATCTTCTGCACGTTTGTCTGATTGGGACATGCAGGTATGCCTCTTTTAGGTCTAAAGTCACAAGCCAAGCCTTCTTGCCCAGCATGGGCAGAAGTTGCTGTACAGCCAACATTTTGAATTTTGGTATATCCAGAAATTTGTTTAGAATAGATAGGTCCAGTATTGGTCTCGAGGTCTTGTCCTTTCTTGGTACCAAAAACAGTCTGGAATAAAATCCTTGTCCCCGCTCTTGCTCTGGTACTTGCTGAATGGCCCTCATGTCCATGAGGGATGAGACTTGCTTTTGTGCCTCTGCCCATTGATGTTTTGGCAGGTCAGGCCAACAGTTTGTCCTTGGCAGGGTATGGAAGTGAAACTTGTAGCCTTGTGACACTATGTCTAGGACCCATTTGTCCTGGGTTATTATGTGCCAGTTTTGAGAAAAAAGTGCTAGTTTTCCCCCTAAAGGTGCTGCCAGAAGATAAGTGCTTGGTGCGGAAGTCATTAGGACTGTTTCCTGTATGGCTGTGATTTTTCTTCTCCACTTTTGGAGGTAGAAACACCCAATTGTTTAGACCTGTATGAACCTTGGGGCTGGGATCTGCCTCTTGGGTGTCTGTATCTGCCCCCTTGTGGTCTGTCTGACACTGGAAAGTACCAATTATTTGTAGGCCAGTGTCTGCTAAATCTTGGAGGCTGAACCTGTAAGAAATCCTTAACCGTTTGCATAGATTTAGCTTTGTCCTCCATTTTCTTTAACACCTCTTCTGCTTTAACACCAAACAAAGTATCATGCTGTAATGGGGCATCTAATAATTTTGCTTTGACATGATCAGGCAGACTTTGTTCCTTTAACCAAGCATGCCTCCTGATGACAGAACCCGTAACAGCGGCTCTGCAGGACGCCTCCAAAGAATCAAAACCACATTGCAAAGTATGCTTTCCAACTTGTTCAGCTGCATGCAATAAATCCTGAATTTCTTTGTTTTCTGCACATTCAGAATATGTCAACATTTTCTGTTTAAGCAGTGACATAATACATTGCTGATATTTGAGCATATGAAACTGACAATTTAAAGCCCTTATAGACAAGGTAGCGGAGGTGTAAATCTTTTTTCCCCATCTGTCCCTCAGCTTTGGCGGGCTAAGAACTTGCTGTATTCAACTGGACGTATAAGAGAATTTAAGTACCTTTATCTGCACTTTTTTTCAAAAAATACAGTATTTAAATTGATTTTAACTGTATTGCAGGAATATTAACTGAACTGGAAGTTAGTCAGTGTTTGCTGAATTTTGTTATTTGCTAGTAATTACAGGTGTGGGGTAGCCACACTCTTTGATTTCCTGTCCTTGCCTATTTAAGTGGTACAGTGTGAAATATTTTCTGCTTAAAAACCTCAGCTTTGGCTGGCTAAGAACTTGCTCTATTCAACTGGACGTATAAGAGAATTTAAGTACCTTTATCTGCAATTTTTTTCAAAAAATACAGTATTTAAATTGATTTTAACTGTGTTGCAGGAATATTAACTGAACTGGAAGTTAGTCAGTGTTTGCTGAATTTTGTTATTTGCTAGTAATTACAGGTGTGGGGTAGCCACATTCTTTGATTTCCTGTCCTTGCCTATTTAAGTGGTACAGTGTGAAATATTTTCTGCTTAAAAACCTCAGCTTTGGCCGGCTAAGAACTTGCTGTATTCAACTGGACGTATAAGAGAATTTAAGTACCTTTATCTGCACTTTTTTTTCAAAAAAATACAGTATTTAAATTGATTTTAACTGTGTTGCAGGAATATTAACTGAACTGGAAGTTAGTCAGTGTTTGCTGAATTTTGTTATTTGCTAGTAATTACAGGTGTGGGGGTAGCCACATTCTTTGATTTCCTGTCCTTGCCTATTTAAGTGGTACAGTGTGAAATATTTTCTGCTTGAAACCTCAGTGTTGGCAGGCTAAGAACTTGCTGTATTGAACTGGACGTATAAGAGAATTTAAGTACCTTTATCTGCACTTTTTTTTTCAAAAAAATATAGTATTTAAATTGATTTTAACTGTGTTGCAGGAATATGAACCGAACTGGAAGTTAGTCAGTGTTTTCTGAATTTTGTTATTTGCTAGTAATTACAGGTGTGGGGGTAGCCACATTCTTTGATTTCCTGTCCTTGCCTATTTAAGGGGTACAGTGCAAAATATTTTCTGCTTAAAAATCTCAGCTTTGGCCGGCTAAGAACTTGCTGTATTCAACTGAACGTATAAAAGAATTTAAGTACCTTTATCTGCACTTTTTTTCAAAAAATACAGTATTTAAATTGATTTTAACTGTGTTGCAGGAATATTAACTGAACTGGAAGTTAGTCAGTGTTTGCAGAATTTTGGTATTTGCTAGTAATTACAGGTGTGGGGGTAGCCACATTCTTTGATTTCCTGTCCTTGCCTATTTAAGTGGTACAGTGTGAAATATTTTCTGCTTAAAAACCTCAGCTTTGGCCGGCTAAGAACTTGCTCTATTCAACTGGACGTATAAGAGAATTTAAGTACCTTTATCTGCACTTTTTTAAAAAAAATACAGTATTTAAATTGATTTTAACTGTGTTGCAGGAATATTAACTGAACTGGAAGTTAGTCAGTGTTTGCTGAATTTTGTTATTTGCTAGTAATTACAGGTGTGGGGTAGCCACATTCTTTGATTTCCTGTCCTTGCCTATCTAAGTGGTACAGTGTGAAATATTTTCTGCTTAAAAACCTCAGCTTTGGCCGGCTAAGAACTTGCTGTATTCAACTGGACGTATAAGAGAATTTAAGTACCTTTATCTGCACTTTTTTCAAAAAATACAGTATTTAAATTGATTTTAACTGTGTTGCAGGAATATTAACTGAACTGGAAGTTAGTCAGTGTTTGCTGAATTTTGTTATTTGCTAGTAATTACAAGTGTGGGTTAGCACATTCTTTGATTTCCTGTCCTTGCCTATTTAAGTGGTACAGTGTGAAATATTTTCTGCTTAAAAACCTCAGCTTTGGCCGGCTAAGAACTTGCTGTATTCAACTGGACGTATAAGAGAATTTAAGTACCTTTATCTGCACTTTTTTCAAAAAATACAGTATTTAAATTGATTTTAACTGTGTTGCAGGAATATTAACTGAACTGGAAGTTAGTCAGTGTTTGCTGAATTTTGTTATTTGCTAGTAATTACAGGTGTGGGGTAGCCACATTCTTTGATTTCCTGTCCTTGCCTATTTAAGTGGTACAGTGTGAAATATTTTCTGCTTAAAATCTCAGCTTTGGCCGGCTAAGAACTTGCTGTATTCAACTGAGCGTATAAGAGAATTTAAGTACCTTTATCTGCACTTTTTTTTTCAAAAAAAATACAGTATTTAAATTGATTTTAACTGTGTTGCAGGAATATTAACTGAACTGGAAGTTAGTCAGTGTTTGCTGAATTTTGTTATTTGCTAGTAATTACAGATGTGGGGTAGCCACATTCTTTAATTTCCTGTCCTTGCCTATTTAAGTGGTACAGTGTGAAATATTTTCTGCTTAAAAACCTCAGCTTTGGCCGGCTAAGGACTTGCTGTTTTCAACTGGACCTATAAGAGAATTTAAGTACCTTTATCTGCACTTTTTTTCAAAAAATACAGTATTTAAATTGATTTTAACTGTGTTGCAGGAATATTAACTGAACTGGAAGTTTTGACTCTGCTCTTCAGTTAGTCCCACCCACCCTCCCTGTTTTTGTTTTGGTGTTAATCTTAGTGGCCTTGAAACTGCCCGCCCCTCTTGTAAATTTGTGTTTGGATACTCCTTCTGGGCCCATCTCATTTGCTCACTCAACTGAGTGCAGTGAGATCATATTCTGATTTCAGGCACTCCTACTGTGTACAAAGAGAGCATCTGGGAAACAGAAAAAAATGTAAGCTTGTTTCCTGCCTTTCCTGTTAAGTGGTATAGACTATTTGTAGGCTTCTGAGTCCCCAAGCCCTTCTGTGTTGGAGGGAAGCCTTCTCGCTTAGTTTTTTTTTTTCTTAAAACTAGCCAGTTTTCTAGTTTCAGCACTCAAATCTGTTTCTTTGATCTCAGCACTTGTTCAGGAAAAAAAAATTTCATCTGCTTTTACTGTACTTGTGTTTCTACCTACTTTATTTTACTTTTGCATCATCTTAAAAGTACTCAATTGTATTTATTAGTGCTTGGTGTAACTCATTCTAAGCCTTTTGGTTTAAACACTTGGGCTTTGGACCAGTTGTTTTGCACTGAGAGGGTTTGTGGTCTGCACTGTAGTGGCAGAACAGGTAGCTTACATCCTTCTAAGTTGAGAATTGCTGATTGAAGGCTCAGTGTCTGTTATTCTAAAAGTGCATTAATTCTGGTTTAAGCACTTGGGCTTTCAGGCCAGTTATTTTACATTAAAAGGGTTCGTGGTCTGCACTCTTGTGGGAGGAGAGGCTGGACTCTGCCCTTCTGAGCTGGGAATTTCTGGTTAAAGGCTTATAGTGCATGCATATCTGAACTGCTTCTTACTGAAGTTGGTGCGCCTTGTTTGCTGTGGCATAGACTGGATTCGGGCCTGCTGGATCTAGCTTTGTTTGTGTAACTTGAGCACTAATCCAGGCATTCTCTAAAGTATTCAATTGTATTTATTACTGCTTGGTAGTAACTTGATTAAAGTGTAGCTATCATTCTAAGTCTTTTGGATTAAGCACTTGGGCTTCAGACCAGTTGTTTTACATTAGGAAGGTTTGTGGCATGCACTGTGGTGGCAGGACAGGTAGCTTTCATCCTTCTAAGTTGGGAACTGCTGATTGAGAGCCCAGTGTCTGTTATTCTTAAAGTGTATTAGTTCTGGTTTAAGCACTTGGGCTTCAGGCCAGTTATTTTACATTAAGAAGGTTCGTGGTCTGCACTCTTGTGGGAGAAGAGGCTGGACTCTGCCCTTCTGAGCTGGGAATTTCTGGTTAAAGGTTTATAGTGCCTGAATATTTGAATTGTATCTTACTGAAATTGGTACACCTTGTTTGCTGTAGCATAGACTAGATCCAGGCCTGCTGAATCTAGTTTTGTTTATATGCTTGTTGTTTCTTTGCTTGTTATTTCCCTGGAACGCTAATTCCACCTAATCTGGCTTCTCAGCTTCTGTGGATCACTAGTGATATCTGCATTGCTTACTGTACTTATTTCCTTGTTTCACTTGAAAGAAAGTTACTGTTTGTCGTTTTTGCATTTAAGTTACCTGTAACACATTGCACTTAAGTTACCTGGCACTTGCTCGCTAAAGCAATTATATAAGTCAGCACTAAAAATTAAAAGCACTACACCCTCACTCCCCACTGGCCCTTGTTTTCAATTATTAAGGAATTCCCATTATTATTCTAGCATGTCCAAAGGTCAGTTGTCAATCTCCTCTCCGGTCCAGCTGGTGAATCTGGGAATCTTGAGGCAATGTTACAACTGCCTCATGTACACAGACAACCCTCTCCTCCCCTCAACAAATTCCAACACATGTGAGAGATGCAACCATATAGCCAAACTGGAGGCTAAGCTCTCTCAACTCAGTAATGGCATAACCACTCAGGAGGAGAAGGAAACCACACTCACTACAATTCCAGTCTCACATAGACCTACCAAGACAGCAAACCAAACACATAATCACACAAAAACATACTCGGAGGCTCTAAATAAAGATCTGCCTAAGCAGCAGAGACCTCCAAAGCAGACACCCAAGCAACCGCTACCCCAAAACAAAACAAGTGCAACACATATCTCACAAAGCTAGTGTGCCAAAAAGTCACAGCCCTTAAGACTAAACAACAAACCTGATACACTTGTAATAGGTGACTCTATCGTCAGGCACACTGACGTCCCGCTCACCAGGCTGAACAAGGAGAGGGTCACGGTGAGCAGCCTGTCGGGCGCTAGGATCCGCCACATAACACAAGCACTCAGGTCACTCCAAGGCAAGTACAAATATGACTCAGTCATTGTCCATGCTGGTGTGAATGACCTGAGGCACCTCCCTGGACTACATGAAAAGAGACATAAAGGAGCTCTCTGAGCATGTAGCCCAGGCAGGTATGACCCTGACCTTGAGTAGCATCTTACCCTCACCAAGAATGATGCCACAATATGAAGACAAGATGATCAATTTCAACAATTGGCTTAAGTACTGGTGTCATTTAAAAGGGATCCAATGCCTGTCAGCTTGGGATGATATGCTCGACAAGCCACGATGCTTCACTAGGGACGGCTTGCACCTGTCACCCCTGGGCTTTGGATATTGGCAAAGGCTCTTGCTACCCCATAGTGCCTTTTTAGGCAAGGCTCAAAAGACAAACCCACCTCCATAGGTATCACAAGAGATAAGAAACTAAGAGTAATGCTACTCAACGCCAGAAGTCTAAACCTCAAGATGCACGCACTTGAAACTCTCCTTAGCATGGAGAACATCGATATCAGTGCAGTAACATAAACCTGGTTCAGGGCTCCCGAGAGCACCCTAGCACTACCAGGTTATACCTCATACCATGCTTTTCGGCCCCAAAACTTGGACCGAACCACAAAAGGAGGGGGAGTATCGATATTCATCAAAGATACCCACACCTCCAGGTTGGTGGCAAAGCACGAAGCATCAGAGACTATCCATGTGCAACTAACAGTGGGTAAAACTGCCTTCCAGTTTATAGCCTGCTACAGACCACCCTCCCAAAAACAGGAACCCCACTCGGCCTTCCTGAGAACACTGGAAAATATGAAGGTCTCTCCAAACACCATTATATTGGGCAACTTCAACTACCCAAACATAGACTGGGAGCATTACTCTAGCTCCAACACCCTAGCCCAAAGGTTCCTAGAATTTATAAACTCAAATGCTATGGAACAACTTGTTACCACTCCCACAAGAGGGGAAAACATACTGGACCTGATCATCACCAACATGGGGACTCTATGCTCCAGACCAGAAGTGTATCTCACTGGTAAGATCGGACCATAAACTAATCTCACTGGATAGTCACATCCCGACCCCACCCCCTGCCCAGAAAACCACAGTGAAAAACTTCTCTAAAGCAAATTTCACACTCCTCAAAACCGAGGTGGAATCCTTCAAAGCAGCCGGGCCTGTGGAAAATACGGCCCAGACCGCAGAATCCTTTATAAACGCATTCTATGAACACCTTCAGGAATGCATGGATCATGCGATCCCAAATAAAACCAAGACCCAATACTCCAAAGGTAGACGTCCTGTCTGATGGACCCCAGCCATAAACAAACTATACAATAGAAGGAGGAAGCTACTAAATGATAGAGCAAAATCCCAAAAAGGGAAGGCATCACTGATCAGTATTAGCAAAAAACTACGGGCACTCATAAAATTGTCTAAGGCCAGCTTCGAGAGAAAAATTGCACAGGACACTAAGGATAATCACAAGGCTTTCTTTAGTTATGTTAAGAACCCGGGTGGTAATTCCCAGATATGCTCAGAATTAGTCCAAAATGACAAAAAATACACTGAACCCACAGACATTGCCAACATCCTAGCTGACAGGTTCAGCGCAAACTTCTCCCCACCAAAAGGGCAAATATCTATCCCAGCAGAGTGCTGCCCCTGACATCTCAGATGCTCAGGTAAGAGCCGCCTCTCCAAAGCAAAAACACAGCATCAATGGGACCAGACGGTGTCCCGGGCTGCGTCCTACATGAACTCCAAGAAGAGCTAAACCCAAACATAAAACTACTGTTCAATCTCAGCCTTACTACAGGATATGTGCCCAAAGAGTGGCATACAGCAACAGTGGTCCCTCTCCATAAAGGTGGTGCCTCAACGGATCCTGGAAACTATCGCCCCATAAGCCTGACTAGCTTGGTCTGCAAAGCTATGGAAAGGATCATCATGGACCTCATAAATAAAGATATTGGGGACCTACAGACACTGGATCCTACCCAGTTCGGCTTTGTTAAGGGCAGATCCTGCCTCTTAAACCTGGTTGATTTCTTTGAAACAGTCACCAAGGCCATTGACGAGGGAAGGTGGTCCACACAGCCTACCTGGACCTCGCAAAAGCCTTCGATACAATACCCCACTCGGGCATTATAGATAAGCTCACCAGCTTAAATATAAACCCCTATGTCACTAGATGGATTGCAAACTGGCTCAAGGACAGAACCCACATGGTTAGAATTGCTGGAGCCATGTCAGACTCCAAACCAGTTACAAGTGGTGTCCCACAAGGCTCAGTCCTGGGACCTCTCTTGTTCGGTAAATATTTCTCGGAGGTACAGGCCAACACGGAAGGACTGTGGCTGACCAAGTTCGCAGATGACTGCAAACTGGGTGCCATAATCAACTCTCCAGCCGACACAAGCATCCTCCAAAAGGGCCTCATAGAAACAGACAACTGGTGCCAGAGCCATGGCCTCAAGCTAAATGCCAAAAGTGTATAGTCATCCCTTTGGCAAAAACAAAGTGCCCACAAATTACCACATAGGTGGTAATCCATTAAGTACAGAAGAAGTAATTAGGGACCTGGGGACCCAAGTTGATAGCAATCTCTCATTTGACAACCACGTGGCCAAAGTGGTTAGAAAAACATTTTATATAGCCCACCTAATCATGAAGGGATTCACATCTAGATCAGGGGAGGTCATCGTGCCTCTTTACTCATCCCTCATCAGGCCCATAATTGAGTACAATGCCCCTTTTGGGATGTACCTTACCAGACACCTGCAGCAACTGGAAAGACCCCAAAAGTACCTCACCAAGAGGATCAAAGGGCTCAAACAGATGCCATATGCTGCCCGGTTAAAGAAACTGCAGCTCTTCTCAGTGGCATACCCCCTGTTCAGAAGCGATCTGTGCCTGACGTATAAAGCCATGTCCAACCCGGAATTAATGGACATGCTGCACCTCAGAAAATCCAAATCCCATCGAGCTACGCGCTCGAGAGACTTGAACCTCAGCATTGAAATAAATAGGACATGCTGGTGGGACAGATTCATAACCCAGAGGCTCCCTTCACTCTGGAATAAAATCCCAGTCCAGGTTAGGCAGAGTCCCTCACTGACTCTCTTCAAGAGGAATCTTGATGAGTGGATGGGAGATTGTAGGTTTACCCCGGGTATCACTTCTGTGTCACTGTTAGACAGAGGCACAGTATACTAACCTCGAAAAAGGGCATAGCAAAATAAATTTAAAATGGGTGGCGAAAGCCAAACACATTCTGGCTAGGCTTATAAATGCCCTAGGGCAGATAGCCTCTCCAATGCCCTAGAATCCCTGTCAGAGGGGTTAGGGGTTTTTTGCAGTGGAAGCCTTGAACCCTTTGGGACCCTGAGAGATGGTTTCTGGATCAGCAGCAGGGTTTTTGAAAAGGAATTTATGAGAGTCAGGAACCCTGTAGTACCTGTTTGGCTTAACAGGAGCTGGAGGTAAGGAGTCAGGGGTCAGACTGGACTCTGAAAATACATCATCAACAATGTCTAACACAGGTGGAATAGCTAGGGGCCTGTGTTGTGGTAGTAAAAGGAAGTCTCTGAGCCTTTTCTTAGATTCTGAAAAATCTTGGCTCTCCCAGTGGAAATGCTCCCTCATGGTATGCAAGGTTTCCCCAAAAGAGTAATCCTCAGGAGGAGAGGCTGAAGGGATAGATTCTTCAGCATCAGAATCCTCATAGGGAGGAAGAGAGTATTCATGATCAGAAGAGGAATCAGATGAAATGGAAACCTGATCTGAAGAGTCATATTCTGTCTCCTGCCTAGGCCTTTTATCAGGTGGGGGATGGGAACCCCTGATCAAAGTAATTAAGTCTTTGGCCATTTTGAGCATGGAGGCCTGTCCATGAGGTTGTTGTACTTGTTTCTTTGTCTTTAAGGGTGCTTTAGTCTTTGCCTTTGAAGCTGAAGTCGTTTTAATGTATAATTGAGTTGGTCTGAAAACACCCTCAGAAGCCGATGTCTGCTCAGTGGCTCCAGACCCATCTGAGGGAATAGTCTCCGAAGGTCTAATACCTTGAGCTTCCAGCGGCCTCGGTGACTCCACGTGGGTGTCGGTAGCGGCCTGCGGGTCTAAAGTAGCGGGCGTCAGGGGCTGCGAAGGCGCCTCACTGAGAACCGGCGACTGGCTTAGAAGAAGCCTCGTCGTCGGTTTTGGAGCTCGGATGCCAGTCCTTTTCTTTTTCTTTGCGTTTCTTGTGAATTCTGGTAGTCGGATGGCTATCCGATGACATCGTATAATTAAATCTTCTGCCAAAATAGTCTAAAGGAAAATCGTTCCGACGTTTAATAGTGCGTTGGTTAAATCTAGCACAAAACCGACAACTAGCAATGTCGTGGTCAGGGCCTAGGCAAGGGAATACAGTAAGAATGAAAGTCCTTATGAGGTATTTGCTTCCCACAAGAAATACAATTATTAACTTTATCCGACATCGGTCCAGAGCAAGAAAAAAGTTTCCCCAACGGGGTACTTAGCTTTTAATGAAGACTTCGGATCTCAAATTCGAACACGAAAATCTCAGGAGTTGGCCGACCGGCACTTGCGATCTGCTTATGCTTCGGCACCGCGCGGCAAGAAAGACTGAAGAAAATGGCGTCGGCTGCATCTTTTATACCCCTAGCGCACTGACGTCAGGGAAGAGGCGACAGCAACCGACGCCGGACCTAGACTTTGGAATTCAGGCCGACTGAGGGTAGCCTGCCAGCAGGATAACCCGAGTGTAATGACTGCAACAGTGAAACACGAAGAACATCACTCCTCAAGTTGAATTAGGAAACCGGGAAATAAATTTTAAGTAGGAAGGGGGTTACAGAGTGTGAGGTTGAGGAAGGCTGAAAACAGAATAAAAACTACAGTTGTGTACACTTACCATAAATGTAGATGTTCGAGTATATTCACTGTTGCAGTCATCACACTTGGGTTATCCTGCCAGGCGTATCCCTCAGTCGGCCCGAATACCAGAGGTTTAGTATTTCTGTGTCGGTTGCTGTCACTCCAGGACTGACGTCAGGTTGTCAGTGGTATAAAAACAGGCAGACAACGCCATTACATCAGTTTTTCTTGCTCCAAATGTCAGGAGCCCCCAAATAGGGAGCTAGGTTATGGTGTAATAACACCACCAGTAGAAAGTAAATACCAAATATCACACTGTAAGGAGTGAGGAAGAGAGAGAGAGAAAGAGAAAGACAAGGGGGGTGGAGGGTGGGAAACCAGGACTGCAACAGTGAATACACTTGAACATCTACATGTATGGTAAGTGTACACAACTGTACTATGTTCTTTGTGTTTCACTGTTGCATTCATCACACTTGGGTTGATTCCCAAAGCTGAAGACAGGGGTGGAGGCAGTCAAGAAGTGTTGGGGCTGGCTAGAAAGCCCTGCAGGACTGTAGTTGCAAAGCCTGCCCTGGATGTGGAAAAGATAGGTGGTAATGCTTGGTGAAGGTATGAACAGAACTTCATGTCGCAGCCTCCGGGATGTCCCTGGTAGGGACCCCTCTGAGAAAAGCTGCAGAGGTGGGAGTTGCCCTAGTGGAATGTGTTCTGACCCCCTGTGGGAGTGGTTTTCCCTGGTGTTTGTAACAGAAATGGACACAGTGTGCTATCCATTTTGAAATGGTTTGTTTTGATATGACCTTGCCCTCTGCCCCTGCTGCAAAGCTGACCAGTAACAGGTCAGATTTCCTGAAGGACTTAGTCCTATCCAGGTAGAATCTGAGCTGTCTGTGCACATCTAAAGAGTGCAAGATCCTTTCGCCCTTATTTTTAGGTGTAGGGAAAAAGGTGGGCAAATGAATAGATTGGTTGAGAGCCACACTGGAGACTATTTTAGGCATGAAAGTAGGGTTAGTCCTGAGGCAGACCCTGTCAGCGTGGAAAATGATGAAGGGTTCCACAGCCATGAGTGCTTGTAGGTCAGACACTCTTCTAGCTGAAGTAATGGCCAGAAGCAAGGCTGTTTTCCAAGAGAGGAATTTTAACTCTGCTGAAGCTGCAGGCTAAAAGGGGGGAAGCATGAGCTTTTCCAACACAAAGTTAAGGTCCCAAGCAGGGGTAGGGGCTCTTCTGGGTGGCCTTAAATTGTTAACCCCTCTAAGGAACTGCCTGATGAGGGAGTTTGAAAATAGAGGTGGCTCTGTGCTGTAATGAACAGAGATGGCAGAGGCATGGATTTTAAAAGAAGAGAAAGATTAGCCCCTGTGAAGCAGGTCTGCTAGATAATCCAGGATGAGAGGTAAGGAGTGCTGTGCTGGTTCAGCTCCTTTATCCTGGATCCGAGAGCAACACCTTTTCCACTTGTCAGCATAGGATTTTCTAGTGCTGGGTCGTCTGGCTTCATGTACAACATACAGGACTTGCGTACTTAGGCTGGCCACTGGAGGAGAGGTCAAGGAATAAGCCAGGCTGCCAGGTTCAGGGTCTGCAATTGTGGATGCAAGAACACTTCCTTTTGCTGCGTCAGAAAAGTTGGAATCTGAGGGAGGTGCCATGGAGGCAACGGTGACAGGCTGCGCAATAGTGGGTACCAGTGTTGGCGTGGTCAGTCTGGGGCAATCAGGATTGTCCTTGGTCTTTTCTCCCTTATTTTGAGCAACACCCTTGAAAGAAGAGGTAGAGGGGGAAATGCATAGATCAAGAGTTTTACCCATTGGAAGGATAGGGCATCCTCTTTCCAGGCCTTGCTGAGAGGTTCCCTGGTGCAGAATTTGCTGACCTGGTGGTTGTTGTGGCAGGCATATAGGTCCACCTTCGGGGTACCCCATTTTCGGGTTACGAGGCTGAAGGTGCTGTGGTTTAATTGCCACTTATGTGGGTCTAGGAGATTTCTGCTTAAGTTGTCTGCCAGAGAGTTTTGGTTGCCTGGGAGGAATTGTGCTAGTAGGTGAATCTGCATGGCTGAAGCAGTGTGCCAAAGGGTCATGGCTAGCCTGAATAGTGGGTAAGAGTGGGTTCCACCCTGCTTGTTGATGTATCACATCACTGTGGTGTTGTCTGTTTTGATTAGTACAGGCCCCGGAGAGAGTAGGGGTCTGAAAGCTGTCAGAGCGTGCTGAACAGCTAGCATCTCTTTTGGTTGATGTGCAGATGAATTTGATTTGGGCTTCAGAGGCCCTAAATGCACCTGCCATCCAGGTATGCACCCCAGGCATAGTCTGATGCGTCTGTGGTTAAGGTCTGGGCGGTGTGGGATTAAGAAAAGGGAAGTCCCTTGTTGTGGTTGCATGCTGCTGCCCACCAAAGAAAATCTTTCCTTAAACAAGGTATCATAGGTATAATAGTTTCCAGGTCCTGAGAATGTTGATGCCAAAGGCTTTTTAAGTACCACTGAAGTTTCCTCATATGCAGTCTGGCATATGGAATTAGTAGAATGCAGGAGGCCATGAACCCTAGAGCTTGCAGGATTTTCCTTGCTGATAACTGGGTTTGGGTGGCCAATTGAGAGAAGTAGCCTGCCAGATAGGCTTGTTTTTCTGGAGTAAGGAATGCCATCTGGGATGCTGTGTCCAGGCTTGCTCCCATGAATACAATTTTCTGACTGGGGACTAGTTTGGATTTCTTTTCATTTATAGTGTACCCCAGTGAGGTCAGTAGATCTTTTACAAATGTCAGGTGCTGTAACAGTTTTTCCTGACTGTCTGCCTGAATCAGGCAGTAGTCCAAGTAGGGGTAAATTTGAATATTTCTTTGTCTTCAAAAAGCAATGGCTGAAGCCAGCCATTTGGTGAAAACTCTGGGAGCAGCGGATAAGCCAAAGGGAAGTGGAGAGTACTGATAATGCATAGATCCTGCCCTGAAACGTAGATATTTCCTGCAAGAGTCTCTGATTGGGATGTGCAGATAGGCCTCTTTTAGGTCTAAAGTGGCTAACTAGGCATCTTTGGATAGCATAGGAAGAAGCTGCTGGTAGGTGAGCATTTTGAATTTTGGTACCACCAAGAAGGTGTTTAGAATAGATAGATCTAGGATTGGGCGACAGGTGCCCTCTTTTCTGGGTAACAGGAAAAGTTTGGAATAGAAACCTTGGCCTATCTGGTCTGCAGGAACAGGCTGAATTGCCCTCATGGAGAGCAGGGAATGAACTTGGTTTTGTGCCTTTGCCCACTGGTTTGAAGGAAGATCTGGGAACCCTTTCAGGGTTGGCAGTGTATGGAAATAAAATTTGTACCACTGGGACACTATATTGAGGACCCATCAATTGTTGGTGATGGAGGCCCAGTTTTCTGCATGGGAGGCAAGTTTTCCTCTTATGGGCACAAGCAGGTGGGCAGAGGTAAGAGGTGGAGTTGAATTCTTTCCATAAGGGGATGGCTTAGCACTCCCTGTTTTAGAAGTGGAGGTACTCCATTGCTTAGATCTCTGCAAGCCCTGAGACTGTTGTCTGGGGGGAGGGGGTCTGTTTTTCCTAGGTCTAGTCTGAGGTGGCCTTGAGGGGGCTGGAAAGGACCAGTGTTTTGAGGGGCAATGCCTACTGAATCTTGGAGGATGGACTTACAAAAAAACCTTTAACTGTCTGCATAGACTTAGCTTTTTCTTCCATCTTTTTTAGAACCTCTTCTGCTTTGATGCCAAACAGATTGTCTTTGTTCAGTGGTGCGTCCAATAATTTTGATTTGACATGGTCTGGCAAGGTCTGTTCCTTAAGCCAAGCATGCCTTCTAAGTAAAGAACCTGTGACTGCTGCCTTGCAGGATGCTTCTAGGGCATCAAGCCCACACTGCACGGTATACTTCCTAACTTGGCTTGCAGAATGCATAAGCTCCTGTAATTCTTTATTTTCTGCACAGTCAGAGAATGGAGATAGTTTTTGTTTAATAAGTTCCACCGTATTTTGCTGGTATTTCAGCATGTGGAACTGACAATTTAATGCTCTAATGGCAAGAGTTGCAGAGGCGTATACTTTTTTACCCCCTCTGTCTAAAGCTCAGGAATCCCTGTCCGATGGGGTGGGATTCTTAGCTGTGGATGCTTTTAATCCCTTAGGTCCTTGGGAGATGACCTCTGGGCCAGCAGTAGGATTTTTGAAAAGAAATTTGTGTGATTCAGGGACTCTGTAGTACCTGTCAGGTTTCCTGGCAGCAGAAGGTAGAGTATCAGGAGTTAGACTGGATTCCATAAAAACATCATTCACAATATCCAGAACAGGAGGAATAGCTAAGGGTCTGTGCTGTGGTAAATCTAAAAATTCCCTGAGTCTCTTTTTGGACTGGGGATAATCCTGGCATTCCCAATGTAAATGCTCTCTCAAGGTATGTAGGGTTTCACCAAAAGAAAAATCCTCTGGAGGAGTGGCAGAAGGAATGGATTCCTCTGCATCTGAATCCTCATAAGCAGATAAGGGCATGTCTTCATAATCAGAAACCTCAGAGTCGGACTCATGGTCAGATAAAGCTGCTGGGGACAAGTCTCTCTTCCTTTTAGCAGGGGTAGGCTGGCTTCCCCTAATCAGCATGATAAGGTCTTCCGCCATTTTAAGCATCTGAGATTGAGGCATGGAAGCAGGCGCTTGAGGTTGGGTCATCATTTTTTTTGGCGTAGTTCGTACTCTGGGCCTTAGAAACTCAGTAGTTTTAGAAAGAACTGAAGACGCAAAAGATGCCGTCGGTTTGTGTCAAATATCAGTAGTGCGAAGAACTTTCTCAGAAGCCGGTGCCTACACAGCGGCTCCGGACCCATCCATGGTAGAGACATCCGCAGGTTCCGCAGTCAAAGAAGAGTCTCGTGGCATACTGGACTCCGAACGGGTCTCAGTAGCAGCATATGAATCCATCAAAGCGGGCATCAGGGACTGCGAAAGCACCTCACTGAGTACCAGCAAACTGGCGACTAGCTTAACGGAAGCGTCGTCGGCAGTTTTGTGCCTGTGCTGTCTGTCTCTGTCTTTATCCTTACGTTTTTTCGGAAGATCGGTAGTTGGATGGATTACCGAAGCCATTTCGGAATACGGAGATCGAGAGCAAAAGTATTTGGCTATGATAAGGGCCCGACGACGTATAGTTCGGGCGTTGAACAAAGCACAAAACTGGCAGCGAGTGATGTCATGGCTTGGGCTTAAACAGGTGATGCACTAAGAATGGAAATCTCGGTGTGGTATTTGCTTTCCACAGGCGAGACAATTGTTAACTTTTTATGACATCAGTTAGAGCAAAAAAAAAAAAAAGGATCCCCAATGGGCTACTTAGCTTTAGAAGACTTCAAGTTCAATTTTGGAAAGGAAAATTCAGGTAGCGGCCGACCAGCACTTTTGTGAACTGCTTCTGCTTCGGGCTCCTTGGCAAGAAAGACTGATGTAATGGCGTCGGCTGCCTGTTTTTATACCACTGATGACCTGACGTCAGTCCTGGAGTGACAGCAACTGACGCAGAAATACTAAGGCTCTGGTATTCGGGCCGACTGAGGGCAACCCCTGGCAGGATAACCCAAGTGTGAGGACTGCAACGGTGAAACACGAAGAACATTAGGTGCATAGTTATGGTAAGTACATAACTTTTGTGCCTGATGTTATCTTTTTCATCCATCCCTTAACCAAATGGGTAGTGTCCCCAGCTAGAGAAGCTCCAGGGTGGTCATCTAGAAAGGATATTCTGGAGTACAGTGGAGCCAAACATTGCTTAGTTTCTAGAAAGTATGTCCAATTTGTAGTGAGCAATGAAGGGGTGAGTGTTAGACCAAGTGGCAGCTCTGCAAATATCATTTATAGAAGCTCTAGACCAGAATGCAGAGGATGCAGCCACATATCTATGGAATGAACCTTAGGAGGTTTAGGAAGGGTCAATTAATTTCCTTTACAGAAAAAAGAAATGTAATTAGTGAGCCTCTTGGCCAAAGTCACCGCTAAGACAAATTTACATAATTTGGCTTTGGAAAGGGAAATAAACAGCTGATTTTGATTTTCTAAAATTGTTTGTCCTATGGATATAGAATCAAAGTTGCTTATGCACATCTAAAAGACTCAGCAATGTATTCTCCTTTGCTGGAAAATTTTGGAAAGAATACAGAGAGGTTGATGTATCGATTTATAGTTGGTTCTGAAGCCACCTTAGGTATAAAAAAAAGTATTACTGTGGAGAGACACCCTGTCCTTCTGAAAAAATAGATATGGTGGCTTAGAAAAGAGGACCTGGAGTTCTGATACTCATCTGGCCGATGTGATCATGATCAGAAAAATAGTCGGCCAAGAAGACAAAATTTTAAGTCCAACTTGACAGCTGGTTCAAATGGTGGTCAAATCAGGGCTTGAAGAAATACATTTAAATCTCAGGGTGGAGTTGGGTCTTCAATGCGTAGATGGAGTGAAAAGATACCTTTAAGAAAATCTTTACATAACTTAGATGAAGCCAAAGAGGAATGGTTATGTTCTACATGAAAATATGAGATAGCTGCAAGTTGAAACTTTATGTTAGAATAACTAGCACCACTGTTAAATGCGGAAGCAAGAAAATCTAGAACAGCTGGAATGGGTGCCAAAATAGGGTATAACTGTCTCTGGACATCCCAAAGGTAGAATCTTTTCCATTTACTCTTGTACACCTTTTAGTAGAATTCTTCTGAGAGGATATGAGTACACGTTTGACCGTAGAGGAAGACCATGACTGTCTAGCGATCATTGGAGGTGGAGAAACCATGCAGTCAACTTGAGTGTCCGAATGTCCGAGTGAGTTATTCCTGATGGCTGAGAAAGGAGATCCTGGCTCAGATCCAATACCCAAGGATGGTACACCAGATGAGGCCACAGGGAGAGAAACCATACTTGTCGAGGTCAGAAGACAACAAAGAGAATTAGTTTGCACTTCTGGTAAGACGCTTTCTGTAGAAATTCGGGAATCAGAGGGGTAGGAGGAAAAGTGTACAGGAGCCCAAGGGGTTAATTGTGAAAGTACAGTTTTGTACCTACCATAAATGTAGATGTTCGAGTGTAGACACTGCTGCAGTCATTACACTTGGGTATCCTGCCGTCAGGCGGTTCCCTAGCCGGCCTGAGTTCCAAAGTCTTGGTCCGGCGTCGGTTGCTGTCGCCTCCTCCCTGACGTCAGTGCAACAGGGGTATATAAGATGCAGCCGACGGCATTTTCTTCAGTTTTTCTTGCCCCAGATGTCAGGTGCCCCCAAATAGGTAGGCAATTCAAATTGCTAATAAAACATACATAAGAAATGCAAACAACATACTTTCAGCTACCAGCAAATACTCCCCATACGTAGTAAAAGGTAGAGGAACTAGGTACGTACTAGCCAGTAAGAGGGGAAGGAGGGAGGGTAACCTGGACTGCAGCAGTGTCTACACTCGAACATCTACATTTATGGTAGGTACAAAACTGTACTATGTTCATCGTGACACTGCTGCAGTCATTACACTTGGGTAGAATCCCAAAGCTGAGGTAGGGTGGTTGGTTCTATAAGGCATTAGGGGTGGCTATAAGGCCCTGCAGCACCGCAGAGGCGAAGCCAGCTCTGGATTTAGAGTATAGAGGGAGATGGTAATGCTTGGTGAAGGTATGCACAGAACTCCATGTTGCTGCTTCCAAAATATCCTTGGTAAGTACTCCTCTGAGGTAGGCATTTGAAGTGGCTGTTGCCCTGGTGGAGTGAGATCTAATGTTGTTAGGCACAGGTTTTCCATGGTGCGTATAGCAGAAACGCATGCAATGTCCTATCCATTTGGAAATAGTCTGTTTTGAAATAGCTTTTCCCTGTGCTGCTGCAGCATATGCTACCAATAATTGCTCAGATTTTTCTGAAAGCTTTGGTTTTGTCCAAGAAGAAGAGTAACTGCCTGTGATGTCCAATGAATGCAGTAGTCTTTCCCCTTTATTCTGTGGTTTTGGATAAAAAGTAGGCAAGTGAATGGTTTGGTTTAGAGACACACTTGAAACCACCTTAGGCATAAACGTAGGGTTAGTTCTTAAGGACACCCTGTCCTGGTGGAAAATGAGGAAAGGTTCCACTGCCATTAGTGCCTGTAATTCTGAAACTCTTCTTGCAGAAGTTATTGCCAGGAGCAGAGCAGTTTTCCTAGAAATGTATTTTAATTCTGCCATGCTAGCTGGTTCAAAAGGAGGTAAAGTTAATTTTTCCAAAACAAAGTTGAGGTCCCAAGTTGAAGTAGGTGCTCTACGGGGCAGTCTTATGTTTTTAGCCCCTCTGCGGTACTGTTTTAGCAAAGGATTAGAGAAAATTGGTGGATCCGTGTAGTAATGTGCAGAGATGGCAGAGATGTGGATCTTGATGGATGAAAAGGAGAGGCCTTTGTCCAGCATCTCAGTCAAATATTGTAGTATCTGAGGAATGTTTGGCACAAGAGAATCAAGGCTGTGAGCCTGGTTCCAGGCACAGAATCTCTTCCATTTATCAGAGTAGGCTTTCCTGGTACTAGGCCTTCTGGCCTCCAGGATGACATCCATAACTGCTTTGGAGAGAGGCATTGCTTGCGTGGCTAGGGAATCTTCTATGCAGCTAGGTTTAGCATCTTTAGCTGGCTGTGGAGTAACTGATTGTTGTGCTGAGACAGCAGATGTGGTATTTGAGGCAAAATCTAGGGTGGTCCTTGTGCTAAGTTTTTTAAGATTGGGTACCAGTGCTGATGTGGCCAGTCTGGTGCAATCAGGATCATTTTTGGCTCTTCTTGCCTGGCTTTTATGAGTACCTTTGGGAGAAGAGGCAGTGGTGGAAAAGCATATACTTGTAGGTTTGTCCAGCTGAATGAGAGGGCATCCACTTTCCATGCTTGCGGATGGTAACTCCTTGTGCAGAATTTCTTTAGCTGGCAATTCATTGGCGAGGCAAACAGATCTATGTCCGGGCTCCACCATTTCTTTGTTATCATTCTGAATATTTGAGGATTCAGTTCCCATTCGTGGGGATCCATGATATTTCTGCTTAAGTCGTCTGCCAGTGTGTTTTTCTCTCCTGGCAGGAATTGTGCTTGTAGATGAACTTGACAGTTTATAGCTGTGTTCCACAAGGTCATGGCTTGTCTGCAGAGGGGGTAGGAGTGAGTGCTCCCTTGCTTGTTTATGTACCACATAACTGTGGTGTTGTCTGTCTTTAGTAGTAGTTGTCCTGGATGCAACAGGTCCTTGAAAGCTATAAGGGCATTTTGTACAGCTAGCATCTCTTTTTGATTGATGTGAAGATGCCTTTGTTCTGCGGGCCACTTGCCCTGAATACATTTTCCTGCCATGTGTGCTCCCCAGGCATAATCCGATGCATCTGTTGTCAGTGTTTGCCTGGCTGTGGGTTGAGTGAAAGGCTGTCCCTTGTTGAGGTGACAAGCTTGAGCCCACCATCGAAACTCCTGTTGAAGGCAAGGTATTAGTGGTATAACTGTTTCCAAACTTTGACAGTGTTAAGACCATACATTCTTTAGGTACCATTGTAGTTTCCTCATATGCAGTCTGGCATATGGAATTAGTAGTATGCAAGATGCCATGAAGCCCAAGGCCTGCAGAATTTTTCTTGCAGGGAGTTGGGTCTTTGTTGCCATCAATTGAAAGTATTGTGTCAGTTGTTCTTGCTTGTCTGGCATGAGAAATGCCATCTGGGCCGTTGTGTTCAAGCTGGCACCCAGGAATATTATCTCTTGTGAGGGCACTAGTTTTGATTTATTTTCGTTTACTGTGTACCCCAGGCAACTTAATAACTTTTTTACAAACGCCAGATGCTTTAGAAGAATGTCCTTGCTCTCTGCTTGAATCAGACAGTCGTCCAGGTATGGGTAAATCTGAATTCCTTTCTGTCTGCAAAATGCAATTACTGCTGCCAGGCACTTTGTGAAGACCCTGGGTGCAGTAGATAATCCAAAGGGCAGTGCAGAGAATTGATAGTGCATTGGACCAGCTAAGAACCTGAGGTATCTTCTGCAGTTTTGTCTGATAGGGATATGCAGGTATGCCTCCTTGAGGTCCAAAGTCACGAGCCAAGCTTGCTTGCCCAGCATGGGAAGAAGCTGTTGTAATGTCAACATTTTGAATTTCGGAACATCCAGGTAAGTGTTTAGTGAAGAAAGATCCAGAATGGGCCTCCAGGCTTTGTCTTTTCTGGGAACCAGAAAGAGTCTTGAGTAAAATCCTTGCCCTTGTTCCTGTGGTGGTACTTTTTGAATAGCTCCCATGTTCATGAGTGCCATAATTTGTTTTTGGGCCTCTGCCCATTGATTTAGTGGCAGATTTGGCATTCCTTTTAATCTTGGCAGAGTGTGAAAGTGGAACCTGTAACCTTTTGAAATAATATTGAGAACCCATTTGTCCTGGGTGATCATATGCCAATTGTGATAAAAAAGTGCCAGTTTTCCTCCCAAAGGGCCTGCCAATAGTGAGTTGTTTGGCAGCTGGAGTGGGAAGTCATTGGGGCTGTTTTTTATATGGTTGGTGCCTGTCTTCCCCTTCTTTCTGGCCTGATGCACCCCACTGTCGAGGCCTGTAAGGACCTTGTGGTTGACCTCTACCTCTTGGCCGTCTTTATCTGCCTCTTTGAGGTCTGTCATTAACTGGAAAGGACCAATTCTTTGTTGGCCAGTTTCTACTAAATCGAGGAGGCTGAACCTATAAGAAATCCTTCACTGTTTGCATAGATTTTGCCTTATCCTCCATTTTCTTTAATACCTCTTCTGCCTTAACTCCAAATAAAACATCCTGCTGTAAAGGTGCATCCAGTAATTTAGCTTTAACATGATCTGGTAACGTATGTTCTTTTAACCATGCATGTCTTCTAATGACAGAGCCTGTAACTGCTGCTCTGCATGAGACCTCTAAAGAATCAAAACCACATTGCAAAGTATGCTTTCCCATTTGTTCAGCGGCATGCAATAAATCCTGCATTTCTTTAAAATTAGGAGGATCTGTATCTGGAAGCATTTTTGTTTCAACTGAGACATCAAAAATTGCTGATATTTTAGCATGTGAAACTGGCAATTTAAGGCTCTCATTGCTAAAGTTGCAGACGTATATACTTTCTTTCCCCATCTGTCTAGTGCTCTGGAATCTCTGTCAGAGGGAACTGGTTTCTTTGCTGATGAGGCCTTAACCCCTTTGGGTCCCTGAGAAATAGTTTCAGGATCAGCAACAGGGCTTTTATACAGAAATTTGTGTGAGTCAAGGACTCTGTAATATCTGTCCGGTTTAAGTGGAGCTGGAGGTAAGGAATCAGGATTTAAGCTGGATTCAGTGTACACATCATCCACAATATCTAGCACTGGCGGAATAGCCAGGGGTCTGTGTTGAGGTAATAATAGGAAGTCACTGAGCCTTTTCTTGGATAGTGAATAATCCTGGCCTTCCCAATGGAAATGCTCCCTCATGGTATGTAAGTTTTCCCCAAAGGAGTAGTCCTTAGGCAGAGAGGCTGATGGAATAGATTCCTCAGCATCAGAATCCTCATAAGGGGGTAAAGAATATCCCAGGTCTGAGGATGAATCTGAGGAAATGGACCCCTGGTCGGATGAATCATAATCTGCATCCTGTCTAGGCCTTTTATCAGGTGGGGGATGGGAACCCCTGATCAGAGTGATTAGGTCTTCGGCCATTTTGAGCATTTGTTTCTTAGGCATGGAGGCCTGTCCTGGAGAATGCTGTACTTGTTTCTTAGTTTTTAAAGGGGGCTTTGACTTAGAAGAGGGTTTAATGCTTAGCTGAGTAGGTCTGAAGACACCCTCTGAAGCTGCAGGTAGCTCAGGTACTCCGGATCCCTCTGCAGGATCGGTTTCGGTCTGCTGAAAAGCTAGTGAGTCCGAAGGCCCAGCCATCTCCACGTGGGGGTCAGGGGCGGCCTGTGGTTCTGCAGAAGCGGTCGTCAGGGGCTGAGAAGGCGCCTCACTGAAAACCGGAGAACTGGTGACTGGCCTAGAAGAGGCTTCGTCGTCAGTTTTGGGCCTCGGATGCCCGTCCTTGTCTTTGCGCTTTTTATGAATACCGGCGGTCAGAAGTTCCGACGGCATGGTATAATTAAATTTTCTGCCAAAGTAATGTCGGGCAAAATCAAACCAACGTTTAATAGTGCGCTTATTAAACCTAGCACACAAACCGACAACCAGTAACGTTGTGGTCTGGGCCTAGGCATGGGATACAATAAGAATGGAAATCATTATGAGGTATTTGCTTCCCACAAGGGGTACTTAGCTTTGTAGAAGACTTCAGTTCTGGATTCGGAATGAAAATCTCAGGAGTAGGCCGACCGGCACTTGCAAACTGCTTTTGCTTTGGGCAACGCGTGGCAAGAAAGACTGAAGAAAATGGCGTCGGCTGCATCTTATATACCCCTGTCGCATTGACGTCAGGGAGGAGGCGACAGCAACCGACGCCGGACCAAGACTTTGGAACTCAGGCCGGCTATGGAACCGCCTGACGGCAGGATAACCCAATGCATCAGTGTCACACGAATGAACATCTAGAAAGTCTCTCAGTGACTCCCCATCAGGGCACTGTACCTGCTGCACTTGGAGTTGAGAGAGAAACAAGGAGATCACAGCATGACTGGACCCACTGATGGAAAATCTTTTCCACCACCACAGGGTTGACAGACCGCTTGTGAGGGAGTAAGATGGACCTACTCAATTTGTCTGCTCGCATGTTGGACTTCCCCAAAATATGCATTCCAGAAGAAAGTGGCCATAAAAGATCACCCACTTCTAAATTCTCATCACCTCTTGACATATGAGATAGGACCTGGTTCCCCCTGCTTGTTGATGTACCAAACTACCGACATATTGTCAGTCTGGACAATAATCACCCTAGGAGGGAGAGCATCTTGAAACACCTGCAACACTAACAGGACTGCTCTCATTTCCAGGACACTGATGTGAAGATTGGCCTCCGATTGATACCAGTTACCATGGATCCTCCTTCAAAATGTAATGCCCCCCCCCCCCCCAGTTGGGAGGAGTCCATAGTCACTGTGGCTATGGGTGGTGGAAGAATAAAAGGGCGGCCCTGAGAAGCTTCTTTTGTAGTGATCCACCAGGTAATATGTTCCTTGCAATTTCTTGTAATTTGTATTGGACCAGATAGGGACTGTTGTCTTACAGACCACTGTACTGCAAGCATCCAGTGTAGCACCCTCATGTACTATCCTGCTAGGGGTACTAGATTTATGGAAGCTGCCATAGATCCCAGGACTTGTAAAATCAGCCTTGCTGGCAAGGAAGGAAAAAAGAGGATGTGGAATGCTTGACTCTGTAAGGTATTTATTCTTGTGTGAAGTAAGCTTGCAATTTGAGTCACCATGTTCAGATGAGCATCGATGAACTCCAGGACTTGAGCGACAGAAAGTTGAGATTTGGCGTAGACCACTGTGATGCCCACATGAAGACATAGCTGGAGCAAATAGTCCCTGGCTTGAATCAATAGAGGCTTGGTGGAAAAGTACAGTTTTGTACCTACCATAAATGTAGATGTTCGAGTGTTCACCCTGCTACAGTCATCACACTAGGGTTATCCTGTCGTCAGGCGGTCCCGCAGTCGGCCGGAATTCCAAAGTCTTGGTCCGGCGTCGGTTGCTGTTGCTTCTTCCCTGACGTCAGTGCACCAGGGGTATATATAATGCATCAGACGCCATTTTCTTCAGTTTTTCTTGCCTCAGATGTCAGGTGCCCCCCAAAAGGTGGTCAATAATTAGTACCAAATTAAGTAATTTTTGCACAAACACAAAATCCCTCCAGCTATAAGCAAATACATCAGGAAGGTATTGTAGAGACTTAGCCAGTTAGATCAGAGGGGATGGAGGGAGGGTATCCTGGACTGCAGCAGGGTGAACACTCGAACATCTACATTTATGGTAGGTACAAAACTGTACTATGTTCATCGTGTTACCCTGCTGCAGTCATCACACTTGGGTAGAATCCCAAAGCTATGGATGGGTGGAGGAGTTATAGAGGGTTAGAGGAGGCTAGAAGGCCCTGCAGAACTGCAGTGGCGAAGCCAGCCCTAGTCTTAGAGTAAAGTGGTAAGTGATAGTGTTTGGTAAAGTTGTGTACTGAACTCCAAGTTGCAGCTTCCAAAATCTCCTTGGTTGGAACCCCCCTGAGGAAGGCTGTAGATGTAGCTGTTGCCCTGGTAGAGTGGGGCCTAATGGTAGCAGGAACTGGTTTTCCATGATGGTTATAGCAAAAACGAATGCAATGTCCTATCCATTTGGAAATGGTTTGTTTTGATATAGCCTTCTCTTGTGTAGCTGTAGCATAGGATACAAAGAGCTGGTCAGATTTTCTGAAAGCCTTAGTTTTATCCAAGTAGTAATGAAGTTGCCTGTGAATGTCCAAGGAATGCAGGAGTCTTTCTCCTTTGTTCTGTGGGTTTGGGAAGAAGGTGGATAAGTGAATGGCTTGATTTAAAGACACACTGGAAACTACCTTAGGCATGAAGGAAGGATTAGTACATAGAGAAACTCTGTCTTGATGGAAAATGAGGAAAGGTTCCACTGCCATTAGTGCCTGCAACTCTGAGACTCTTCTAGCTGAAGTTATTGCTAGCAGCAGGGCAGTCTTCCATGATAGGAACTGCAGATCTGCAGAGAAAGCTGGTTCAAAGGGTGGCAGTGTAAGTTTTTCCAGAACAAAATTTAGGTCCCATGTTGGTGTAGGTGCTCTCCTGGGGGGCCTAATGTTTTTTGCCCCTCTGAGGAACTGCCTTAGAAGTGGATGTGAAAATAAGGGTGGTTTCGTGTTGTAGTGGACTGAAATAGCTGATGCATGGATTTTAATGGAGGAAAAAGAAAGTCCTTTGTGCAACATCTCAGTTAAATACTGCAGAATCTGAGGCATGTGAGGCTGAAGTGTGTTTTGGCCTTTAGCTTGGTTGCAGGCACAAAACCTTTTCCATTTGTCCGAATAGGCCTTCCTGGTGCTGGGCCTCCTAGCTTCCAGAATAACATCCATAACTGCTTGGGAAAGAGGAGCTGGCTGAATGTTTAGGTGATATGCCATGCAGACAGATTTAAGGTTTTTAGCTGGCTGTGAAGAATCTGATTGTTTTGCTGTGTGGGCAAATGGGCAATTTGTGGTGAAATCCAAGGTGGGCCCTGGGCCATATTCTTCAATAGTGGGTACCAGTGCTGGCGTGGCCAGTCTGGGGCTATGAGTATCAGTCGTGGTCTCTCCTTTCTGACTTTCAGAAGCACATTTGTGAGGAGAGGTAATGGAGGGAAGGCATATACTGTCAGGTTTTTCCAACTGAATGAGAGTGCGTCCACTTTCAAAGCTTGATGGTGAAGTGTCCTTGTACAAAATTTTGTTAGTTGATAGTTTTGAGGACTGGCAAACAGGTCTATGTCTGGAAGGCCCCATTTTTGAGTTATCATTGCAAATACTTGTGGATCCAGTTTCCACTCGTGGGGATCCATGAGGTTTCTGCTGAGGTCGTCTGCCAATGTGTTCTTTTTTCCTGGCAGGAATTGAGCTTGTAACTGAACTTGGTAAGCCAGAGCTGTGTTCCACAAGGTCATTGCTTGCCTGCATAGAGGGTAGGAGTGTGTACCCCTTGTTTGTTTATGTACCACATTACTGTGGTGTTGTCCGTCCTTATTGTAAGTTGTCCTGGATGTAATAGATTCTTGAAGGCTGTCAGAGCATTCTGTACAGCTAGCATCTCTTTTTGATTGATGTGCAGATTCCTTTGATCTGCAGTGCATATGCCTTGAACGCACTGTCCTGCCATGTGTGCCCCCCAGGCGTAGTCCGATGCATCTGTTGTCATAGTTTGCCTGGCTGGGGGCAAGGTGAAAGGCTGACCCTTGTTGTAGGCAGGGAATGAGAGATATCATTGTGTCCAAGCTGTGGCTGTGTTGAGACCATACGCTTTTTAGGTACCACTGTAATTTCCTCATATGCAGCTTTGCAAATGGTATTAGTAGTATGCAAGATGCCATGAAGCCCAAGGCCTGCAGAATTTTTCTTGCAGGTAGCTGGGTCTTTGTTGCCATTGTTTTGAAATATTGAGTCAGTTGTAGTTGTTTGTCTGGCGTCAGATAAGCCTTCTGGGCCGTTGTATTCAAGCTGGCACCCAGGAATGTCATATTTTGTGAGGGTACTAGTTTTGATTTCTTTTCGTTTACTGTGTACCCCAGGCAACTTAGAAGATGTTTTACAAAAGCCAGATGTTGTAAGAGGGTGTCCTTGCTTTCTGCTTGGATGAGGCAGTCGTCCAGGTATGGGTATATTTGAATTCCTCTTTGTCTGCAGTATGCAATTACTGGTGACAGGCATTTTGTGAAGACCCTGGGCGCAGTAGATAAGCCAAAGGGCAGTGCAGAGAATTGGTAATGGGTTGAACCTGCAATGAAACGGAGGTATCTTCTGCAACTTTGTCTGATAGGGACATGCAGGTATGCCTCCTTGAGGTCCAACGTTACTAGCCATGCTTTCTTGCCCAACATGGGAAGAAGCTGCTGTAGTGTTAGCATCTTGAATTTGGGTACTTGTAAGAAGGTGTTTAGAATTGAAAGGTCCAGAATTGGTCTCCAGGCATTGTCCTTTCTGGGAACTAGAAAGAGTCTTGAGTAAAATCCTTGGCCTTGCTCTCGAGTAGGTACCAGTTGAATGGCTCTCATGTCCATGAGAGCTGTAATTTGTCTTTGTGCCTCTGCCCATTGATTTTGTGGCAGGTTTGGCATTCCTCTTTTCATTGGCAAGGTGTGAAAATGGAATCTGTATCCTCGTGAAATTATGTCCAGGACCCATTTGTCCTTTGTGACAATGTGCCAGTTGTCTGAAAAAAGTGTGAGTTTTCCTCCCAAGGGGGCTGCCAAGAGAGTGTTGCTTGGCCAGATGAGGTGCAAGTCATTGAGTTTGCCTTCTGGTAGTTTGGGACCTGTCTTCTCCTCTCTTCTGTGCTGCAGTGCCCCATTGTCGAGGTTTGTACTGGGCTTGTGGTTGTCCTCTGCCTCTTGGACGTCTGTATTTACCCCTCTGTGGTCTGTCAGTAGCTGGAAAGGACCAATTTTTTGTTGGCCAATTTCTGCTGAAGCGAGGGGGCTGTACCTGTAGGAAATCTTTGACTGTCTGCATAGATTTTGCCTTATCCTCCATTTTCTTTAAGACTTCTGCTTTAGCTCCAAAAAGAACATCCTGCTGTAAGGGAGCATCTAGAAGCTTTGCTTTAACATGATCAGGCAGAGTTTGTTCCTTTAACCAAGCATGCCTACGTATAACAGACCCAGTGACAGCTGCTCTGCAGGAAGACTCCAAAGAATCAAACCAACATTGTAAAGTATGTTTGCCCACCTGTTCAGTTGCATGCAACAGATCCTGCATTTCTTTCAATTCAGACTGTTGAGGGAGTGTGCTCATTTTTTGTTTTAACTGAGACATTAGAAATTGCTGAAATTTTAGCATGTGAAACTGGCAGTTTAGTGCCCTCATAGCTAGAGTGGCTGAGGTGTAAACCTTTTTCCCCCACCTGTCTAGTGCTCTGGAATCCCTTTCAGAGGGTACAGGATTTTTTGCCATAGAAGCCTTAGCCCCTTTTGGACCCTGGGAGATAGTCTCTGGATCAGCAACAGGACTTTTATAAAGAAATTTGTTTGAATCAGGCACTCTATAGTATCTGTCAGGTTTGGCCGGAGCAGGAGGCAGAGAATCTGGGTTCAAACTGGATTCTAAGTAAACATCATCCACAATGTCTAAAACTGGGGGGATGGCAAGTGGTCTGTGCTGGGGGAGTAAAAGAAACTCTCTGAGCCTTTTCTTTGAGTCAGAGTAGTCCTGACCTTCCCAGTGACAATGTTCCCTCATAGTGTGTAAAGTTTCCCCAAAGGAGTAGTCTTCAGGAGGAGAAGCTGAGGGAATAGAATCCTCAGCATCAGAATCTTCATAAGGGGAGAAGGAATAATCTTGGACCTCAGAGGAGCCTGAGGAAATAGACACTTGTTCAGAGGAGGCATAATCTTCCTCTTGTCTAGGCCTTTTGTCAGGGGGGGGTTGGGAACCCCTGATTAAAGAGATCAAATCTTCAGCCATTTTGAGCATCTGTTTCTTAGGCATGGGGCCTTGAACAGGGAACTGAAGTGCAGTCTTTTTAGGTTTAATAGGAGTCTTAGTATTACGATACGTTTTTATGGTGAGCGTTGTCGGTCTGAAGACACCTTCAGAAACCGAAGGTGTTTCTGCAGGACCGACATCTTTTTCAGCAGTGTCGTCAGTAGGGCCTAAACAAAATGGCTGCGTCGGCCTAGTACTTTCCGCCAAAAGTTCCGAAGCGGTCTCGGGTTCCAGATCTGCAGTAGTCAGGAGCTGCGTCGGAGCCTCACTGAAGACTGGTGAACCGGAGACCGGACCAGCCGAGGCCTCGGAGTCTGGCTTGGGTCTAGGCTGCCTGTCCTTATCCTTGCGTTTTTTGTGCACGCCGGTAGTCGGTTGCTCCGACGGCATAGTGTAGTTGAATTTTCTACCGAAGTAGTGTCGTGCGAAATCAAAGCGTCTTTTTATAGTACGCTTATTAAACCTAGCACAAAAACGACAACTAGTGACGTCGTGGTCTGGCCTAGGCAAGGTATGCAGGAAGAATGAAAATCCTTATGAGGTATTTGCATCCCACAAGAAATATAATTGTTAACTTTTTCTGACATCGGTCTGAGGCAAGAAAAGTTTCCCCAACGGGGTACTTAGCTTTACTGAAGACTTCAGATCTGAAATTCGACTTCGAAAATCTCAGGAGTCGGCCGACCGGCACTTGCGAACTGCTTCTGCTTTGGGCACCGTGCGGCAAGAAAGACTGAAGAAAATGGCGTTGGATGCATTATATATACCCCTGGCGCACTGATGTCAGGGAAGAAGTGACAGCAACCGACGCCGGACCAAGACTTTGGAATTCCGGCCAACTGCGGGACCGCCTGATGACAGGATAACCCTAATGTGATCACTGCAGCAGGGTAACACGATGAACATCAGAGATGAGTCAGCTGTCGATTATGGAAACACACAGAATCCCAGCAGTCTCGCGTGAGCTGCACCCACTGCCATGCATTTCAATGGGATGACTACTATGGCAGAAAATAACATAAACAGGAATAAAAAAAAAATGTGTCTTGTGCAGTGAGCTCAACCGCTGCCACACTAATTCCAAAAATGAATTCAGATTAACTTTTAGTTATGTACTTACCATAACTTCGGATGTATGGGATCCATCTCGCCTACATTCATAACTGATGGGTTCCGAGCCGATCCATCGGCTCCGACTCGGCCAACTAGTATACTAGAACGAAGTCTCTTATTGGCTGGGCTACCCTCTATCCCAGGATGCACCACACCTGCTTCCCCAGATCTTGCTTGTTCGCTTTCATACTTACATGCAAACACAGAAAAATACCAGTTACTCCAACCAACTAAAGTTCTTCAAGAGAAGATCTCCAAATGGACCAACATTTCTTCTAAATCCGAATGGAAGGGGAAAGGAGGGTGGAGTGCAGAATGAATGTGGCGAGATGGATCCCATACATCCGAAGTTATGGTAAGTACATAACTAAAAGATGTAATGGGATCCTATCTCCTACATTCATAACTGATGGGACAGCGTCCTAGCACCTAAATCCCAGGTGGCTCATTGGAAAACACTCCTGAGAACTGTGGAACCAAAGGAAGCCCTGCCTCGAGAAGCCACATCTATTTTGTAATGAGAAATGAAAGTGTGCGGAGAAGTCCAGGTAGCCGCAGCACAAATATCATCTATTGATAATTTGGAGTGGAATGCTACAGAAGTAGCCATTGCCCTGGTAGAATGAGCCCTGACTGGAAAGGGAAGCTCTTTGTCAGCCTGCGAATAAATGAAACAGATGCAATCTTTAATCCATTTGGCTATGGAGGTTTTAGCCACTGGTTGACCCAACCTGTTTTTTGCAAAGGACACAAACAGTTGATTTGACTTCCGCGTCTGAGTAGTCCTGTTGAAATAAAAAAGCAGTTGTCTATGGACATCCAACTGATGAAAGATATATTCTGCGTTATTGGAGAATTTGGGAAAAATACAGGGAGCTCTAGGGACTGTTGAATGCAGAAAGAAGATGCTACCTTTGGTAAAAAAGAGGGATTTAATTTAAGGGACACTCTGTCTTTGTGAAAAATCAAATAAGGAGGATTAGAACAAAGAGCCTGGAGCTCTGAAACCGCTTGGCCGAAGTTATGGCCACTAAAAAAGCGGTCTTCCAAGACAGGAATTTCATATCACAGGTAGCTGCTGGTTCAAAGGGGCGGGCAGTTAAGGCAGTCAGGACCATATTTAGGTCCCAAGGGGGCACAGGATGAGATATCGGGGGCCTAAGGAGCCACGCTCCTTTAAGGAAAGATTTGCAAAGCTTGTTTGCCATTAATGAAGGTTCAAAAGAAACATGAAAATTAGAGATGGCCGCTAGCCGAACCTTAATCGTGGAAACTGAAGAGCCCAACTGAAAAAGAGAGGCCAGGAAATTTAAGACCTCCGGTACTGGGGCAGTAAGAGGGTCTATAACTCGTCGCTGTGCCCAAAGGGCAAACCTCTTCCATTTGCTGGAATACAGTTTGATAGTGGAAGGTTTGTGAGAAGAGGACAAAATATGGATAACCTCCGGAGAGAGGGAACTGTCCCTGACTAAGGATGGAAGTGGAGTAACCAAGCAGCCAACCTCAAGGACCTGAGAGATGGGTGAGACTGTCCTGACTGATGAGTCAACAGGTCTGGCACGGGTCCAGAAACCATGGACCTTCCACGCATACCTCCGAAGGAAGGGGAACCAAACCTGACGAGGCCAGTGCGGGGCAATCAAAATCATGTCGCTCTCCAGGTAAATTGCCTTTTGTATCACCCTCGGCAGGAGGGGAACCGGAGGGAAGGCATAAAGGAGACCGGGGGGCCAAATGTGGGTTAGAGCGTCCCTGGGAATCTGTCCCTGAGAGAGAGTCAGAGTGAAGAACTCTCTGCACTTCGCATTGTGGGGGCTGGCAAACAAATCGCAGCAAGGGAGGCCCCATTTGGCGAAGATTTTCGCAGGCACTCTTTGGTTGAGGGACCACTCGTGGGGTAACAGGATAGTCCTGCTTAGTCTGTCCGCAATCACATTGGATTTCCCGGGATGTGCGTTGCCATTAGGAAGCGGTTGGTAGCTACGCCCAGTGCCAAAGTCTCATGGCTTCTCTGCACAGTGGAGTACGACCTGGTCCCGCCTTGCTTGTTTATATACCAAACTACCGACATGTTGTCGGATAGGATAACAATCAGACCTTGGGGAGGCGTGATGGAGAGCTTGTAGTACCAGTAGCACCGCTCTCATTTCCAGGATATTGATGTGTAAATGCGCTTCCTGGGGTTGCCATGTGCCTTGGACAGACCTGTCCAGATAATGACCCCCCCACCCTACCTGGGAGGCGTCCGTGGTCACAGTGGCAACGGGAGAATGAAGGATAAAAGGTCACCCCTGGTCGAGATTGGATCGGAGGAGCCACCAACGCAGATCTCGACGGCAACTTTCCGTAATCATAACCAAGTGGTTCAAGGGAAGTTCCTGATAGGACCATTGAACCGAAAGTAGCTATTGCAGCACTCGCATGTGCAGTCTGGCTAAGGGGACTAGGAGAATAGTTGATGCCATCGACCCCAGTACCTGCAGAATCAGATTGGTCGGAGCTCTTGATAGGGGGAGGCAGGATCGAACTTGATTCTGCAAAACCTGAATCCTTTCTGCCGGTAAGAAGGCGCATCCTTCTTGTGTCTAACTCTGCCTATAAAGGTATACGCTGAGATGGCTGTAGCACAGATTTTTCCCAGTTGAAAGTGATTCCTAGGAAACGGCCCAAGCTGAGGAGGTGGCAGTAAGGAGCCAGTCGTCTAGATATGGAAACACTTGGAATCCTAGACTTCTCAGGTGAGCAGTCACCACTGCCAGACACTTGGTGAACACCCTGGGGGCTGTGGTGAGACCAAAGGGCAGTGCTCGAAACTGGAAATGACTGTCTCCCAGGCGGAAGCGTAAATGACTCCTGGACTCTTGACTTATCAGAATGTGATAGTAAGCGTCCTTGAGATCTATGGAGCACATCCAGACATCCTTCTCCAATAGTGGGAGAATGGACTGAAGAGTGACCATTGAATTTGGACTTTTTCACAAAGCGATTCAATGAACTGAGGTCCAAAATGGGCCTGAAGTCCCCTGTCTTTTTTGGCACCAAAAATAGTCTTGAGTAAGTTCCTGATCCGATCTGTTCGTGGGGACAGGCTGGATGACTCCTTTTCTAGCAGCTTTGAAACCTCTATTGCTGCTTGATCCCGCTGACTGGGTGGCACGTCCGGGATTTCCCTGAAGGGAAGGGGGGGCTTGATGAAGGGAATGAGATAGCCTCCGGTAATAATCCGGAGCACCCACTGGTCGCTGGTAATAGCTTCCCAAGCCTGTGGGTGTTCCGCAAAACGACCCCCGACTGGCTCGGAGCTGCACAGTCGGGCACCAACTCAGGGACGGTGAGCGTAGGAGGAACCACGAAAGGAATCACGGTCTCCAGAGTTACGGGGGCCTCTGGCACCTCTGGGATGGCGTCTTCCCGAATCCCCCCCCCCGCCTCTAGAGGGGGGGATCACTGGGTGGAGTAGGGAAAGACCTCTGAGTTTTTCTGAACCACATTTTCCCTCCTCTCTGGGCCTTGGGGTAAGGCCTAGAGGGAGCGGAAAACGGCTAACGGCAGTCAAGGTCTTGCCCTCCTGCTCGCACCGAGTCAGTGTGTCCTTCACCTTGGGTCCAAACAAAGAGGACCCATCAAAAGGGGCGTCGGCGAAGGAAGACTTGAAAGCCTCTGCAAAGGAACACAAGCATAACCAGGCGTGTCTCCTAAGGGCCACGCCTGTTCCCGCTGCTCTACTCGCCCCCTCGGCCGCATACGAGATGAGCTTCATGGACGAGTTCACAATGGATGATAAGGTAGTCATCTGGGCACCAACAGTGTGGGCTAACGCCTCAGGTAGATTACCTGTGAGGGACTCACCTAGCTCTTTAAGGAGGTCCCTTTGGAGCCTAGTAAAATGACACAGGTAATTCAGCGACCGTAAGGTAAAGGCCGCTGAAGAAAGTGCGCTTCCACCTATCCATGCTCCTGGAAGCCTTATTAGGAGGGGGGATAGGCGCTGAAGCCTCTGCCACGTCCTGCTGTGTGGCAGATGCCACCACCATCGCATCTACAGGAACTCCTTTCGTTAAAAATTCCTTTTGAGGGGGGGCTGAAAGGAATTTGTTGGGTCTTGCAGGCACCGGTTCCACAGAGTCAGGGTGCTCCCAAGCCCTTCGAGAAATTAAATCAAGTAACTCATCGAAGGGCGGAGACACCCAGGAGGCAGAGGGCTGGGCCCCGAAGGCCTTGAGGAAGACTGACTCCTCAGCGGAAGGGGTTTTGGCCTGCCAATCTCCTCTCTGTCTCAGAATCTCAAGGATATCCGAGAAAGAGACATCATCTGAAGATGATTTTGGGGACCCCTCCACATCATCGAGGTCAGTGTCAGATATGATAGACTCATCTTGGGAGTCCACGTGCTTCCTCTTGCACAATTTCTTCCGTGGAGGCTCATCCGAAGCGGTTTCGGACGGACCCCCCGGAAGAAGGGAACCTACCACGGGGGTATCCTCAGGCCCTGGGACCCCACTATCATGGGACTGCAGTACGCCAGAAGCACCAGTCTCTAGGTCTAGGGACGGTGAGATGGAAACCTGCTGAGCCGGCAAGGACATGGCCAGCGCGCTCCTCATGGCCTCAAAGGCAGGACCTCCAGACTCCATGGAGGTCACTGGCCGAGAGACCACGACGGCACTAGGAATCCCCGCAGTCGATGCTCCGAGGGGAAGACTAGGCACCGAGGCACCTAGCTCCAAGATGTTCCCCTCGGCCCCGACTGAGGAAGTCCGCAGAACCCGAACCCGAGGACAGGGTAGGAACAATGGTCGGAACAGATAAACTCCGAAGGGGTCTCGGTTCCGACTGTACGGCTCCACCTTGCTCCACCATCACCGACTCCAACGGCTCCGAGGAAGCTGGAGGAGGAATCAAGCGAGGGGATTGGCTCCGGGGCCGAATGGGCTGGAGCCGAGACCATTTTTGCGAAAACCGGAGACTGGAAAAGCCTCTGAATAACTCTATCCAAATCCAAATCAGATAATTTGGAGGATCTAGAGGAAATAGAAAGGGGCCGAGATGACTTCTCTCTCGGCTCAGACAAGGTAGGGGACCGGCTCCGAAAGGGCTCCAACACTATCGGCGCCGGATCCGACACAGTATGAATAAGGATCGGCGCCGAAGGAGCTTTCGGAGCCGAGGGGGAAGAGTCTGAGCTGCACACCTCCATCGGCTCCGAGACCAATGGAACCGAGGGAGGTGATTCGCCTCGATGCTCCAACCTGCGGCTCCGAAACTAATGGAGCCGAGGAAAGAGGCATCGAGGCAGACCCTTCGACCCTCGGCTCCGAAGTCAGTGGAGCCGAGGAAGAAGAGGTCGACCTATGCTTCTTAGTAGTCGGCTCCAACGGACTGGTCGGAGCCGACGACCTTTTCTTTTTAGAAGCAGTAGCAGAAGATGAAGCCAAAGCTTCCTCAAAGGAGGGCTTAATAAGGCCCTTCAGGATTAATTTATTTTTGCATTCTTGAAGAACCCTAGCGGAAAAGGCATGGCAAACACTACATGTCTCTTGCAAATGCTTTGGCCCTAAACAATAAACGCAAATGGCATGACTATCCGTGATAGACATTTTATAATTGCACTTAGTGCACTTTTTAAAACCAGATTTCTGCTCTTTAGACATTTTCACCAACAAACTAATGGAATAGTGGAACAATCTAACTGCCACACAAAAAACAGTACTTCACCAAAAACTTTAAAGTGCGAGAATAGGGCGCGAGCCCTCTGAACACAAGATTTACCTCACAAGGAGAAAGAACAACAACAAAGGGAACACAACAACGGGCAAAAGCCCTCTAACTTAAACGGGCTTTACCCGGAGAAGAAAAAGGAATAAAAACAGACAACACACTCACTCCACTAAGAAGGGCAAAGGCCCTCTAACTTAAACGGGCCTTGCCCGAAGTACCAACAGATACAAAAATGCCAATAACACTCAAACAATACACAAACTTAAGAATAGCTGTTAAAACAGCTGTTGATTGAATTTATGAGGAAACCCCAGGTCAAAAGACCAGAAAAAAAGAAAATATACTTAGCTCCAGCCAAGTCGAGACCATGTCTAGCTTGATAAAGCGGCAAACGAGATCTGGGGAAGCAGGTGTGGTGCATCCTGGGATAGAGGGTAGCCCAGCCAATAAGAGACTTCGTTCTAGTATACTAGTTGGCCGAGTCGGAGCCGATGGATCGGCTCCGAACCCATCAGTTATGAATGTAGGCGAGATAGGATCCCATTACATTTACTGTTTTAAACTCAGTTTACTAGTCTATGCCTTTTTTTCAGAATCAATATAACCTTATGGTAAGAAATGAAGCAATGCAGGTAATGCTACTGTACCCATGGTTATAAAAACAGTGCACTACAGATCTAATAACTATTTTCATCGCACACATAATAAGTTACTGTGTGAGTTATACTCAAAAAAGTTAGTAAACAGGGCTATGAAATGCAGGCAACATACATGATTTATCACAGCAAGTTTGAGCTGTACAGAGCCATAGCTAGATGAAGTGCCACCCGACTGATGCAGTTCCTCGATATGACACTCCATCTTCAACTATAAAATGAGAAGCAAAAAATTTAAAAGGTGGGTCCTTAGATGCAAAAAAAAAAACTTTTCTAAATAATTGTAAGCAGCCACTTACTTCAAATGTACAAATGTAACAGGTGGTGTGCTACATTATCAATACCACACACAGGGTGTTGAAGGAAGCAGCAGTCCTTCACCCATTACTGTGAAACTAGCATTCAGTTTCTGTATTGCACTACCATCCTGTTGCCATCTCCAAAAGTCCACAAGCATAATGTAGCACTCCCACATGTTGCAACATTAGAAAATAAAAACATTTAGCGAAGCCCTTACACTACATGCAAACTATGGTGTCAGTGATGAGTCATATTCCACAAAATGCAAATACTAACCAAAACCTCTCTCAGACAAACTTTACATGATGTAGCATTAAATAAAAACAAAAAACATTTAATATGACTATAGCATGCAGTATGACTGTAACAACAGACAAAACTACAAGAATGTATATAAATTAATGGCAACATTTCAGTAGTTCGCTTAATGAGACAAAATTACAAGGACCAGACTTTGTGACCAACAGCAGAGGACAACTAACCTCCATGTAGTTAACATCTGTCAGAGAGTATGAAAAAGCTATTAGATGATTATTTAGTAATCAACATATCATGGAACACTAAAATAAACTTTTACTTACCAAACCATTACAGTTGCTTAATGCCACTTTTGTTGAGTCATGTTGATTGTGAAGATATCCCACATAGTGGCAGGCATCAATAAAATCATGCTTCCACTCTGGCCCATCTTTCCCCCAGTATTCTACAGTAAAATGTTTGGAAACTAAATCCATGTTCAGACTCAGGTTTAAATAAAAGTACTTGCCATAGGCATAGAGTTTATAAAACAATCTAGCTTCTGCTTGTTCTCTGTCTATAGGATCCATACTTCTTCTCCTCCGTGAACGTTTAAACTCATATTTCACAGTATAACTGACAAAGTTTCCATTCTCGTCAACTCTCATAGGGACTGTTGTCTGGTAATGTTGAAGACAAGAAAGGAATTCCGCTTTGTTATCAAAAGGCAGGACATCCAGGTAAATAATATGAAAGAGAGAAAGAAAAATATGACAAGACATGACACACAGAACAAATAAAATTGTTAAACTTCTAATATGTGACATCTTGCAAAATGGCTTAAAATAACTATTAAAAATCAAGCAAATCATTTAACTTCCATATAAATAGAAGATATGTACTTACTATAATGTTAGATCTTCTTTATCCCTAGTCTATCTACTTTGACTGCTGGGAATTAACCACAAAGTAGATCTGATTCTGCAAACCGACTCCTCTCCAGCACTTGAGCTCCTTCCCTACTCTCTTAATGTACTTGTCCCCTCTACATCCTCAAATCAAGTTTGCTGCATAACCCTAAACACAAAACCTCTTAAGACACTAGAAACTAGGAAATCAGAGAGGGACATACTCCGATTCCATCTGGTATTTGTGCAGGTTGATCGTTACTCCAAGAGCTGCAGCCAAGTTGAGGAGATAATCCTTGGCCTGTAAGAACAGATGCCTGGTTGGAGCGGTTAGGAACCAGTCGCCCAGACAGGGGAAAATCTGATACCCTTGCAGCCTGAGATGGGCTACCACTACTGCCAAGCATTTGGTGAACACCCTATGGACTGTGGTGAGATCAAATGGGAGTGATATGAATTGGTAATGACTGACTCCCAGCCTGAAACAAAGGTACCTTCTGCAACACCTGTCTACTTTGATGTGATAGTACACATCCATTAGTTCTATACAGCACATCCAGTCATTCGTCCTCAACAGGGGTAGAAAGTACTGAACCATGACCAACCTGAATTTTGTGTTCTTTACATTATTTGTTCAGAGAAGTTAGGTCCAGAATTGGTCTCAGGTCCCCCTTCTTTTTGGGTACCAAAAAGAACCTGGAATAGACACCCGATCCAGCTTTACCAGGAAGAACCTCCTGGATGACTTTTTTGCAGCAATGTTGTGATTTCTATAGCTGCATCCACCCTCTGATCGGGTGGAACTTCATGGAGGTAATTCTTTGGGTTCGGTTTCTCTAATAAGGGAATGTAGTATCCTCTGGATATGATCCTTAGCACCTATTAGTCATTTGTGATGGCTTCCCAGGCTGCAGGTTGCAAGGAAAAGTGCCCCTGACTGTTTCCAGAAGAAGGCATCTGGGCAACCATTCACGAGTGCTGGAAGGGTCTGTCCGAGAAGGGATCCCGAGACCTTTGGTTTTGCGGTCCCCCTATGCCACGTGGGCAGCGTCTACCATTCTGGTTATTTCCCTCTCTGCCTCTGGTGGAAAAATCTCCTGGACAGTCCTAACAGGAAGCTTGATATTTCTTGAACCACATCTTTTTACTACCACGTTGGTTATTAGAAAAGGACCTTTGTGGAGTAGAAAACCGGATTTGATGACAGACAGGGTCTTCTCATCCTTCTCAATGCAGGAGAGTGTGTCTCGAACCATGGGTCCAAACAAGGTCGATCCGTCAAAGGGCGTACTGATGAAGGACACCTTAAAGGGCTCCGCAAAATCACACAGCCTCATCCAGGCATGACACCTTATGGCAATGCCAGAAATGGCCGTCCTTGAGGTGTCCTCCACCGCATGGGATATAAGCCTCATGGATGTATTAGACAGTGATTGAAGGGTAGCCAATCTGGAGGAAAAGGTTTTCTGTTCCTAAGTAGATATGGACCCCAGAGCTAAGCTAGAGAGTTCCTTGACCGGGTTCCTCTGTAGTCACAGAAAATGGAATAAATAGTTTAATGCCCTCAAAGTAAACATTGAGGAGGTGTAAACTTTCTTGCCAAATCTGTCCAAAGCCTGAGATTCTCTAATGGGGGAATGGACAGAGGAGCTTTCTTGGGCTAGCTCCTTTTTGGTGGCTGCCACAACAACCATGGTATCTACAGGGATACCCTTGGTCACGAAGGTCTTGTCCAGGGGGGCACATAAGATTTTATCAGCGCATTTTGGTATGGGATCTACTGTAGCTGGTTCCTTCCATGCCCTGGAAGACACTAACTCAATGAGTTGGTCAGTAGGGGGGGACACCAAAGATGCAGATGGACCAGACTTGAAAGCCCCCAACAGCACCGATTCCTCCAGAGAAGGATTTTGGGCAGACCAACCACCTCTTTGACGGAGAATTTCTAAAATGTCTCCAAAGGAGATCTCTTCTGGTGGTGATCTTGGGGATCCTTAGTCTTCCTCAAAGTCAGTGTCAGTGATAACAGATTCTTCAGAGGAGTCAATGTGCCTCCTCTTGCACAGTCTCTTCCAAGGAACCTCCTCGGTGGGATGTTCTGCGGAGGTGCCGGAGCAGCCTTGGGGTTCCACAGACGAAAAACTGGAGCCAGATGTCCACGTGACAGACTAGAGGCCTCAGGCACCAATCCAGAAGGAGTAGGGATAGGTTCCGAAGAAGTGAGAGCCGATGGTCTCCTGGAACAGAAGAGGACCCTCTTCACTCTTTGAAAGCCAAAGGGCTCCAAGCTCCTTAAAGCATCCCCTCCAGAGCCAAAACTACCAGAGTGGACACCTCTGGAAGCCTCTGAGCCCCCTGCTCTGTAAGGGGAGTAGTAGACGAGCTACAGAACACTGAAGCTCCGAGAGGAAGGGACCATTCTGAAAACATTGGAGTGGAGTCAAACTCATGGATCTGATATCGAGGCTATGGCTCCAAGATGTACTCAGCCCAGAAACAGTCAGAGCTCAGCATATCGGGGAAATGGTTGTGGGAGAAGATGAGATCACTATTGGCCCCAACACCTCCGCATCCATGAGTAACAGAACTGAAGACTCCGAAACCAAGGCCTGAATCAGAGAAGAAGCCATGGGGTGGAAAGAGGAGAGCCTCATGAATCCAGAAGGGGACGGGCAGAGAAAACCCCCATTTGGATATGAGCCTCGAAAAATTGCCTCATTAGTCTACCCATGTCTTTCTCAGAGAAGTTTTGAAGAGGATGTGGAAGAGGAAGGCTTAGAAGATTTCTTCAGAGAAGGGGATTTCCAAGGGGGTTGGTTGGCCCTGAGTCACAAGTCAAGGCACAATGAGAAGTCCTCTGATCCAATCCACTCAGCCCCGATGAAGCACAGAGCAGTGGGGAGGATGATGAAGCTGAAGAAGCCGGAGCCGACTGGGACAGTTCCGAGGACCTTGGCGCCTTTTTTGGCAGCTCTGAAAAAGACCTCATAGGGGAGCGTTTCCTGCTCTCCTGGGCCTCTTTAGAAAATGGAGAGGAGTTGAGCCCCTGACATTGAAGGGACAGCAGAGGAAGATGAAGGCTGGAGCAAACCCTTCACAATAAGCTTGCTTCTCCTATCTGCCAGGGCCATGGGGAGAAAACTTTTACAAATGCTGCAGTTGCTGTTGAGATGAGCAGGCCCCAGGCAGTAAACACACTCCCTTGTAGGCATCAGACAGTGGCATCTTCTGCCCACAGGAAGTGCATTTCTTGAAAACTAAAGGTTTCTCCTTTTGATCAGCCATAGGAAAGAAAAGGAGTGAAAAAGAGAGGAAAGGGAACACTATGGGGAGAGAAAACGAGAGTAAAAGGAAAAAGCTATTCTAAAGTTTTTTTTTTTTTTTTTAATACAAGAAGAATAGGGTAAGAATAGGACAGCAGACTAAGAAGAAAGAGCCAAAGAAAAATCCATCTTATGTGACAAAAAACACTACTAAACCCACGGATAAGCTCAGGAGCACTGAAAATTCACTGTTATTCTGACGAGCAGCAAACGAGATCTGAAGTAATCTGGAAAGAGTGGGGGATTGTGGGTGTAGGAGAGAGGAGCTCGAGCTTGAAATCTTTAGCTAGTGAACTGGCCAGTCGGTTCCGAAGGTCAGAACCAAGACCCACAGGTGAATGAATGAAGATGACAACATCAGATCACATATTTCACAGTATAACTGACAAAGATTCCATTCTTGTCAACTCTCACAGGGACTGTTGTCTGGTAATGTTTAAGACAAGAAAGGACTTCTGCTTTGTTATCAAAAGGCAGGACATCCAGATAAATAATATCACAGAGAGAAAGAAAAATATGACAAGACATGACACACGGAACAAATAAAATTCTTAAACTTCTTCTAATATGTGACATCCTGCAAAATGGCTTAAAAAAAGAACTTATATACTCATCACAGCGTTCCATCTGTGTTGTCAATCTTCTTTCATCCTTGACCTGTGGATTTGCTTCCAAAATCAGAACAGACTCTGCCGTACTACAGCCTGCGTTGACCAAAAACTTTCAAGCTTTTCTCCCAACCCATAATGCTCCTCTCCCATTTTACTTCAGATCAAGTTTGCTGATTGACAGACAGATAAGATATGTATCCTGAAAATGCTTTTGTGGAGACCATATATGGTAAATAATGGTTAAATGGACTGTACATAAAGACTCTGCTCATTCCACCAAGAGATATCAAAGGTTGGGGGTTGGAGGGAGGGGCGTCAAGGATAAATGAAGATCGACAACACAGATGGAACGTTATGATAAGTACAAAACTTCTTTATCTTATACACTCGAATATCTACATTTATGGTAAGTGTACACAACTGCACTATGTTCTTCGTGCTTCACTGTAGCAGTCATCACACTTGGTAGATTCCCAAAGCTGAAGAAGGCTGGAGGCAGTCAAGAAGAGTTTGGGCTGGCTAGTATGCCCCTGCAGGACTGCTGTTGCAAAACCCGCCCTGGATTTGGAAAAGATAGGCAGGTGATAATGCTTGGGGAATACTGTAGAGGTAGATGTTGCCCTAGTGGAATGTGTTCTGACCCCTCGAGGGATTGGTTTCCCATGGTGCTTGTAGCAGAAATGGATGCAGTCTGCTATCCATTTGGAAATTGTTTGTTTTGAAATAGACTTGCCCTCTGCCCCTGGTGCAAAGCTGACTAGTAACTGGTCAGATTTCCTGAAGGGCTTTGTCCTATCAAGGTAGAATCTGAGCTGTCTGTGCATGTCCAAGGAGTGCAGGATCCTTTCCCCTTTATTTTGAGGATTAGGGAAGAAAGTTGGCAAATGGATAGATTGGTTGAGAGCCACAATGGACACCACTTTAGGCATAAAGGAAGGATTAGTCCTGAGGGAAACCCTGTCAGCATGGAAAATAATGAAGGGTCCCACAGCCATAAGTGCTTGTAGCCCAGACACTCTTCTAGCTGAAGTGATGGCCAATAGCAAGGCTGTTTTCCAAGAGAGGAATTTCAACTCTGCTGATGCTGCAGGCTCAAAGGGGGGAAGCGTGAGCTTTTCCAGTACAAAGTTAAGGTCCTAAGCAGGGGTGGGTGCTCTCCTTGGCGGCCTTAAGTTGTTTGTCAGGAACTGTTTGATAAGAGGGTGAGAGAAGAGAGGTGGCTCAGTGTTGTAATGAGCCGAAATGGCAGAGGCATGGATCTTAATGGAGGAGAAGGATAGGCCCCTGTGGAGTAGATCTGCTAAGTAATCCAGGATTAGAGGCAGGGACGGCAGAGTTGTGTCCTCTCCTTTAGATTGAATCCAGGAGAAGTACCGTTTCCACTTATTAGCATAGGATTTCCTTGTACTGGGTCTTCTTGCTTCAAGAATGACTCATTAGGAACTGTACAGTATGGGACTTCTATACAGTCAAAGACCTACCATTTAATGACATCATATCCTCTTTGGCAGTCAATAAAAAGTACCACATAATCATTAAACAAATACTATACCTAATATCTCTGGTCACCGACATGATGTCAGTTTCCCCCCCCCGGAATACCAACTTTACCAGACACTAATAACCCACCTTCTATCAAGGACTAAAATGATTTCCAATGTCTATAGTCTAGTAACAAAAATAAAACACCAAGACAATATATTATTCTCTAAGTACTGGGATGGACAAAACAGGGAAATAACACTTGGTCAAAAACCCGATGCAATTGATGCAACAATAAAATGAACCCCCTTCAAAAAACTAATCTATACCCACCTCATGATAAACAATAACGCCTATCACACGCCGTCATTCCTAAATAAAATTAACCCAAACACCTCACCTATATGTCCAACATGCCCTAATTCAGTGGCAGACATATTCCACATTTTCTGGTCCTGTAAAAACGTGTACAAACTTTGGTGCTCCCTAAGAGCACGACTGGAGAAAATGGGATATATGAAGTCAACCCTATCCTGGGAAATGGCGTTATTAAATATATATCCAGGTTCATTTAAGCCTGAAATAAGAAGTTATGTACTCACCATAACGTTCCATCTGAGTAGGTATCTTCATTTGTCTGCAACCTTTGGGATACGGATCCGATCTCGGATCCGAGCCGGCAACTTCTACCACAGCATAGATCCGAGCTCCTAGCTCCTCCCTTTACCCATAATCCCCTGCCAACCCTGACTGACCTCAGATCAAGTTTGCCCCATATAACAACTTGCTAGTGTGTCCCGGAAGGGACTCATGTAAGACAACTCCTACTTAGAATCATATTGGTCAGGGGGAAGGCGGGTGGGATGGTTGCAGACAAATGAAGATACCTACTCAGATGGAACATTATGGTGAGTACATAACTTCTTAATCTGAAGTAGGCACTTCATTTGTCAGCAACCTTTGGGACAGAGTCCCCAGCTACCTGAATCTTGGGTGGCCTTCATGGAAGGATATTCCGGAGCACTGCAGAGCCAAAGGACGCCCTACCTCTGGAGACAACATCCAGTTTGTAATGGCTGATAAAGGTATGGGATGAAGCCCAAGTGGCTGCGGAACAAATATCATCCAAGGGAACCCTAGATCTAAAAGCAGCCGATGTAGCAACGGCCCTAGTAGAATGAGCGTGGACTCCCTGAGGTGCAGGCCTTCCCGAACTCTGATATGCTAAGAGAATACAACTAGCTATCTATCGTGACAGGGTAACTTGAGAAACCGACTTGCCTAGGTTGGTTTTGGCAAAGGAGACAAACAACTGGTCGAATTGTCTATGACCAGCCGTTCAATGAATATAAAAGCGTAGTTGTCTGTGCACGTCCAAAGAATGCAGCTTATATTCGCCTTTGTTCTGATAGTTGGGGAAGAACACGGGAAGATTAATAGATTAATTAATGTTTGCTTCGGAAGATACCTTAGGCAGAAAAGACGGATTGATCCTGAGGTAAACTCTATCCTGATGGAAGGTCAAATACGGTGGTTTGACACAGAGAGCCTGAAGTTCAGAGATGCTTTTAGCTGAAGTAATGGCCACCAGAAAGGCCGTTTTCCAAGAGAGGTATTTGAGATCAACCGTGGCCACTGGCTCGAAAGGGGTGCTTGTCAAGGCCTGTAGAACTAAAGATAAATCCCATGGGGGTACTACCTCCCTGACAGGAGGTCTGAGGAGGAAGGTACCCTTAAGGAAAGCTTTACAGAGCTTGGAGGTAATAAGAGGGCCAGACTCATGCCCTACATGATAGTGCAAAATCGCTGCTAATTGCACCTTGACTGTAGAACAGCTAGCCCCCTGATGAAAAAGGGTAGTTAGAAAATCCAAAACCGATGTTAAAGGTGCTGTAAAAGGATCTAAATGACGGTGCTCAGCCCAGATGGAAAAGCGTTTCCACTTATTCCGATAGACCTTTCTGGTGGATGGCTTGTGTGCTGCTACTAGAATGGCTTTGACTGGTGAGGAGATTCCGGGAGTCCTTATCAAGAGTGGAACTGGAGCAACCAAGCCGTCAGCTTGAGGTTGACCAGGTTGGGGGTCGGAAGACCCAGGGGGTGAGTAATGAGATCCGGAAGAGGATCCAAAATCCAGGGCGGATGAATCAGGTGAGACCATAGGTACAGGAACCACGTCTGACGAGGCCAGAATGGGGCAATGAGGATCATCTTGCTCCGACTGGCTTTCTGTAAAAGTTTTAGCATCAGGGGCAGTGGAGGGTAAAAGAAGACCGGAAGGACAAGCATGTACTAGAGAGTCTCTCGGGGACTCCCCCAGAGGGGGGATTAGGGCGAAGTAACTGTTGCATTTGGTATTTGAGGGAGAGGCAAAAAGATCGCAGCAGGGTTGCCCCCATTGGGCAAATATTCGCTCTGCTACTAGAGGATTGAGAGACCATTCGTATGGAGTCAGGATTGTACGACTGAGCCTGTCTGCTAGGATGTTGGACCGTCCCGGAATGTGCATTGCAATGAGAAAGCGGTTGGTGGATATCGCCCATTCCCACACTCTCATGGCCTCGCGACAAAGAGGATAAGACCTGGTTCCCCCCTGTTTGTTGATGTACCAGACCACTGATATGTTGTCCGTATGTACCGCAATCGTCCCAATTAGAAGAAGGTCGTGAAGTGCCTGCAACGTCAAAAGCACCGCCCTCATCTCTAGGACATTGATATGCAAGGAGGTCTCTATGTCGTTCCACGTGCCTTGGACCGTTCTGCCTGAATAATGCCCCACCCCCCACCCCAGGCAAGAAGCGTCCGTGGTCACTGTGGCGATGGGAGGAGGCATCGAGAATGGACGTCCCGTGTGGAGGCTCGGGGACTGGAGCCACCACACGAGCGACCTTCTGCAAGTCCTGTTTAGGGGAATGGGATGGTACAGAGGGTTGCGAGACAGGGACCATTGCACCTGAAGGGTCCACTGCAGGACCCTCATATTCAGACAGGCCAAGGGCAGCAGAGAAATTGCTGCCGCCATGGACCCTAGAGCCCTCAGGACCAATTCCGCCGGTGGAGCTTGAAGTTGGAGGATGGCCTGTACATGCAACCTCAGGTTCTGAAGCCGATCTGGAGTCAGAAAAGCAAGCATTAGTTTGGAATCCAGTCTCGCCCCTATGAAATCTATTACCTGTGTAGGAGCCAGAAAGGACTTGGCCATGTTGACTGTCAATCCTAGACGTGGAGCAAGATTGAGGAAGTAATCCCTGCATGAACAGAGCAGATGCCTTGTAGGGGCGGTAAGGAGCCAGTTGTCCAGGTACGGAAAGACCTGAATTCCCTGGAGTCTCAGGTGGGCCGCTATTGCTGCTAAGACTTTGATGAACACCCTGGGGGCTGAGGTGAGACCGAAGGGGAGGGCCCTGAACTGAAAATGACTGGCTCCCAGCCGGAAGCGGAGAAACCTCCTGGAGCATCTGTCCACTAGAATGTGATAGTACGCATCCTTGAGGTCTATTGAGCACATCCAATCGTTCTCCCGTAACAGGGGGAGAATAGATTGCAGCATGACCATCCGGAACTTTTCTTTGGGTACTGCCAGGTTCAAGAGAGAGAGGTTGAGGATGGGCCTCAAGTCCCCCTTCTTTTTTGGCACCAGAAAGAAAGTACAGTTTTGTACCTACCATAAATGTAGATGTTCGAGTGCTCATACAGCTGCAGTCATTACAGATGGGTTATCCTGCCGTCAGGCGGGTCCTCGATCGGCCGAATTCCAAAGTCTAGGTCCGGCGTCAGTTGTTGTCGCTTCTTCCCTGACGTCAGTGCGGCAGGGGTATAAAAGAGGCAGCCGACGCCATTTTCTTCAGTTTTTCTTGCCCCAGATATCAGGTGCCCCCAGAAGGAAGGCAAAACATAATATTATGCAAACATGCAAAGTAGATAAATCAAAAACAGTAGTTGCAAGCAAATACACCATAAAAGAATACCCCAAATAGGTTGTATGATAAAGGTGTTTGTCATAAGGCCTCTCCTAAGAGGGCATGGAGGGAGGGTAACCTGGACTGCAGCTGTATGAGCACTCGAACATCTACATTTATGGTAGGTACAAAACTGTACTATGTTCATCGTGCATACAGCTGCAGTCATTACAGATGGGTAGAATCTCAAAGCTACGTTAGGGTGGTAGGCACTACGTGGAACTAGGAGGGGTGAGGATGCCCTGCAGGACTGCTGTGGCAAAGCCCGCTCTAGATTTTGAGTATAGTGGTAGGTGGTAGTGCTTGGAGAAAGTGTGCATTGAACTCCAAGTAGCTGCTTCCAAAATGTCCTTGGTAGGGACCCCCCTGAGGAAAGGTGCAGAGGTAGCTGTAGCCCTGGTGGAGTGGGATCTGATGTATACAGGCACAGATTTTCCATGAAATTAATAACAAAAGCGTATGCAGTGGGCTATCCATTTTGAAATTGTCTGTTTGGAAATAGCCTTTCCTTGAGCACCTGTAGCATAGGACACGAAGAGCTGCTCAGATTTCCTGAATGGCTTTGTTCTGTCCAAGTAATAACGAAGTTGTCTGTGAATGTCCAAGGAATGTAGTAGTCTCTCCCCTTTGTTCTGTGGATTTGCAGTGGGAATGGAGACCGAGGAGCCTGCGACCTCGGGTACTGAAGTCACCGGTAAAATAGTTTCATCGGTAGTCAGGGGCTGCGTAGGTGCCTCGCTGAGAACCGGAGAACCGGTAGTCGGCCTAAGCGTGGTCTCAGTACTCGGTGCAGACCTCAGATGTCGGTCCTTGTCTTTGTGTCTTTTGCTTAAAACTGGTGTCGGAGAATCCAACGACATGATATAATTAAATTTTTTGCCAAAATAATGAAGGGCGAACTCTGCCCGGCGCTTAATAGTGCGGTTGTTGAACCTAGCACAAAAACGGCAGGCCGAGACGTCGTGGTCTGGCCCTAAGCAAGGTATACAGAAAGAGTGGAAATCCTTATGCGGTATTTGCTTCCCACAAGAAATGCAATTATTAACTTTGTCTGACATCGGTCTGAGGCAAGAAAAGTTTCCCCAACAGGGTACTTAGCTTTAAAGAAGACTTCGGCTGAAATACTTTTGTAAATCTCAGAAGCTGGCCGACCGGCACTTGCGAACTGCTTCTGCTTCGGGCACCGCGCGGCAAGAAAGACTGAAGAAAATGGCGTTGGCTGCCTCTTTTATACCCCTGCCGCACTGATGTCAGGGAAGAAGCAACGACAACAGACATCGGACCTAGACTTTGGAATTCGGCCGACCGAGGACCCGCCTGATGGCAGGATAACCTATCTGTAATGACTGCAGGTGTATGCACGATGAACATCCTGGAGTAAAACCCTGATCCGAGCTGATCTGGGGGGACGGGTTGGATGGCTCTTTTTTGTAAAAGCTGCTGAATTTCTGTAGCAGCCGCCTCCCTCTGACTGGGTGGTACGTCGGGGAGGCTTCTGGTTTTGGGGGTTACAATAAAGGGAATTTGGTAACCTCTGGATATGATGCGAAGAACCCAGTGATCTGTTGTTATGGACTCCCACATTGCTAGGTGCCTCGAAAAACGCCCCCCGACTGCCTCCAGAGTGGAGCAGCCGGGCAACCCCTCAGGGGTTCTGCATGGGCCTCTCAGAGAAGGGTTCTCTGGATCCAAAATTCCTGGGACCCCCTCTGCCTCTAGGGCGGCGTCCTCCCTGTCCTCCTCTGCCATGAGAGGACTGGTTATCCGGAGCAGACTGGGATTGATGCGATTTCTGGAACCACATCTTCTTCTGACCCTTTTGGTTCTTGGAAAAGGACCTCTGGGGAGCAGAGAAGTGGACTCCGACGGCAGACAACGTCTTCCCGTCTTTCTCGCTCTGGACTAAAGTGTCGCGAACGGTTTTGCCAAACAGAGCAGAACCATCAAAGGGGGCATTTGCGAATGACGCCTTAAAGGGTTCCGAGAAGTCACAATGTCGGAGCCAGGCTTGTCGCCTCATGACCAGGCCGACTCCGCCAGCTCTAGCAGCTCCCTCAGTGGCGTGAGACAAAAGCCGCATAGAGGTGTTAGAAATGGACCGTAGAGTGGACATTCAGGAGGAGTACAGTTGTTTGTTCCCTTCCGCCATGGACTCTGGGGGGGAGGCAGCATATTCTTTTATTAGATCCTGCTGCATCCGGATGATGTGTGCCATATAGTTCAGCGCCCTCATTGAGAAGGTTGCTGAACTGAAGGCCCGTTTCCCAAGGCGGTCCATCGCATGAGACTCCTTGCTCAGTGGGTGGACTGTGGGGCTCTCCTGAGCCAACTCTCTCTTTGGCCGCCGCCACCAACATGGCATCCACAGGGGGACCTCTGCTCCAATGGGTTCTCTCTGCGGGGGCACTCAAGATCCTGTCCGGACGCTTGGAGACTGGCTCTACAGTGTCCGGCTCCCTCCAAGCCCTGGTGGCAATAAGGTCCACCAGGGGGTCGGTGGGGGGGACACCCAAGAGGTAGATGGCCATGCTTCGAACGCCTCTAGGAATACGGACTCATCGGAGGAAGACTCGGGGGCAGACCAAACCCCCCTGATCCTAAGCATTTCCATGATGTCTCCAAAGGAGACATCCTTGGGGGGTGACCTTGGGGAGCCTTCCCCTTCATCTAAGTCCGTATCTTCCATAAGGGACTCGGGGGAGTCCACGTGCCTCCTCTTACACTTAGACTTGTGAGGAACCTCCTCGGGGGGGCTGTCCGAGGAAGTCTCACCAGCAATGTCATGTTCCGAAGGAACACCCCGAGGCGCTGAAGCAGGCTGCCCCAAAGGCCGGGTGATGGGAGCCTGGACCAGCTGAGAGGGAGTGCAGGGGGGAACCGAAGCCAGGACCGGAGGTCTGGATGCACTCAACAGTGCCCTCTCCACCGCAGTGAAAGCCGAGGGGGAGCCGCCCTCGATAGGATCCGAGAGTCGACTCCCACCCGGATCCGAAGCGGGGACCGGTTCCGGGGCCGAGACCATCGGATCCGAAGGACCCGCGTGCTCCGACAGGGATGGAGCCGAATGCACACTGAATCCCTGGGATCCGAAGCTCGGCCCGTGGCTCCAAGAGGTCGGATCCGACAAACTCGAGGGAACAGTCGGAGCCGAAGTGCCCAGCACTGTCGGCTCCGACCTACCCCCGGATCCAACACGGGTCGGAGAAGGAGCGATTGGAGCAAAGAATGGGGTCGAGCTCCCCCCCGAGGGGGGGGAGGCAAGAGCACTCCCATCTGCAGCTGGGCCTGGATGAACCTCCTCATCATCCAGTCCATGTCTGCATCCGACATGCTATATGTGGACCTCGAAGAGGCCACCGAGGCAGGCCTGGAGTGCCGCCTCGATGACCTCGACGAGGACCGGGTCACCCCCTCCTCGGGTCCCGGTGAGAAGCAAGGGGATCGGATCCGAGGAGGAGGCGATCCAGAAGCCCTGGAGGGAGAAGCCCGTTTGGCGGGCGGGGCCTAGGAGGAGTCCTCGGCCCGCCGCTTATGGCGCTTCTCTCTCCGTTTGTCTTTCTTGGCCTCCCTCTCCTCCGGAGCCGAAGCGGGAGGTTGAGTCCCGACCGGAGGGAGGGGGGCAGGAGTGGCTGCCACTGAGGGCTGGATAGCGGCCACAGAAGTACCGGAGGCCGGAGCCTGATCTGGGGGCAAAAGGCCCGCCAGAATCAGCTTCGACCTCCGGTCCTTAAGTGACCTGGGGATGAACGCCGCGCAAATCGCGCATCCAGAGGAGAGGTGTTCAACCCCAAGGCACCTAACGCAGCGAGTGTGGCCATCCGCCGGTGAAAGCTTATGGCCACACTCGGTGCACTTAGAAAAAATGGCTTTAGGGGCCTCTGACATTTTAAATAAAGGGAAAACACACTCACTAGGCCCCTATACACACCACACACACACACTACAACCAGCGAGGAAGGGAGGAGAAAAAGGATCACAAAAAAAAAAAAAATTAGTTAGCTAAAAAGGCTATAGGGTACCTAACCACTCACTCTCACTCACAGCAAAAGAAAAAAGGAAGAAAATAGCAATTTTATTCTCACAAAGTTTCGATCAACCAGGAGCTCAGGAACCTAGCTTGTAGCTTGAAGCGTGGCAAACTAAATCTGAGGTCAGTCAGGGTTGGCAGGGGATTATGGGTAAAGGGAGGAGCTAGGAGCTCGGATCTATGCTGTGGTAGAAGTTGCCGGCTCGGATCCGAGATCGGATCCGTATCCCAAAGGTTGCTGACAAATGAAGTGCCTACTTCAGATCTAAACATATTATCGTGACATTATGTGCACTTCTCAAAACTTACATTACATTAAACTGGCTAGACAGATCCAAAATGTCTTGGAAGGACTTCCAGTCGATGGCTGTTAAGTATGTTTTGGCAAGTAAACTAAAGACAACAAGCAAAAAGAAAATAAGTTATTTTTAAAAATATTGGAATAACTTTCTAGATGCTCTTAATCAACATCATCCCTAGGTAGACGTCCATCCTCCCCTTTATTCCTTTGGGCTTCCTCTTATTCCCCTTGTCTCTAATACCCCTACTCCATTTGTTATGTTAATTCTGTGGCAAACAGTTTTCCTCTTTAATTTCTACCTGCAACATAACCCTTGAATGATCACAAACAGAAAAACCCCCTACGATATATTTTCCTACCCTTGTGCAAGCACTAACATCTAGCTTCCTTATACTAACACCCATTCATTCAGTGACAGTCGTGTGTATATATTGTATATAGTTAGATCAAATAGGTTTTAGGCGTTCTGATACTTTTCCACACACCTGCATAATAAATACTTGTCAATAAATTTGCTACCTCTCTGTCTGTTAATCTCCTAATCACTTGTATAATGAAGGTTAATACACCTTCGTTACATAAGAATGATTGTACTTGTACCTAAGCAGGTTGTACAAAGTATATTCACTTATTCGTTTTGAACCTATTTGCATTGTGTGACTTGTAATTGATTCTGTATTTGTGTCTTTAAAAATGCTAATAAAAATCAGATTGCAAAAAAAGAATGACGTCCAGCATCTGCTTGCTTAGGCTGGTTACTGGGGAAGAATTCAAGGAATAATCCAGGCTGCAAGATTTAGGGTTTTGAGTTGCGGATGCAAGATCTGTCCCCCCTGCTGAGAGAGCAGGGTTGGGTTCTGGTGTAGGTGCCAGGGTGGCACTGGTGACAAGCTGCGCAGGAGTGGGTACCAGTGCTGGCGTGGCCAGTCCAGGGCAATCATAACTGTCCTTGATCTGTCCTGTCTTATCTTGAGCAATACTCTTGGCAGAGGGGGAAAGGCATAGATTGAGAGATTTACCCACTGGAAGGATAGGGCATCCACTTTCCAGGCCCTGCTGTGAGGTGTCCTGGTGCAGAATTTGCTGAGCTGGTGATTGAAGGTGGAGGCAAAGAGATCCACCTCTGAGGTCCCCCATTTCTGAATCAGAAGGTTGAAAGTGTTGGGCTCTAATTGACACTCATGTGGGTCTAGGAGATTTCTGCTTAAGTCGTCTGTCAGTGAGTTTTGTTTGCCTGGCAGGAATTGAGCTTGCAGATGGACCTGGATGTCCAAGGACGTGTTCCACAGAGCCATGGCTAGCCTGCAGAGTGGGTAAGAGTGGGTTCCCCCCTGCTTGCTGATGTACCACATAACTGTGGTGTTATCTGTTTTTATTAGCAGGTGTCTTGGTGAGAGTAGGGATCTGAAAGCTGTCAGAGCATGCTGCACAGCTAGCATCTCTTTTTGGTTGATGTCCAGATGAATTTGACTTGGGCTCCAGTGGCTCTGAATGCACTTGCCATCCATATGTGCCCCCCAGGCATAGTCTGATGCATCTGTGGTTAGGGTCTGGGCGGCGTGAGGTTGAGTAAAGGCAGTCCCTTGTTGTGGTTGCATGCTGCTGCCCACCAAAGAAACTCTGTCCTTAGACAGGGTATGATAGAAATGACGGTTTCCAGGTCCTGGGAATGTTGGCACCTAAGACTTTTTAAGTAACACTGAAGTTTACTCATATGCAGTCTGGCATATGGAATTAATAGGATGCATGAGGCCATGAACCCTTGGGCCTGCAGGATTTTCCTTGCAGATAGCTGGGTTCTGGTGGCCATTTGAGTAAAATAGTCTGTCAGATAGGCTTGTTTTTCTGGAGGGAGGAATGCCATCTGGGATGCTGTGTCCAAGCTTGCTCCCAGGAATACAGTCTTTTGACTGGGGACTAGTTTTGATTTCTTTTCATTGATGGTGTACCCCAGGGAGGTTAGAAGATTTTTTATGAATGTCAGGTGCTGCAACAGCATTTCCTGACTGTCTGTCTGAATCAGGCAGTCATCCAAGTACGGGTAAATTTGATTATTACTCTGTCTGCAGTAAGCAATGGCTGGAGCCAGGCATTTTATGAATACTCTTGGGAGCAGTGGATAAGCCAAAGGGAAGTGCAGAGAATTGATAATGCATAGATCCTGCCCTGAAGCGTAGATATTTCCTGCATGACTCCCTTATAGGGATGTGCAGATAGGCTTCTTTTAAGTCTAGCGTGACTAACCAGGCATCTTTGGCTAGCACAGGTAGAAGCTACTGCAGGCTGAGCATTTTGAATTTTGGTAGGAAGGTGTTGAGAAATGAAAGATCTAGGATTGGGCGCCAAGTGCCCTCTTTTCTGGGTACCAGGAAAAGACTGGAATACATTCCTTGACCTATCTGTTCTGCAGGAACAGGCTGAATTGCCCTTATAGAGATCAGGGATTGAACTTGGTTTTGTGCCTCTGCCCACTGGTTTGGGGGAAGGTCTGGGAAACACTTTTGGGGTTGGCAGTGAGTGGAAGTAAAATTTGTACCCCTGGGATACAATGTTGAGGATCCATCTACCTTTGGTGATGGAAATCCAGTTTTTTGCATGAAGGGCAAGTTTTCCTCCCAGGGACACAAGCAGTTGGGCAGAGGTGGGGAGTGGAGTTGAGAAGTCATTGGGAATTCTTTCCGTAAAGGGGTGGCTTAGCACTCCCTGCTTTAGAGGTGGAGGCGCTCCATTGCTTAGATCTCTGCATACCCTGAGAATGTAGTCTGGGGGGGGGGGGCTGTTTCCCCTGGGTCTAGTTTGTGATGGCCTTGACAGGGCTGGAAAGGACCAATGTTTCGAGGGGCAATGCCTACTGAATCTTGGAGGTTGTACTTGAAAGAATTCTTTGACTGTCTGCATAGATTTAGCTTTTACTTCCATTTTTTAAGAACCTCTTCTGCTTTGGTGCCAAACTGATTGCCCTTGTTCAAAGGAGCGTCTAATAAATTTGATTTGACATGGTATGGCAAGGTCTGCTCCACCAAGCCTGCCTTCTCAGTACAGAACCAGGGACTGCTGCCCTGCAATATGCTTCTAGGGTGTCAAAGCCATACTGCAGTGTATGCTTGCTGGCTTGTCTTGCAGAATGCATAAGCTCTTGCAATTCTTTAGTTTATGCACAGTCTGTAAAGGTAGCTATTTTTTGCTTAATAAGTTCCATAATATGTTGTTGGTACTTCAAAATGTGAAACTGACAATTCAAAGCCCTAATGGCAAGAGTTGCAGAGGTATATACTTTCTTACCCCATCTGTCCAAAGCTCTGGAATCCCTGTCTGAAGGGGTGGGATTCTTAGATGTAGTTGCTTTGATATCTTTAGGCCCCTGGGAAATGACCTCTGAGTCAGCAGTAGGATTTTTGAAAAGGAATTTGTGAGAGTCAGGTACTCTGTAGTACCTGTCTGGTTTCCTAGGAGCAGGGGGTAACGTATCAGGAGTAAGACTGGATTCCATAAAGACATCATCAACTTCCAGGACTGGGGGTATTGCTAAAGGCCTATGTTGTGGCAAGTCTAGAAATTCCCTGAGTCTTATTTTAGACTGAGGATAGTCTTGGCATTCCCAATGGAAATGCTCTCTTAAAGTATGTAAGGTTTCACCAAAAGAAAAATCCTCTGGAGGAGAGGCAGAGGGAATGGATTCTTCTGCATCTGAATCCTCATAAGCAGATAAGGGCATGTCTTCATAATCAGAACCCTCAGAGTCGTCGGACTCTTGGTCTGCTGAAGCTGCTGGGGACTGATCTCTTTTTCTCTTAGCAGGGGAAGGCTGACTTCCCCTAATCAGCATAATAAGGTCTTCTGCCATTCTAAATATTTGATGTTGTGGCAAGGGAGCAGGTGCATGCCCTTTGGTTATCAGTTTTCTAGGCGTAGCGCATACTTTTGGTTTTAGAAACTCGGTAGTTTTAGACAGAACTGAAGTCATTGGTTTGTGTCGAACATCGGTAGTGCAAAGAACTTCTTCAGAAGCCGGTGCCTGATCAGCGTTTCCGGATCCATCCAAGGTAGAGACATCCGCAGGTTCCATAGTCGAAGAAGAGCCTCGCGGCATACCAGACTCCGAACGGGTCTCGGTAGAGGCCTGTGAATCCACTGAAGCAGGCATCAGGGGCTGCGAAAGCACCTCACTGAGTACCGGCGAACTGACGACTAGCTTAATAGAAGCATCGTCGGCAGCTTTGGACCTGTGCGGTCTATCTGTCTTTATCCTTACGTTTTTTCATAATATCAGTATTCGGATGGCTTACCAAAGCCATTTCTGAATACGGAGATTGAGAACGAAAGTATTTAGTGACAAAAAGGGCCCGACAACGAATGGTCCGGGTGTTGAACAAGGCACAAAACCGACAGCGAGGTACGTTGTGGTCTGGGCCTAAACAGGTGACGCAGTAAGAATGAAAATCTCGGTGTGGTATTTGCTTTCCACAGGCAAGACAATTGTTAACTTTTTCTGATATCGGACAGAGCAAGAAAAAAGGATCCCCAACGGGGTACTTGGCTTTAGAAGACTTCAGGATGATTCAATTCGTAAATGAAAACTCAGGTAGCGGCCGACCGGCACTCGTGTAAACTGCTTCTGCTTTGGGCTCCTAGGCAAGAAAGACTGATGTAATGGCATCAGCTGCCTGATTTTATACCCCTGACAACCTAACGTCAGTCCTGGAGTGACAGCAACTGACGCAGAAATACTAAGTCTCTGGTATTCAGGCCAACTGAGGGCTACCTGCAGGCAGATAACCCCAAGTGTGATGACTTTAACAGTGAAACATGAAGAACATATGCAATCTTTCATTTAGAAAGCATAACTCTGGATACCAGTCTACATAATCTAGCACTAGAAAAAGCAATAAACTGTTGATCAGATTTTCTGATAGATTTTGTTCTGTGAAGGTAGAAATGCAACTGTCTGTGGATGTCTAATAAGTGCAAACAATATTCTCCTTTATTTCAACATTTTGGAAAGAAAACTAGTAAATTTATAGTCTGATTATTTATCTTCAAAACAATCTTTGGTAGAAAAGATGGATTAGTCCTTAACAAAACTCTTTCTGCGTGAAAAGTCAAATATGGTGATTTACAAGATAGTGCGTAAATATCTGAAATTCTAGTAGAGGTAATAGCTATTAATAAAGTTTTTTTCCAAGACAAGTACTTTAGCTCAGAAGTGGCTGCAGGCTTAAAAGGGGGGTATATCAAAGTCTGAAGAACCAAGTTGAGATCCCATGGAACATATGGGTCTTTTTAAGGAGTCCTCAGCATCAAGGTTCCTTTCAAAAAGGCCTTGCAAAGTTTATGTAATGAGGCGTTCTGTAACCCATTGTGAAAATTTGAAATGGCCGCTAGTTGAACCCTGAAGGTAGAAGCAGAAGCTCTTTCTTCAAAAAGCAATGTCAAAAACTCAAAATTTTTTGTGATGGGGGCTGAAATAGGATCAATGTCATTATTATGAGCCCAACATGAGAATTTTTTCCATTTACTACAATAAAGTTTTTCTAGTGGAGGGTTTATACGAAGCCAAAATAATCTTATGGAGTGGAGAAGACATAATGTTATACCTGGCAATCAGTGAAAGCAGAGAAGCCATGCTGTTGAGTTTTAGGTTCTGAAAGTTCAGGTGAACTAATCGCTCTGGATGGGACAGGAGATCTGAAGCTGGATCCAGAGTCCATGGTTGCTGAATCAGATGAGGCCAGAGGAAGGGGAACCAAATCTGTCGAGGCCAGAATGGAGCAATGAGGATCACACTGCTCTTCAACCTGGTTGCTTTCTTTAGAAACTGAGGGATTAACAGTATCAAGGGAAAGGCGTATAGAAATCCCGAGGGCCAACTGTGAAGGACAGCATCTCTTGGGAACTATCCTAGAGGGGGAACCAGGGCAAAGTAGCTCCTGTACTTGTTTTGAGGGAATACAGAGGTCACAGCAAGGCTTGCGCCAGCGGTGAAAAATCATATATGCCACTTTCGGGTTGAGAGATCACTCATGAAGCATGAGAATGCATCTGCTCCACTTGTCCACTATCACACTGGATGTGCATTGCTATTAGAAAGTGGTTGGAAGAGATAGCCCCTCCCAAACTCTGAGTGCTTCTCAAAAACGACTGACATGTTGTCTGTCTGGAATGCAACTGTCCCAGGAGGAAGAACAGCTTGAAAGCCCTGCAATACTAATAGCACTGCCCTCATCTCTAGGACACTGATATGCAAGCTGGCCTCTGTAAGTGACCAAGTGTCTTGGACTGCCTTACCCAGATAATGCCCTCCCCCCACCCAGTCTGAGAGGAACCCATGATCACTATGGCCTGGGGTTGGGGTTATATGAAAGGTCGACCCCCTAGAATATCTGTGGAGTGAACCCATGAGAGACGATGCCTTTTGCAACAGCTGGTCACTAAAATATGATGCAACATCGGTTGATGAAGAATGGACCACTGGGATACAAGAAGCCATTGTAGAATCCTCATGTGAAATCTTGCTAGAGGTACCAAGGTAATAGTCCCTGTCATAGAACCTAGAGCCTGCAGTACTAGACGTACAGCTACTGCCTTGCTGCTGCTGATTCTCCTGACTTGAGATCTGATCTTTTCTAGATGAGGAAAAGGAAGAGAAGCTATGCACGTGTTTGTATTCAGATTTGCCCCTATAAATTCCAGATTCTGCATTGGATTAGATGAGATTTCTTGTGGTTTATTGTGATTCCAAGGTCGGCACAAGTCTGAAGGACATAGTCTCTTGATTTTTCTAAGAGATGCCTGGCAGGAGCAGTGATAAGTCAGTCATCTAAATAAGGAAACAGGTGTCTGTGTAGTCTCAAATGAGACGCTACCATTGCCATACATTTGGTGAACACCCTGGGGGCTGTGGTAAGACCAAAGGGCAGGGCTTTGAATTGACGGTGACTAGTTCCCAGCCAGAAGCGGAGAGATCTCCTGGAGCGCTTGTCCATCTTGATGTTGGTAATGCATGTCCTGGAGATCTACTGAGAACATCCAAACATCCTTTCCTAAGAAAGGAAGGATGGACTGAACTGTGACCATCCAGAATTTTGTCTGTCGAACAAATTTGTTCAAAACAGTGAGATCCAAAATTGGTCTCCAGTCCCCAGTCTTCTTTGGTACTAAAAAGAATCTTGCGTAAATTCCGGATTCGTTCTGGTTTGAGGGGAAATGTCGGATGACTGTTTTTTCTAGCAGTTTTTTGATTTCTTGAACTGCTGGTTCCCTCTGACTGAGTGGAACATCGGGGATCCTTTTGAGATTTTTGGGATGAGTGTGAAAGGGAATAGTGTATCCTCTGGTAATAATCCTTTGCACCCAAACATCTGTAGATATTTTAGCCAGGCATGTGTCCCCCCAACTGCTTCAGAGGCAAGCAATCGGGCTTGCTTTCAGGAGTGCTGGTACAGTTTGGCCAAGAAAGAATCTCTGGAACCCTGATTTTGCAACCACCTCTGCCTTGCGGATGGCATCTTCCATTAAAACTCCATACTCTGCCACTGGGGGAGCTACTACCACGTGTGTCCTGGAAAGGCCCTTGAGACTTTCAGAACCACAACTTTCCACTCCTCTGGTTCCTAGACAAGGAACGCTGAGGAGAAGAAAAACATATGCCTACTACAGAAAGGGTCTTCCCATCTTTCTCACATCTGGACAAGGTCTCGTGAACTTTTGGGCCAAAAAGAGAAGATCAGTCAAAGGGTGCATTGACGAACGAAGACTTGAATGGCTCTGCAAATTCACATAAGCGCATCCAGGTGTGTCTCCTTATGGCTACCCTGGAACCCACTGCTCTGGTCATCCCTTCGGCTGCATGTGCTATGAGCCTTATGGACGAGCTGGATATGGACTCGAGGGTGGCCACCTGAGAAGCACAAGGGTGGCCACCTGAGAATCAAACTTTTCTTGAACTTCTTCAGATACAGCTTCTACAAAGGTATTTGATAACTCTTTAATCAAATCACTTTGGACTCTAGTGAAATGTGCCATAAAGTTTAACGACCACACAGCAAAGGTCGAAGAAGAGTATACCTGCTTCCCGAACCTGTCCATCGCCCAAGACTCAAGATTGGGAGGATGGATGGTAGAACTCTCCTCAGACAGTTCTTTCTTTGTGGCTGCCACAACCACCATGGCATCTTCTGTTAACCATTTAGCCCAAAACTGAAAATCTTCGAGAGCTCAGATAATTTTGTCTATTTTTTTAGGGACCAGCTCTATGGAATCAGAAGCCCTCCATGCCTACTGCATGATTAATTTGATGAGATCATCAGCTGCTGGAGTCATCCAAGATGTAGATGGGCGGGAGATAAAAGCTTTCAGGTATACTGACTCCTCGAGGAAGGATGTTGGGACTTCGAGCCTCCCCTTGATTTAAAGATCTCAAGGATGTCTCCAAAGGAAACATCTTCAGAGGGTGACCTAGGGGAACCCTCCCCTTTATCGTAGTCAGTATCATCAGTGATGGATTCTTCCAGGGAATCCAAGTGCTTCCTCTTACACTTTCTCTTGTAAGGGGCTTCTTCAGTGGGAAAATCTGAAGAAGTGTCAAAAGAGGATAAAACCTGGACAGGTGTTTCCTGCAGTTTCGGCCCTCACTGTCCCGATGCAGATGCTGGTTCAGAGTCAAGGATCAGGGATCATCTCCGATCGGGGGGCAGATGACTGGGTGCTCACAGAGTACAAAACCCTCTCCATTGCCTAGAAGGCAGGTCCCCCCAAGGACAGAAGGGAGACTGAAACTGAGAATGTCTGCCTCAGAACAGAGGTCACTCCTCCTCCAAAAAGATTGCCCTCGATGATGAAGCCATAGTGGAATTCATGCGTGCCAAGGCCCCAAGGTACAGGGGCAGCTTTGAGAAAACTAGAGTCGAAACCTGCCCCTCAGAACCAACAGCAGAACCTGCACCCCGAGAACCCTCCCATTCTGAGAGGACCGAAGAGCTCAGGGTAGTAGTCGGCCCTGGAGAAAAAGAGATGGCCAGAGCTGAAGCAGTCGATGCTGGAGGGATCAGAGCCTGAGTCTCCAAAACCACAGATGGGGTCAGGGGAGGAAGATTTGGTTGAGTCATGGAGAAAGTAGTTCCAGAACTGGAGGTAGTCAGAACCGAGGACATAGAAGGCAATCCTCTTGCCGCAAGAACCTGATCCACCAGCCTCAGCATGGCCAATTCTGATAAGCTGCTGTTGGAGTGAACTGATTGGGTTGATGGAGATTTAGGTCTCTCCAGAAACGGACTAGACAATTGTCCCACATAATGATCTATAGATGGGGAATATTAAATTTTTGGAAAAATATACTCTGGTTCCTGAAGCATTACTGTTGGAACCATAGGTGTTGGTGCCGGTATAGTGGATGGAACAGAGACTGTCGGTTCCAAAGTTTTGTCATGTATTTCAAATGTCTGCTCTGGTGCCGAAGATGCAAGTAGTCTTGGAACAGAGGCTTTCGGTTCCATAGCCATTTGTGGACCGTCTAGTTTAGGTTTCTTAGTCACTGATGCCGAAGGAGAGGGAATGCCAAGTTACTTTTCTTCTTATGCTTCTTGGTTTTAGAAGAAGAAAGGTCCATCTTAGATTTGGAACTAGATAAGACCTCCTCAAAAGATGATTTAAGCATGCCCTTTAACATTAATTTATTTTTTCGTTCAACTAAGGCTCTGTGACTGAATCCATGGCATATTGAACAGTCTTCTTGAAGATGTAACAAGCCTAAACAATAGACACATAATAAATGACCATTAAAATTTGGCATTTTCTTATCACACTTCTGACATTTTTAAAGCCAGAAGTGTCCTTTCCTTTATCAGCCATACCTAGCACACAAAAAAGGGATGGAAATTAGAGACAGGGAAAATTTACAGTAAAGTGCTAGTAGCAATGGCAGGCCCTGAATATCCAAAGGTACAGACAAAATGGAAAGGAAAGGTTTATAGAAAGTGCTACCAATAATGGTAGACAAAGAATACCAGCAGTATATATAAATATAGAAAAATATAAGAAAACTCTTTTTTTTTGTTTGTTTGTTTTTTGTAGGTAGAAAGTAAGAAATTAGGAAAGTCTACCAACTAGGGAAGTGAAGATTTCACCGAAGTGAAAAACGGATGGAAAGGAGCTTAAGGAGAAAATATTTATAGTAGGGAGTTTCTAAACTAAAGAAGAGAGACTACAACAGATAAACAACTACAGAATTTTGAAAGAGGTTTGGCGATGCGTCTGACACTGGAAGCGGCAAACGAGATAAAATGGAGAGGAGTGTTATGGGCAGGGAGAAAAGCTTGAGAGTTCATTTGGTCCTCGCGGGTTGTAGTACAACCGATTTGGTTCTGATTTCGGAACCGAACCCACAGGACAAGGAATAAATGAAGACTAACAACATCAGATTAACTATTAAAAATTATGCAAATCATTTTAAATTCCATATAAATAGAAGGTATGGATTTACTATAATGCTGGCTCTTCTTTATCTCTAGTCTATCTAGTTTGACTGCTGGGAATTTACCACAAAGCAGATCCGATTCAGCAAACTGACTCCTCTCCAAGCACTTGACTTCCTTCCCTACTCCCTTAATGTATTTGTCCCCTCTACATCCTCAAATCAAGTTTGCTGCACAATCCTAAACACAAAACCTCTTATACCAGGAACTAGGAAATCAGAGAGGGACATACTCCAGGTTAAATCTACTAAGTTTATCTAGCACAAAAAAAAGTGAGAATTTGGAAGAGGATGGAGGATATGCATTCAAAGTGGGGGGACTAGGAATAATGAAGAGCTAGCATTATGGGAAATACATATCTTCGGTACCTAACATTATCCCATCTGTCTACTTTGACTGTTGGGACAGATTCCCCAACTACCAAACTTCCAGAGTAAAATCTTGACAGGATGTCCATAAGAATGGCAGACCCAAAGAAAGATCTGGATCTGGAGATAACATCTTATATATAATACATGGCAAAGGTGTGCAATGTGGTCCATGTTGCTGTTGCACAAATATCTGTTGAGGAATTCCAAAAGAAGGCTATAGAAGTCATAACTTATCTTGATCTTGTGACATGAGCTTTTGGTTTTGTTATAACATTTGTAAACAACAGTTAAATAATCCGTGAGCCATTGAGACAAAGTTACTTTGGAAACCTTTTCTTCTAATTTAGAAGGCACACAAGAAATGAGCATTCTTTTCCGATTTCTTAAGTGCACAACTTCTCTATGTATATTACAAGTAAACACACCGTATCAGTAGATGCTCAAATGATCACTGCTGAAGCAGCCATAGCTATTTGGGTTATATCCTGCCAAGGATATAAAAGCCATCCAGCTTTCAAAGCTTCAGAGCAGCTTCCACACCCCCAAATTTTCAGACAGGTCAAGTTGGGTTGACTAAAAGACAAGTTCGGGCATGAAACCCTTTAGAGCTTTCCAGCCAACAGAGATGGAGGCTGAACCCTGAAAGGACAAAGCTAGGAACAACACAAATATATGTACACACACTGACATAAAAAGCATGCAAAAACAAGGGGATGCAGGGAGGGAGCAGCTGCTGTAGCAACAGTCAATTTGAAAATCTACTGTCACGGTAAGTTTACTTACACAATTGTACTATGTTCGTCATACTGATCACTGCTGCAGTAGCCTTAGGTATATGGGCAGATTACCCCAGCTAACTACATTTGGGAGGTGGAAGGGGAAGAGTTCAGGAGCCCCTGGTGAATGGTCCTAGCAAAGCCTGATCTGGACCTAGAAAAGGAATCAAGCTTACAGCACTTTGTAAAAGTATGAATAGAGGACCAAGCAGCAGCTTCTAGAATCCAGCTCTTTCAAAAAGGCCATACATGAAGCCAAGCCCCTGGCCCAGTGGGCCTTGACCCTGCCTGGAATAGCTTTGTTGTGAGTATCACAAAAGGTAATAGCCTTAGACAACCATTTGGAAATAGTTTACTTTGACACAGGTTGTCCCTTCTTACCTTCACAAGAAATGAACAACTGATCTAAAGATCTGAAAGATTTTGTGCTGTCAAGATAGTACCAGAGTTGTCTGTGAACATTTAAGGTATGGAATATCCTTTCTCCCTCATTTTTAGGTCCGGGAAAGTAAAAGGGGAGATGGATATTTTGGTTTAAAGTAAACTGGGATACCACTTTAGACATTAAAGAACGATTAGGTCTAAGAAAACCTATCCCTGTGGAAGATTATATAGTGTTTGACTCATCATAAGACCTTGCAACTCAAGATACCCTTCTTACAGAGATCAAAGCAATCAGTAAAAAGTACAGTTGTGTACATTTATCATAAATGTAAATGTTTGAGTGTATTCACTGTTGTAGTCATCACTTGTGAGTTATCCCTGCTGTGGTAGCCCTTGGCCAGCCCGAACACCAGAGTCAATGTTTTTCTGCATCAGCTGCAGTCGCCTGTAGTCTGACGTCAGGTCGTCAGTGCTACAAAGCAAGGCAGCCGATGCCATTACATAAGTTTTTCTTGCCCTAACCCATCAGAAGCACAAGGAAATATGGTAAAGTGGTCCTGGTGGCTAAAAGCCACCGTGAGAAGCTTATGTCCCCCTAAGGAAAGACAACATAAGGGGGAAGGAGGGAGGGAAACCAGGACTGCAACAGTGAATACAATTGAACATCGACATTTATGATAAGTGTACACAACTGTACTATGTTCTTCATGTTTCACTGTTGCAGTCATCACCTGTGGGAGGATTCCCAAAGCTGAGGAGAGGGGTGGAAGGATTAGTTAGAGACCTAGGCATGGGTCAGCATCCCCTGCAAAACTGCAGAGGCAAACCCTGCCCAAGCCTTAGAGAAAAGAGGTAGGTGGTAATGCTTTGTAAAGGTATGGAAAAAGGTCCAGGTGGCAGCTTCCAAGATGTCCCTCGTGGGAACTCCTCTGAGGAATGCTGTGGAAGTGGAGGCTGCCCTAGTGGAATGGGTACAGATAGACTTAGAGCGTGGTTTCCCATGTAGTCTGTAGCAGAAATGGACACACAGTGATATCCATTTGGAAATGGTTTGCTTGGAAATGGGCTTCCCCTCTGCCCCTGGGGCAAAGGTGACAAGAAGCTGGTCTGTTTTTCTGAAGGGTTTAGTATGGTCCAGGTGGTATCTGAGCTGTCTGTGCATGTATAGTGAGTGCAGAATTCTTCCCTCCTTGTTTTGAGGGTTAGGAAAGAAGGTGGGTAGATGTATGGCCTGGTTGAGGGTCACATCAGATACTACCTTGGGCATAAAAGAGGGGTTAGTCCTCAGGGAGACCCTGTCTGCATGGAAAATGATGAAGGGCTCAACAGCCATGAGTGCCTGAAGTTCTGAATCCCTTCTGGCTGAGGTGATAGCTAGTAAGAAAGCAGTCTTCCAGGAGAGATATCTCAATTCTGCAGAAGCAGCAGGTTCGAATGGTGTTAAGGTTAGTTTTTCTAAAACATAATTCAGGTCCCAGGCTGGCATGGGCAGCCTTCTGGGAGGTGTGATATTAGAAGCCCTTCTGAGGAATTGTTTAATCAAAGGATGTGAGAAGAGGGGCTGGTCTGTATCAAAATGAGCTGAAATGGCTGAGGCATGGATTTTAATAGAAGAGAAGGACAGGCCACTATTGAGTAACTCGGTTAGGTAGTCCAGGATAAGACGGATGAAAAGTTATGAGGTACTGCCCCTCTCCATTTCCCTGCGTAAGATTTTTTGGTGCTGGGCCTTCTGGCCTCTGTGATAATGTCTAGGACCTGTTTGCTTAACAGGGGCCCTTGTTTGCTTTTAAAGTTTTAGCCATGCTGACAGTTTGAGAGTCTGCAAGTCTGGGTGCAGCACCCCCCCTCCCCCCACCTAGGTCAAGAGGTCTGAGATCAGGGGAAGCTGCCTGGAAGGCTGTAATGTCAGGCTGCGCAGTAAGGGGTACCAACGCTGTCTGGGCTAGTCTGGAGCAATGACGATGGCCTTTGGTCTCTCCTACCTTATCTTGATCAGTACCTTGGGAACAAGAGGCAGAGGAAGGAATGCATACACAAAGAGGTTGTTCCAGGGGAAGGTCAAGGCATCCACCTTCCACGCTAGGTGGTGATACTCCCTGGTACAGAATTTTTTCAGCTGGAGATTGAGGTGCGAAGCAAAGAGATCCACCTCAGGAGCTCCCCACACCTGAATGACTTGCAAAAAGATTTTTCTGTGGAGCTGCCATTCGTGGGGGTCCAGTAAGTTTCTGCTTAGGTGGTCTGCCAGGGTGTTGTTGATCCCTGGTAGGTATTGGGCAATTAGGTGTAATCCCATGGAGGAGGCTGTCAGCCAGAGGTTCATGGCTAGCCTGCACAGAGGGTAATATTGGGTCCCTCCCTGTTTGTTGATATACCACATTACTGTGGTGTTGTCTGTTTTGATAAGGAGAACCCCTGGCCTGAAATGGGGTTTGAAGGATGTCAGAGCCTTTTGTACTGCCATCATTTCTTTCTGATTGATGTGTAAAGGAAGGTGCTGGGCATCCCAAAGACCTTGGGTGCACCTGCCTGCTAGGTGAGTGTCCCAAGCAATGTCTGAGGCATCGGTGGTGATGGCCTGCCCAGTAGGGCGGAGGATGAAGGAAAGACCCTTGTTCTTGGCACAGGCCCCTGCCCACCAGAGAAACTCGGCCCTTATACAAGGGATCAAAGGGAGAGAGGTCTTTAGAGGCTGAGAGTGCTGACACCAAAGGTTCCTTAGACACCACTGAAGGTTCCTCATGTGAAGCCTGGCCAGAGGAATTAGAAGGATGCAAGTTTCCATGTACCACAAGGCTTGCAGGAACTTTCTCGCAGTGAGGTGACTTCTGGAAACCAGCTGGGTAAAGCAGAGAGTCAGGAAGCTCTGCTTTTCTGGGGATAAGAAGGCCATTCGGGATGCTGTGTCCAGCAGAGCTCCCAAGAAAATGATCTTCCTGGAGGGTGTTTGCTTTGATTTCTTTTCGTTGATGATTAACCCTAGGGAAATTAGGCGGGTTTTGACAAAGAGAAAGTCCTGGAGCAGCTTTTCTTTGCACTCTGCCTGAATGAGGCAGTCATCCAGATAAAGGTAAATCTGTATATCTCTCTGTCTGCAAAATGCTATGGCTGGGGCTAAGCATTTGGTAAATACTCTGGGTGCAGTAGATAAGCCAAAGGGTACCATAGAGAACTGAAAGTGTTGTGAGCCTGCTCTGAAAAGCAGTCATTTCCTGCAGGATTCCCTTATGGGGATGTGGAGGTAGGCATCTTTTAGGTCTAGGGTCACTAGCCAGGCATTTTTTGTCAGCACAGGCAGCAGCTGCTGCAAAGTTAGCATTTTGAATTTGGAAGCCACCAGGGAGGTGTTCAGAATGGATAGATCCAGGCTGGGGCTCCAAATGTCCTCTTTTCTGGGAACAAGGAATAGCCTGGAATAAAAGCCTTTGGCTGTTTGATCTGAGGGGACAGGTTCTACTGCCCTTTGGGATATGAGAGTGTGGACCAGTTTCAATGCCTCTACCCACTGATTTGGAGGTAAGTCTGGATACCCTCTTGGAATTGGGAGTTCGTTGAAAGAGAATTTGTATCCCTGAAAAATAATCTTTAAGATCCAATGATCCTTTGTTACAGAAAGCCAATTTTCTTTGCAGAGGGAGAGCCTTCCTCCTAGCTTTTGGTGAGTGAAAGGAGGGCGGGGGTGGGAGGGAGTCATTGAGAGTTTTTGCCATAGAAGGGTGGCTTAGAACTCCCCGCCTTTGGGGCGAAAGTGTTCCACTGTTTGGTTCTATGCTGCCCCTGGGATAGGGGCCTGGGTGGTCTGTCCCTGCGGGGCTTACCTTGGCCCTGTCTGTTAGGTGCAGGGAAGGACCAGTGCTTAGAGGGAAAGTTCCTGCTGACCTGGGAGGCTGAACCTGAAAGAAATATTTTACTGTTTGCATAGATTTTGCTTTGTCTTCCATCATTTTAAGCACCTCTTCTGCTTTAACTCCAAACAAGCGGTCCTTATCTAGGGGTGCATCAATTAATTTAGACCTAACATGATCAGGGAGAGGTTGTTCCTTCAACCATGCATCCTTCTAATGGCAGATCCTGACAATGCTGCCCTGCTTGAGGCTTCCAGGGCATCATATCCACAGTGTAATGAGTGTTTGGCCACTTGACAAGTAGAGTGCAGTAAATCTGCAAACTCTTTTGAATTGGCATAGTCAAGAAAGGTTGAAATTTTTTGTTTTAATAGTTCCAAAGTGTGTTGTTGATATTTTAACATATGGAACTGACAGCTGAGTGCTCTGATAGCTAAGGCTGCAAAGGTGTATACTTTTTTACACCATCTGTCCAGAGCTCTGGAATCCTTGTCAGAAGGAATAGGATTCTTGGCAGAACTAGTCTTAGCTCCTTTAGGTCCCTGTGTAATGACCTCTGGGTTTGCAGCAGGATTTCTGTACAGGTATTTGTGAGAATCCGGTACTCTGTAATACCTGTCAGGTTTACTGGGAGCAGGTAGGAGGGTGTTAGGGGCTAAGCTGGATTCATGGAAAACATCATCCACCACTTCTAAAATAGGGGGGGATGGCCAGGGGTCTGTGCTGGGACAGGTCCAGAAATTCTCTTAGTTTTCTCTTAGACTGGGGGAAATCCTGAGATTCCCATTAGAAATGCTCCCTGAGGGTGTGAAGGGTTTCCCCAAAGGAATGATCTTCTGGTGGGGAGGCAGAAGGAATGGATTCCTCTGCATCTGAATCCTCATAAGCAGTCACAGGTTGTTCCGCTTCAAAATCTGAATAATCAGATACTTCAAAATCCTGTTCTGTCATAATTTCAGAAGAAGGGTGTCTTTTTCTTTTAGAAGTTGTGGCCTGACTACCCCTGATAAGGGAGATAAGATCCTCCCCCATTTTAAGCATTTGTGCTTGGGATGGTGGAGCAGGAGCAAGATGGTGGCTAGAGGCAGATTTTCTAGGAGTGCCTGGCTTGTAGGCCTAAGAGTATCCATCGGTGTGAAACAAATGGTAGTTGGATGAGAAGACATCGTTTTTTTTGTCTTGATTCGGTAGTGCGAGAGGCCTCCTCAGAAGCTGGTGCCTGTGTCGTGGCTCCGGACCCAACCAACGCAGAGACAGCCAAAGACTAGGAAAACAAAAAAGATTTCTGCGGCATACTGGACTCCAAAGGTCTTGATAGAGGCCTGCGCAGATATCAAATTGGGCATCAGGGGCTGCAAAAGCACCTCACTGAATTCCGGAGAACTGACGACTTGCTTGGAGGTAGAGCCATCGGAAGGCTTAGCCTTGTATGGTCTGTCTCTATCTTTATCTCTGCATCAGAATGTCTACGGATTGCTGGTTAATGGATGCCTTTTCGGAATGCGAAGATGGAAGACTAACATACCTGTCTACAATAAGAGCTCTACAGTGAATGGTTCTCGCGTTAAACGGGGCACATAACTGGCAACGGGGGACAGAGTGATCTGTGCCTAAACAAGGACACAGTATGAATGGAAGTCTTGGTGTGGGATCTGCTTTCCACAGGCGAGACAATTGTTAACTTTTTCGGACATTGGTTAGTGCAAGAGAAAAGGATCCCCAATGGGGTAACTTAGCTTTTGATGTTTTCAGCTGTAATTCAAACTCTGGTAGCAACCAACCGGCACACTTGCAAACTGCTTCTGCTACGGGCTCCACGACAAGAAAGACTGATGTAATGGCATCGGCTGCCTTGCTTTATAGCAATGACGACCTGACGTCAGACTACAGGCATCAGCAGCCGACGCAGAAAAACACTGACTCTGGTATTCGGGCCACACAGCAGGGGTAACCCACAGGTGATGACTGCAACAGTGAAACATGAACAACATCTGTTTTTCACGTCAATAACCTTAAGTCAGACAGGTTAGGTAGTTCAAATGGAGCAAGTGTTAGCTTCTCCAACAAAAAATTAAGATCCCAAGGGGCCACAGGTTTTCTAGGAGGTCACTTATAAAAACTTCTTTCAAAAACATTTTGACATCAGACTGCATTGAAAGAGGATCCATAGGCAGACATGCTGAAATGGCCACAACATGAATCTTGACAGAGTAATATGACAGGCCATAGAATAGTTACTCACACAAATATTGTACAACCAGATAACAACTAGCCCTGAATGGGTGTTAGTTACGTTGTTGGCACCAACTAGACATTTGCTAATATATGATTTTCTAGTAGCAGGTTTTTCTGCCTCCATTAATACCTGCTAGTACCTGCTGCATATCCTCAGTAAAGAGGTGCCTAAAAGGAATTAAGACACTATTACTCAAGCAGTCAGTTGAAGTTGATTGATGTCAGGGTGAATCAAACAGCCTCTGTACTTGTGCGAGTGGATCCAGTCCAAAAGGAAGCTTGTGGTAATTGCCCCTGCCCAGTTCCAAAAGAAGGGAGAACCACTGTTTTCTGGGCCAGAAGGAAGTCATGAAAATGATCTCGGTGGATTCTTTTTGAATCTTCAGAATTACACTGATTTATCAGTTTAAAGGGTAGAAAAGTGTATAGAAACATTCCTGTCCAAGGAAAAGAAAAGGAATCTGTTTTCCAGGAGTTCTGGAGAGGAATTTTGTCAACCTACTGTTCAGACATGAAGCATAAAGGTCTACTTGAGGAATTCTTCACATATATGCCAAATATTGGAATGCCACCTGATCTAGTTTCCATTTGTGACGGTCTACCTTTGTCCTCCTCAGCTTGTCTGCCACACAGGTTTTATCTGACAGAATGTAGGAAGCCTGTAGAGTGAGATAGTGTCGCCTATATCCCATGCTAACATGGCTAGTCTGCATAGAGGGTGAGATTTGGGTCCCCTTTGCTTAGTTATGTACCACATCACTGTAGTATCTGGATCCCCCTTGCTTAGTTATGTACCACATCACTGTGTTATCTGAATCCCCCTTGCTTAGTTATGTACCACATCACTGTGGTAATGTCCATAACAGCATGCAATGGTTCTAGGGACCAAAGGTGATTTGGAGAGTTAAGTGCCTTGATAAAGACAAGCATCTCTTTTATATTTATGTGATTGTGTCTTGTCTTTTTTTCCCAGATACGTTGCACTTTTAACCCCACTGACACTGCTTCCCAAAGTCCAAGTTGTCCGCGGTGATTGCTTTGAAACAGGAGGGGAGAAGGCAAGACCTGGATTCAAGGATATTCATTGTCTCATAGTTTCATAGGTAAGTATTTGGCTACCTGCTCTTGTGGGCCATACTGAGCCTAGCCAACTTCCCTTTTTGTGCTCGAAATAACCTATCCCATTTGGTATAGTTTAGCCTTACCCATCTCATGGTCGATAATTATATATTACCCCTAATGACAATAACTGGGATCATACCACAGATAATTAGAGGAGACCCATGCATGGGATAAACATGCATGGGATAAAGCATTTAGGAGTTGCCTCTGTCCATTAGTAGTGCAGGAGGCTAGTCTTATGGTAAATGTTCTGTTTCCCATCCACAGATCTAAGTTGCACTTGAATATAGACAAGGATGAACTCTGTTTTATGTGGATGGGTAGCCTGCTTCACAGCAGCTGTGACCTCTGCAAAATATCCCTTTCCCTCCAAACCATTCTATTCATGTTGCAGAAGAGGTTTACATCCCTAGACAGGGAATTTTCAATGTCATTTGATTTGCTGATGTACAGTAAATCCATCGGACTAACACGGTCAACAAACATTAAAAAAATAAATCAGTAATGGGTTGAAGGATGCCTTGTATGTCAGAAGCAGGTCACCTCTTAGCTGTCTGTAAGATACCGAATATAGTGACACAGCTTTCACTCAGTCCATGTACGGCATGTTGTTTAGGCCTTGTATCCTTTTAGTAAGGCATCTCTGTGGGCATTCCAGTTGCTGCAGGTGCAGGACAGATACATGCCAAAGAGGAGATTATATTCAATGAATGGCCTAATGAGGGATGAGTAAAGAGGTACAATAACATCTCTAAATCTAGACACAATCTCTTTGTTTATAAGCTGTGCAACACAGAAGGACTTTCTTACAACACTGGACACGTGTTGGTCAAAAGTTAGTCTCCACCAACTGATTTCTCTTCTGAGAGAATAATGGGCATTGGTGCTGGGACTAAAGAAACATCAGACAGCACTGTATCTTTCTCATGTGGAGTCATGCCAGAAGTATCAGGAGAATCATAGATGCCACAAGACACAGAATAATGAGGTATTCCTTCACAGTGACCAAAGTCTGAGTGGAAAACCCCTGGAATATCAAAGTATAAATCTGTTTTTTTTTTTTTTTTTTTGCTGTGGAAGAATTGCTTTTTGTATTGAGGTGTTTAGCAGACAGCCCAGGAACACATTCCTGGATGATGAAGTCACAGAAGACTTTTGAATATTCTCTTGGAATCCCAGCTTGCACAGGACATCTAATGCACAAGTTAGAAGAGATTGCTGACACTTTGAAAAAGACTCTGCAAAGATAAGCAAGTAAAAATGGAAAAATGTGGCTACCCTGTAGCCTGCAATGGGCTATAACTGGAGCTAGACACTTTGTGAACACTCTTGGAGCAATTGACAGTCCAAAGGGTAAGGTGAAGAACTGATAATGTGATCCAAACACATAAAACCTTAATAAACTTCTGAAGTCTCGATGGACAGGAATGTAATGATAAGCAAGAACTTTTCAATCTAAGGTTACCAAAAAACTCAAATGAGGAAGAAAGGGTAACAGGTCGTAAAGTGAAAGTACTTTGAATTTGGTCACTATCACTTACTGGTTTAGGAAAGAAAGGTCCGGAACTGGTCTCCAGGGATTTTCTTTCTTTCTTTGACACCAGAAACATTCTTAAATAAAAACCTCTTCCCATCTGGAAGAACTGTTTTGATTACCTGCTAAGAAAGCATGTGCTGTAGCACAGTAGGGAACAGAGGGGTTTAGTCTGGTGGATGGGAAATAATTCCCTGGAAAGGAGGGATTTCTTTCCACTGCCATCTGTAACCCTTCTCAATCAGTCTTAGAACCCATGTATCTGAAACAATCTGTTGCCAAATACAGAAATGGAGAATCAGACTTTCTGGAAGGAACAACGAACTGCCAGGGTGGGAGGAGGGACAGTCCTTTATACAGTCATTCTGACTTATTTGACTGTCCTTTGTTCTCGGGGTTAACCTCCTTGCCATTGCTTTTTAAAAATCTGCTTACCAGTATGTTGCTTAGGATGTTTATTTTTGTTTCTTGCCAAAACCGGACAAGGGAACAGAAAACCCCTTGGAAAATTTAGAAAAAGAGGGCTAAAATCAGCTTAACCCTCTTATCACAGTTTTGATCACCTCTACAGCCCATGACCCAACAACTAAGGCTCTGTCCAAAGGAGAATTTAAAATGTCATGTTTTTACATAAGGTCGTGAGAATGCAGCCAGGCCATGCCAACCTACTACAGACAGAATCATAAATATACTTTATGCGCAGTGACCTGAGAAATTTAAGAAACTAAACCATACAAAGCAGATTTTCTCTCGCAGCAAGGTACTACAGATAAAATATTCCACATTCCTTCACAATTAGAATAAACTTTAACATATGAGCCTGATGATTCCAAATTCTAAAAATATAGCATTGCTTTACTATCCTTGTCTGAAAGGGAAGGATTAGAATTAACAAAATGCTTGGCTGCTGCTGGATTAACTAAAGCTATAGCTGCTGGGTCAGGTCTGGGATGAGTATATAACAATTTGAAAGATGAACAACTTTGTACACTGTCTGATTTCTTAGGTGCAGAAGCCTAGCTATCAGGAGAACCACAAGCTGTGATAAACACATCTTCCAATGCTGACAGCACAGGAGGGATGGGGGAATGTTCCAGTTGTAACATTTACGGTATTCTCAGATGGATTGAGAAACCTCATTGTTTTCCCACTGAAAACACTGACACATTCTGGAAATAGTCTCAGAGAAAGAGAACCACTTGGCAGGGAGACTCAGATAACATGCTCCGCTCTGAGTCTGAAACAGAAATCTGAAGAGAAGAACCTTTATCTGTTCCATCTCATTCCACTCCAGATTCAATTTCTTGAATCTCTTCAGGAAAAGAGGAATTTATTTTTCTTTTACTTGAAACCACCTGGAAAGAAGGGTCAACAGCCTGTACTAGACCCTGTGCCTGACTTAAAAGACTACTCCAGTACAGGAAAACTGGTACAGCAGAAGATACATGTTTAGTTTTCTGTTTCTTTTTGACAGGAAAGTTGGGACAAACAGGTTTATTAAAAGCATCAAGAGCTTCCCCAGGGATTGGCACAACATTCTGCCTAAGCAGGGGCACCATCGTTGTCCCTTCTCCCAAAACCGACAAGAGTGGCTCTCCTTCACACAAGGAGTGGACCCCAACATCCACAGGGGAAGTGACTAACCTGCAGTCCATAGTGACTATATGGGCAACACCAGAGGGATCTGGGGAAAAGATGAGCAGTCTGAGGAACCAGCTTTAGTTGTAGCAAAGTGACCAACCTGTGGCTTGAAGCAAACTGTTAGACGTAGTGGCAAACACTGTTGAGTTATATATTTTTTGTTTTTGTGGCTGGAAGAAGGGCCGACAGTGGGCAGGTAGTTTGTATCCCGTTCAAGTTGAAAATGGTACCTCTTTCTCAGGGAAACAAAGCAGCACACATGGTAAATTTGAAAAAGTATTAAGAAGTCACTTTTCTCAGTATAAACTCAATAAAAAGTACTCTAAAAAACTTTACCAGCCCCAAAAAGTAATTTAAATACAAGTTTATTCACAGAAAAAAAAACAGTTTTAGAATGTTTCAATTAACTTCTAAACTGAGAAAAAAAAAGTACACTCCCATTTAAAAGTACACTAAAGGTGTGCAACAATCAAAAATGCATGCTCCTACCTTAAAAAATACTTTGTTACACATGAAAATAAGTTTAAACATTATAAATGACATGCGGCAGTCTTTTCCTCAAAGGGAACCTTATCTGCCCAGCAATGGAACATCCCAAGCCAACCACTGATCCTCAATAGCTCACACAGAAGCACTCTCTTCAGCGGAAGGAAAGCTCTTAAGGTCTTTGTGGCCAAACCTGTGTTTTACTCAGCTCTGCTCAAGCTGACTAACAGTTTGGGTCATTGAAGGCATCCTGAAGCTTTGGAAGATGGCTAGCTGTTATATCCTAAGCACATTCTCACTTCCGTATGAACTTGTTCATCAATGGCAAAGTGGGAAAAGCATAGAGAAGACCTGGGGGTCAACTGTGGACTACAGCATCCCTTGGTAACTGTCCCTGTGTAGGCTACCCATTTAGAAATGGTTTGCTTTGAAATGGCCCTCCCCTCTGCCCCTGCAGCAAAGCCAACTAGCAGCTGTTCAGATTTTCTGAGAAGCTTCGTCCTGTCCAAATAAAAACTAAGTTGTCTGTGCACGTCTAAAGAGTGCAGAATTCGTTCTCCTTTGTTTTGAGGATTAGGAAAAAAGGTAGGCAAATGAATGGACTGATTTAGGGCCACACTAGACACCACCTTGGGCATAAAGGAAGGATTGGTCCTGAGGGAAACCCTGTCTGCATGGAAGATAATGAAGGGCTCCACTGCCATGAGGGCCTGTAATTCAGACACTCTTCTTGCTGAAGTGATGGCTAGAAGGAAGGCTGTTTTCCAAGAAAGGAATTTCAACTCTGCAGTTGCAGCTGGTTCGAATGGAGGGAGAGTGTGCTTTTCCAATACAAAGTTAAGGTCCCAGGCTGGAGTAGGGGCTCGCCTGGGGGGAGGTCTCAAATTTTTAGACCCTCTGAGGAATTGCTTTAACAGGGGGTGAGAGAAGAGGGGTGGTTCAGTATTATATGCATGTTCTCCCTGCGTTCGTGTGGGTTTCCTCTGGGTACTCCGGTTTCCTCCCACATTCTAAAGACATGCTTCTGGAACATTTCTCCCCGGGCCTCCACTGAAAACAGGATCTGTGGAACCTAGTCGGACTTTCCCGGTCAACACATGTTAAATAAAAATAAAAAAATATAATGTGCTGAAATTGCAGAGGCATGAATTTTAATTGACGAGAAGGATAGGCCCTTGTGGAGCATTTCTGTTAAGTACTGAAGAATATGAGGTAAACTGGGCACTGTAGTGCCCATACCCTGGGTTAGGCTCCAGGAATAATATCTTTTCCACTTTTCAGCGTAGGTTTTTCTAGTACTAGGTCTCCTTGCTTGCAGAATGACCTCTAGCACTTGCTTACTGAGGGATGCTATTGGAGAGCTCAAGGAATTAGCCAGGCTGCAGGGTTCAGTGTTTGAAGCTGAGGGTGCAGAATCTGGCCCGCCTACTGGGACAGCAGGGAAGGTGTCTGAGGTAGGTGCCATGGATCCAGCAGTATCATGCTGCGCAAGAGGGAGCCAGTGCTGACGAGGCTAGTCTGGTGCAATAAGAATTGTCCTTGATTTGTCCCGTTTGATCTTTAACAGAACCTTTGAGAGGAGAGGCAGAGGGGGAAAGGCATAAACAGAGAGGCTTTTCCAGGTGAAGGACAGGGCATCCACTTTCCAAGCTTGACTGTGGGGAGCCCTTGTGCAGAATTTGTCCAATTGGTAGTTCTGGGGGGAGGCAAACAGATCTATCTCTGGAGTCCCCCATTTGTTCCTCAAGAGGTTGAATACTTTTGTTTCTAGTTAACATTCGTGTGGGTCCAAAAAATTCTACTTAGGTCGTCTGCCAGTGAATTTAGCTTGCCTGGCAGGAATTGAGCTTGTAGGTGCCCTTGGTAGCTCAAGGCTGTGTTCCACACAGCCATGGCTAGTCTGCAGAGAGGGTACGCGTAGGGTCCCCCCTGCTTGTTTATGTACCACATAACTGTGGTGTTGTCTGTATTTACCAATAATTGTCCTGGAAGGATGTGGTCCTTGAAGGTTGTCAAGAAATCCTGTACAGCTAACATCTCTATTTGGTTGATATGCAGGTGCATCTGACTCTGGTTCCATTTGCCCTGAATGCACTGCCCCACCGAGTGAGCCCCCCATGCATAGTCTGATGCGTCTGTAGTCAGGGTTTGGGCAACAGGGGGCAGATTGAAAGGGAGCCCCTTGTTGAGGTGGCAGGCCTCTGCCCACCAAAGGAACTCTGTCTTTATACAAGGAATGATAGGAATCATTGATTCCAGGTCCTGAAAATGCTGACACCATAGGCTTTTTAGATACCATTGTAGTTTCCTCATAGGCAGTCTTGCATATGGAATTAGAAGAATTGGAATCCAAAAACGTACCACGGAGCCCTTGTACCAGCAACAACAAGTAGGTAGTCTTAACGAATTTATTTATCACAAGCTTTTCGCAGAACTTGAGGTGCAGCTTCCTCAGAGAAAACAAATTAACAATGAGGTAAAGTGCACAGCTGTTTATACAAAGCAAAAGGAAATGACAACATGATATAAGCTTGCTCCCAGGAATACAATCTGTTGGCAGGGTACCAGATGAGATTTCTTTTCATTCATGGTGTACCCCAGTGAGGTTAGACGTTTCTTTTCAAATGCCAGATGTTTTAATAGCATATCATGGCTTTCTGCCTGAATTAGACAATCGTCCAGGTATGGGTATATTTGAGTATTTCCCTGCCTACAAAATGCAATGGCTGGAGCTAGACACTTTGTGAATACCCTGGGTGCAGTAGATGAGCCAAAGGGAAGTGCAGAGAACTGATAGTGCATGGAGCCTGCTCTGAAGCGTAGGTATTTCCTGCAAGATTCCCTTATTGGAATATGCAGGTAAGCTTCCTTTAAGTCAAGGTTGCCTACCAGGCATCTTTGCCTAGCATAGTACGCAGCTGTTGAAGTGTTAACATTTTGAATTTTGGGATTACCAAAAAGGTGTTTAGAATAGAGAGGTTCAGGACAGGACGCCAGGAGCTGTCTTTTCTGGGTACCAGGAAAAGTCTTGAGTAAAAACCTTGTCCCCTTTCTTCTGCTGGGACAGGTTGAATAGCCCTGATACTTAGAAGAGAGAGAACATGCTGTTGAGCCTCTGCCCACTGATTTGGGGGTAGGTCTGGCCAACCATTTGGGGTTGGTAAAGTGTGGAAGTGGAATCTGTATCCTTGGAAAACTATATTTAAACCCCATTTGTCCTGCGTAATGAGGTCCCAGTTTTTTGCATGCAGGGCGAGCTTTCCTCCTAAGGGATCAGGCAGCTGAGTAGGGCTTGGAAGGGTTAAGGTTAAGTCACTGCGACATTTTTCCATGGGGGGGTGTCTTACTACCATTGCTTAAGCCTGTGTGTAGCCTGAAAGTGTAACCTAGGTGGTCTGCTTTTCCTGGGTTTGGACTGAGAAGGCCTGAAAGAGACTGGAAAGGACCAATTCTTAGAAGGCCAATGCCTACTAAATCTGGGAAGCTGTACTTGCAGGAAATCTTTAACAGTTTGCATAGATTTAGCTTTTTCCTCCATCTTTTTAAGGACTTCTTCTGCCTTGTTGCCAAACAGGCGGTCTTGGTTTAAGGGAGCATCCAGTAATTTAGCTTTAACATGATCTGGCAAGTTTTGCTCCTTAAGTCAAGCCTTCTAAGTACAGGCCCAGTGACAGCAGCCCTGCAAGATGCTTCTAAAGAGTCAAAAAGTACAGTTTTGTACCTACCATAAATGTAGATGTCCGAACTGGATAGCATCTGCAGCTCCAACAACTGGGTGTCCACCAATAAATTAGGCAGCCCCCTTCAGTTGATTCCAAGTCCGGGTCCGGCTCTTGACTGTCGCACTTCACCGGCGGTAATCTTCTCTGTTTGGTATTGGGTATAAAAGCCCGCCGCCATTTTCCTTCCTGTTGTTTGCCCCCCCCAGATGCCTTGAGCCTCTTGAGGCTAAAATTTGCCAATGTTTCAAAAAAGATAAAAAAGAATAAAGTAAACACAAAAATAAGCATTACATACAAACAAAACAAACAAATACACCATAAAGACTCCCCCTATTAGGGTGTGGAGTAGGGAGAGTAAATGTACCAGAGAGGGGAGGGGGTAGGGGTAATCAGGTATGCAGATGCTATCATCTCAGGTTATCTCTGGTACAAAACTATGTCACAAATGGATGCATCTGCCGATCACTAACTAACTGCAGTCCTGCTAGGGGCCAGAATAAGGGCAGATAAAGAGGGAGGAGGATAAATTTTGGATCCTTGTAGTACTGTGATCCTTGCAGCTATACAAAGGCATAGGAATATAGAATAAATGCTAATGCTCCAAGTATGTATGCACGGAGTCCAAAATGTATGCCAATAATGTCAAGGCTTGCCCTTCCTCGTAAGAAGGCTGTAGTAGTGGCTGGTAGAGAGAGCTGTGAGGTCTTGCTGTTTCTGTAGATTAATGTTTTTCCATGGAAGGAGTAACAGAATGTTATGCAATTTCCTATCCATTTTGATTGTCTGTTTGAAATAGCTTTTCCTTCCCTTCTTTTGCAATTTGTTTCCTCTTTTGGTCAGTCTTTCTGCTCTTTTGTTCTGTCAGTTCTGCTATGTAGCTGTCTGTATAGTGGTAGGTATACAGTATTCTTTCCCCATCCAAGGGTGGGTTGGTAAAGAAGGTAGGTGAGTGGATTTGGGAAAGAAAAGACACTCACCTTACCTTGGGTTGGTGGATTAGGATTAGTCCTCATGGACCATTAATCTTGGTGGAAGTTTGGAAGGGTTGCACTGCCATTAAGCCATGTAGGAGGGTGACCCTCCTTGCTGGGTGTGTAAGCCAGTGGAAGCAGTTTGGTTTGACGGGTGTTGTGGGTCAGCTGTTTCCTAGGGTTGTGTTAAAGGATAGCTGTTGCAATTGGTTCGCAGAGTTTATAGTCCAAACTGGTAATGGTATGGTTTCATGGGTTTGTTGGTGTTCCTGGTTTCCACTGCCTGAGCAAAGGTGGGAAAAAACAGGAATGCAGCAGCTGTATTCTTGAAACAAGCTGATGCATGTAAAGTGATGGAGATGAGATGGAGGCTTGAATGAAGTTCGGCAGATGGAGGGAGAATATTGACATATCTATGTTTTGATGATCTTTTTTTCCATTCGTGCTCAAATGACATTTCTTTCATTTTTTCCTCTCAAGAATTCTGTTTGAGGTCTGCGTGCTTCAAAGAATAATGTCTTTAACTCTTTGGAAAGTTCTGGATTAGCTGCTGCTATGTGATGTTCCATGCAGTCAGTTGCAACGAGCTAACAATTGGATGTATGATATGGTTGTTCAGTTACCCAGTTTTTTTATCAAATTAAGGATGGTATATTGTTTAGTTGTTGCTCAGCAGTGGTATCAGCATTATCTGTCTTGGCCAGTTATTGTAGATCAGGATTATCCTTGGGCGTTCTTCTTGATTTTAGTAGTACTTTGTGTATCAAGGAAGAGATTGGGAATACACATATGTAGATTTTTCCAGCTGAAGGGTGCATTGTGGGAAATTTGCATAATTGATTTGGAGATGTTAAGTGCCAGGGAGCTTTTGGGCTGGTGATTGAGAGGTGAGTCCGAGAAATGTCCGGCACCTTTTGAGCTGCCATTTCTTTGAGATGGTCTGATGCGAATCGGGTGCAGCTTCCATTTCCCCATGTCTTTGAGATGTCTGCTTAATATGTCTGCTGAGTATTTTCAGGTCCAGTTCCCATATTCATTGTAACTGGATGTTGCTGCTGGTGCCACCCTGTACAGCTCAAGTCATTCTGCCACTGGATGTGTCTGCATTGCCTCCTGTTCCACAGCTCCAAACATGACTGTGGTGTTGTCTGTCCTTATCATCAACTGGCCCTTTGGATGGTTTGAACTGACTGTTGTCAGTTTTACCTTGCTTTTCTTTTAGGTTGATGTGGGTGAAGTTGATTCTGTTTCACAATCCTTGCACGCGTTGTCGCTGGTTACCCCAGGTTGCCATTGAGCGTCTGTTGGTATGGTCTGGCTTGCTTGACATCTGCCTGAAGGGGGCGCCTGGTTTGACTGGGGCGTCTGAGATGGTCTGGCTTGACTCCTAACAAAGCATGGAATTAGTGGGAATTCTTCCTGAGCTGTGTCTGTGTTGGGAGGATAAATGTTTTAGGTACCACTGTAGTTGGGATATATATAGTCTGGCAAATGTACTGTTGATTATGCATGATGCCATAAATTTGAGGCCTGTGCTTTTCTTGCTGTTAACTTGTTCAGTTTGGGGTGTACAAATAAAGGAGTTCTTTTGTTTTCTGTAGTCAGGAGATTTATTTACACTGTGTTCAATTTGTTTTGTTAGTGCCTGTTGTTTGGGATGGTATCGGTCCTGACTTTTGTAAATTGACTGTGTGTCAGTTGTACAGAAGTACTTCAGCCCAAGCTTGTCCTGTCTGTTGATCCCTTGCTTTTATTTGTCCCCATATGGCAGGCAGTCGTCCAGGTGCTTGCTTAATTTGAATTCCCTGTAGTCTGCAGGCATTTGCAGTCCCAGGCATTTTGGCAGATACTCTGGCAATGCTGAAGATAATGGGTAAATTGATACCTAAGATAGTGCTCTGATCCTGCAAGAAATCTGATCTTGTGTCTTCTGCAGATTAGCCCGAAACATTGGGCGTGCAGGTATGCCTCCTTGAGATCTAAAGGACAGCCAGGACTCCTTGCCCAGCATGGGAGTGTGGTCTACCAGATTATCCCAGCATGAGTGCAGGTAGACAATGATGTATGTATTTAAAGGTGGACAGATTAGAAGTTATTGGGACTTTCCTTTCTTGGAACTAGGAATAGTCTTTGTGAACCCCTTGTCTTGCTCTTGGGTGGAGCTCCCACAGCTCTCATGTTTGCTTTTCCCTTTCTTTATGACTAGGAATTGTCTTTGGTTGGAGGTGGGTTGGCATTCTCTTGTTGTGGGAAGTGGAGGTAAACATTGTAGCAGTAACTGGTTAGTAAAATGTACTTGTCTTGTTGTTATATTGTCTTTGTTCTTTGAAAGGTTAGTTTTCTTTCAGAAGTGTAGGGCACTACGGTAAAGGGCTTGGCAGTTTGAGTTAGAATCACTGTGGATTTGTGTTAATGTAGTGGTTGTGTTTTGTGTAGTGGCAGTGGTTGTGTCTTGGGCTCCCCTCTGTTGTGGCCTCTCCCTCTGGTTGGTTTCTGCCTCTGGGCGTCATTGATGCTTGAAATTTCTTTGTGGAGTCAGGAAAGGATTAATGTTGGCAGGCCAGTTCCTGCCTAAACCTTAGAGGTCCTCCCTGCGAAATCTAACCTCGTTTGAACAGATTCCCCCTTTTTCCAGATTTTGGAATTAACCTGCTGCTGGGCCAAGCTAAACAGGTTGTCTTATCCATGGAGCATCTAGCCACTTAGCTTTAATTAACCCAAGAAGCTTGCACTCCTTTAGCTTTGCATTATGTCTTAAGCTGTGCATGGCTTCATCTGATCCTGCCCAAGCCTCAGGCATCTATAGCCACATTTTAAATGTGATCGCTCTATTTGCTGGCCTTATGTTGTTACCATTTCTAATACATATTTCTTATCAGCTACAGTTAGTTGGATTTAGTTTTGCATTATTTGATCAACATAAACTCTTGGTATTGTATCATATGAGCATGTAATTTACTGGCTGAGAGAGTAGCTGGAGACAAGCCTTTTTACCCCTGTCTTCCTTTTGACCTTGCTTCCCTAAAGCGCCTTCTTTTTTTTTTTAGCTATAGTGTGGCTACTGCCTTGCTCTAGCTAGGGTTTTTAGGGGTCACGGTGGGAGCTTTTTACTTAGGTGTGATGAATGACGGCACCCTGTAAAATCTGCTCTCAGTTTGGCAGGGGCTGGGGGTACTACTGCTGGGCGACATCACATCGTGAAAGCATCATCACCACAGAGGGCAGGAGCAGTATAGCTAAGGAGTATCTGGCACCCAGGTGCAGAAAGGTCCTAAGTCTGGGGGCCCTGAAAATCCTGTTGCTGCCTGTGGACTGCTCTGCATGGCATGAAAGGTTCCCCCAAAGGAGAACAGGGAGGGTGGGGAAGCGGCTGGAATGGATTCTTCAACTAGAAGGTCCTTCAAAGTTTCTGAATGTTGAAAATGGTGTTGCTGCAGAATCAAAGTCCTTGAGAGATCAAGAGTTTCCCCATGTCTCAATTCTTGCCCTGGGAGGCAGGCTCTGGGGTGAGGAGGCCCTGTCTGGGTGGTTGAGGATTCTCTAATTGATCTGGTGAGATTGTCTGCCAGTAAGCATTTGAGAACTATCAGAAGACCTTAGTTGCTCAGGGGGCTCTGCTGTCTTAGTAGTCTTGGCTGGCTGGCCTGGCCTCTTGCAATGGACATGGCTGCTGGAGTGCAGCTGCGTTAATGGAGTAGCCTGCTCAAGGGAATGGTGTCTGATAAGGAGGTAGCCACGTAGTGGATAAAATTTCTGAGGCCGAGTCAAGAGTGGTAGCAGGGCCTCAGTTGTAGAGATAATGAGGCCATGCTTTGATCAGTTAGTAGGGTTCGGCGAGTGCTGGACACTTTCATGATTTCTTAACCTGGTTTCCGGCAGTGCCAAAACCATGCACCTCCCCTTTTTCGCTCGTTTTGGCAGATTGGTGGGGCCGGGGGCCCCAGTTGTAGATGTCATAATCAGAACGAAAACTGTTCTGAAGCGACCGACGCCCTAGCGTTAGTCGGTTGAAAGAAAACCAGGCCAGACAGGCTGCTCGTCGTGGCCTGGGCCTAAACAAAGACAGACAATAAGAGTGGAAATCTTTATGTAGTTGTTTCCCACAGGTTAAACAATTATTAAATTTCTGACAAAAATCGAGGCGAAAGAGTCCCCAGCAGGAGTACGGTACGGCCTCCTCTTAGTAGTGACCGATGATAATCTCAGAAGTGGACCGGCCGAGTCTTGCGAACAGCTAGCCGGGAAGTCTGCGGCAAGAAAGACTGATCTTTGTAAGTCGGCTGATGCTTTATGCCGAATAACAGAGATGACGTCGGAGTGAAAGTGGCTGAGGCAGAAAAGGACCCGGACTTTGGCCACCTACCGACTGAAGGGTGAGTGACGACAGGACAACCCAGTTGTTATGACTGCGACCCGGCCCATGAAGGACATCCACATTGCAAAGTATGTTTACCAACTTGTTCAGCAGAATGCATTAAATCCTGTAATTCTTTATGTTCAGCACAATCAGGAATCAACATCATTTTCTGTTTAAGTAGTCCCATAATATGCTGCTGATAATTTAACATATGAAACTGGCAATTTAAGGCCCTAATGGCCAAAGTAGCAGAAGTGTAAACCTTCTTACCCCATCTATCCAAGGCCCTGGAATTTCTATCAGAGGGTGTAGGATTTTTGGCAGCAGTAGCCTTAATGCCATTTGGTCCTTGGGAAATGATCTCAGGATCTGCAGTAGGATTCTTGAAGAGGAACTTGTGAGAGTCAGGTACTCTGTAATACCTGCCATGTTTTCTGGGAGCTGGAGGTAAAGTGTCTGGGGCCAGGTAGATTCCAAGAAGGCATCATCTACAATGTCCAGAACAGGAGGGATAGTTAAAGGCCTATGTTGAGGGAGGAGTAAGAATTCCCTAAGCCTCCTTTTGGAGTCAGAGTAATCCTGGCTTTCCCAGCGGAAATGCTCCCTAAGAGTGTGCAAGGTTTCACCAAAAGAAAAATCTTCTGGAGGGGAAGCAGAGGGAATGGAATCCTCTGCATCAGAATCCTCATAGGTAGATAAGGCAAATAGTACAGTTGTGTACCTACCATAAATGTAGATGTTAGAGTGTATTCACTGTTGCAGTCATTACTCTTGGGTTATCCCACTGGCAGGCTACCCGCAGACGGCCTGAATTCCAAAGTCTTGGTCTGGCGTCGGTTGCTATCGCCTCTTCCCTGATGTCAGTGCACCAGGGGTATAAAAGATGCAGCCGATGCCATTTTCTTCAGTTTTTCTTGCCCCAGATGTCAGGTGCCCCCAAAAGGATAGGCTAAAAATGATGCCAATAAACATGCATGCACTAAGATAATCATTTCCTTCATCTACAAGCAAATACACCACATAAGTTGTAGAGAATAGAGAAGTACAGATAAGACCCAGCAAAAGAAGGGGGGATGGGTGGGAGGGTAACCTGGACTGCAACAGTGAATACACTTGAACATCTACATTTATGGTAGGTACACAACTGTACTATGTTCATCGTGTTTCACTGTTGCAGTCATTACTCTTGGGTTAAATCCCAAAGCTGAGGATGGGTGGCTGGGGCTAACTAGGATTAGGAGAGGCTATGAGGCCCTGCAGAACTGCAGTGGCAAAGCCTGCTCTAGATTTAGAGTAGAGAGGTAAGTGGTAGTGCTTGGTAAAAGTGTGCACCGAACTCCAAGTTGCAGCCTCTAAGATGTCTTTGGTTGGTACTCCTCTGAGGAAGGCTGCTGAAGTGGCTGCTGCTCTGGTTGAATATGGCCTAATGCCCTTAGGCACTGATTTGCCATGTTGTGAATAGCAGAAATGAATGCAATGGCTTATCCATTTTGAAATAGTCTGTTTTGAGATAGCCTTTCCTTGTGATCCCGCAGCATATGCCACTAAAAGTTGCTCAGTCTTTCTGAAAGCTTTAGTTCTGTCCAAGTAGAAGCATAGCTGTCTGTGTATGTCCAAAGAATGCAGAAGTCTTTCACCCTTGTTCTGTGGGTTTGGATAAAAGGTAGGCAAGTGAATGGTTTGGTTAAGGGCCACACTGGACACCACCTTATTCATAAATGTCAGGTTTGTCCTCAGAGAAACCCTGTCTGGATGGAAAATGATAAAAGGTTCCACAGCCATGAGTGCCTGTAACTCCGAGACTCGTCTTGCAGAGGTTATTGCTAGGAGCAGAGCTGTTTTCCAGGATAAGAATTTTATATCAGCTGTTGAGGCTGGCTCAAAAGGAGGCAGTGTGAGTTTTTCCAAGACATAATTGAGGTCCCATGCAGGCATTGGTGCTCTCCTTGGAGGTCTTATGTTTTTGGCCCCTCTGAGGTACTGCCTTATTAAAGGGTGAGAAAAGATAGGTGGTTCCGTATTGTAATGGGCTGAAATGGCAGAGGCATGGATCTTAATTGATGAAAAGGACAGGCCTTTGTCCTGCCTCTCAGTTAAGTATTGTAAAATCTGAGGAATGTTTGGTACAAACGTGTCAATTCCTTGTGCCTGGTTCCAAGCGCAGAATCTCTTCCATTTTTCTGCATAAGATTTTCTGGTACTGGGCCTCCTGGCCTCCAAAATAACATCCATCACAGCTTTGGAGAGAGGAGTGTTCTGAATGGCTACATTATCCGCCATGCTGCCAGATTTAAGGTCCTGAGTTGACTGTGCAGGATCTGATTGTTTTGTTGGGTCAGTAAGTAAGGAATTTGAGGCAATGTCCAGGCTGGACTTTGAGACAAGTTCTTTAGGATTGGGTACCAGTGCTGGCGTGGCCAGTCTGGGGCAATCAGTATCATTTTTGGCTTCTCTTGTCTGACCTTTAGGAGTACCTTGGGGAGGAGAGGCAGTGGAGGAAAGGCATATACTGTTAGGTTTTTCCAGCTGAAGGATAAGGCATTCACTTTCCATGCTTGCTTGTGATAAGTCCTTGTGCAGAATCTCTGTAATTGGCAGTTGTGAGGGGAGGCAAATACATCTATGTCTGGGCATCCCCATTTCCTTGTTATCATGCTGAAGACTTGTGGATCCAGTTTCCACTCGTGGGGATCCATGAGGTTTCTGCTTAGTTCGTCTGCCAGAGTATTTATCTTTCCTGGCAGGAATTGTGCTTGCAGGTGAACTTGACAAGTCAATGCTGTGTCCCACAAAGACATGGCTTGTCTGCAGATGGGGTAGGAATGTGTGCCTCCCTGCTTGTTTATGTACCACGTGACTGTAGTATTGTCCGTCTTTATCAGTAGTTGTCCTGGATGAAGGGCACTTTGAACAGCTAGCATCTCTTTTTGATTGATATGAAGATGCATCTGGCTTGTGGGCCATGTGACCTGAATACATTTTCCTGCCATGTGGGCCCCCAGGCATAATCTGATGCATCCGTTGTTAGTGTCTGCCTGGATGTGGGTAAAGTGAATGGCTGTCCCTTGTTGTGGTGACAGGCCTGTGCCCACCAACGAAACTCCTGTTGCAGGCAGGGAATGAGGGTAATTAATGTTTCCAGGCTGTGGCAATGTTGAGTCCAAACACGTTTTAGATACCATTGTAGTTTCCTCATATGTAGTCTGGCATATAGAATTAGCAGAATGCAGGATGCCATGAAGCCCAAAGCCTGCAAAATTTTTCTTGCAAATAACTGGGTCTTTGTTGCCAACATTTTGAAGTAAGAAGTCAGTTGCCTTTGTTTGTCTGGTGTGAGATAAGCCATCTGGGCAGTTGTATTTAAGCTTGCACCCAGGAATATTATCTCTTGAGAGGGCACTACTTTTGATTTCTTTTCGTTTACTGTGTACCCTAGGCAAACTAGTAATCTTTTTACAAATGCCAGATGCTTTAGAAGAATGTCTTTGTTCTCTGCTTGAATAAGGCAGTCATCCAAGAAAGGATATATTTGAATTCCTCTTTGTCTGCAAAATGCAATTACTGGTGCCAGGCATTTTGTGAAGACCCTGGGCGCAGTAGATAAGCCAAAAGGCAGTGCAGAGAATTGGTAGTGCATTGAGCCAGCTATGAATCTGAGGTATCTTCTGCAAGATTGTCTGACTGGGGCATGCAGGTATGCCTCTTTGAGGTCCAAAGTTCCAAGCCAAGCCTTCTTGCCCAGCATGGGCAGAAGCTGCTGCAGAGTCAACATTTTGAATTTTGGAACGTCCAGAAATGTGTTTAGAATAGACAGGTCCAGTATTGGTCTCCAAGCTTTGTCCTTTCTGGGTACCAAGAAAAGTCTCAAGTAAAATCCTTGTCTCTGCTCTTGCTGTGGTACTCGCTGAATGGCCCCTCATGTCCATGAGGGATGAAACTTGCTTTTGTGCCTCTGCCCATTGATTGTGTGGCAGGTCTGGCATATATTTTGCCCCTGGCAGGGTGTGAAAGTGGAACCTGTAGTCCTGAGACACTATATTCAAGACCCATTTGTCCTGGGTGATCATGTGCCAATTTTGTGAAAGAAGTGCTAGTTTTCCCCCTAAGTTGGCTACCAAAAGATAAATGTTTGGTGCTGGCAGAGGAAAGTCATTGAGACTGTTCCTGTATGGCTGTGATTTGTCTTCTCTGCTTTTGGAGATAGAAGCACCCCATTGTTTAGGCCGGTATGAGCCTTGGGGCTGGTATCTGCCTCTAGGGCGTCTGTATCTGCCTCTTTGCGGTCCGTCTGACACTGGAAAGGACCAATTCTTTATAGGCCAGTTCCTGCTAAATCTGGGTGGCTGCATATGTAAGAAATCCTTAACTGTCTGCATAGATTTTTGCTTTGTCCTCCATTTTTTTCAACACCTCTTCTGCTTTAACACCAAATAGAGTATCATGCTGTAATGGAGCATCTAATAATTTTGCTTTAACATGATCAGGCAGATTCTGTTCCTTTAACCAAGCATGCCTCCTAATGACAGAACACGTAACAGCGGCCCTGCAAGAGGCCTCCGGAGAATCAAAACCACATTGCAAAGTATGCCTTCCCACTTGTTCAGTTGCATGCAATAAATCCTGCATTTCCTTGTTTTCTGCACATTCAAAATTTGTTAATATTTTCTGTTTAAGCAGTGACATTAAGTATTGCTGATATTTGAGCATATGAAATTGACAATTTAAAGCCCTCATAGCCAAGGTAGCAGAAGTGTAAACCCTTTTCCCCCATCTGTCCAGTGCCCTTGAATCCCTATCAGAGGGGATAGGGTTTTTTGTAGTGGAAGCCTTGACCCCTTTGGCACCCTAAGAAATAGTTTCTGGGTCAGCAGCAGGATTTTTATAAAGAAATTTATGTGAATCTGGAACCCTGTAGTATCTGTCTGGCTTAACAGGTGCAGAGGGTAAAGAGTCAGGAGACAGGCCGGACTCTGAAAATACATCATCTACAATGTCTAAAACAGGGGGGATAGCAAGAGGCCTGTGCTGAGGTAGTAAAAGAAAGTCTCTGAGCCTTTTCTTAGATTCTGAGTAGTCTTGGCTCTCCCAGTGGAAGTGCTCCCTCATGGTGTGCAGGGTTTCCCCAAAAGAATAATCCCCAGGAGGAGAGGCTGAAGGGATAGATTCTTCAGCATCAGAATCCTCATAGGGAGGAAGAGAGTATTCCTGTTCAGAAGAGGAGTCAGAGGAAATGGAAACCTGATCTGAAGATTCATATTCTGTCGTTTGCCTAGGCCTCTTATCAGGAGAGGGGATGGGAACCCTGATCAAAGTAATTAGGTCTTCGGCCATTTTGAGTATCTGTTTTTTAGGTATGGAGGCCTGTCCATGGGCTTGCTGCACTTGTTTCTTTGTCTTTTGGTGGCTGTAGCCGGTTTTACATATAACTGTGTAGGCCTGAAAACACCCTCAGAAGCCGATGCCTGCTCAGCGGCTCCGGACCCATCTGAGGGAATATTTTCCAAGTGTCCAATACCTTGAGTTTCCAGAGGCCTAGTCTGCTCCACATGGGAGTCGGAAGCAGCCTGCGGCTCTGAGGTAGCGGGTGTCAGGGGCTGCGAAAGCGCCTCACTGAGAACCGGCGAACAGGCGAATGACTTAGAAGAAGCTTCATCGTCAGTTTTGGACCTCGGATGCCTGTCCTTTTCCTTTTCCTTGCGTTTCTTGTGAATTGCAGTAGTCAGATGGCTATCCGACGACATTGTGTAATTAAATCTTCGGCCAAAGTAATGAAATGCAAAATCGTACTGACGCTTAATAGTGCGTTGGTTAAATCTAGCATAAAACCTGCAATTAGCAATGTCGTGATCAGGGCTTAGGCAAGGAATACATTAAGAATGGAAGTCCTTATGAGGTATTTGCTTCCCACAAGAAATACAATTATTAACTTTTTCTGACATCGGTCTGGAGCAAGAAAAAAGTTTCCCCAACGGGGTACTTAGCTTTAAATGAAGACTTCGGATCTGAAGTTCGAACACGAAAATCTCAGGAGTAGGCCGACCGGCACTTGCGAACTGCTTCTGCTTCGGGCACCGTGCGGCAAGAAAGACTGGAGAAAATGGCATCAGCTGCATGTTTTATACCCCTGGCGCACTGATGTCAGGGAAGAGGCGACAGCAACTGATGCCGGACCAAGACTTTGGAATTCAGGCCGACTGCGGGTAGCCTGCCAGCAGGATAACCCAAGAGTAATGACTGCAACAGTGAAACGCGATGAACATCCTGGTAATCAGAAGAAACAGAAATTTCAGAATCTTGATCAGAAGAATCAGAAGGATAATCAGTTCTAGGTCTCTTAGAGGGGGAAGGCTAGCTTCCCCTAATTAAAGTAATAAGGTCTTCAGCCATTGTAAGCATTTGTTTTTTAGGCATATGGGCCTGACAATGCGGTTTGGACGTCGGTTTTCTAGGCATGTGTTGAGTTTTAGGCCTTGATGAAGAAGATGGCGTTGGTTTAAAATGTAAATCTTTAGTCCTGAATACACCCTCAGAAGCCGGTGCCTGCACAGCAGCTCCGGAGCCATCCAAGGTAGAGACATGCGCAGGTTCCATAGTTGAAGAAGCATCTCGCGGCATACCGGACTCCGAATGGGTCTCAGTAGAGGCCTGCAAATCTGAAGTAGCGGGTATCAGGGGCTGCGAAAGCGCCTCACTGAGTACCAGCGAACTGGCCACTAGCTTAACGGAAGCGTTGTCGGCAGTTTTGGACCTATGCGGTCTGTCTCTGTCTTTATCCTTTCGTTTTTTCAGAATATTGGTAGTCGGATGGCTTACCGTAGCCATTTCTGGATAGTTAAACAGAGTACCAAAATAATTTGCTGCGAAAATATACTGGCGACGAATGTTCGGGGGTTGAATAAGGCACAAAACCGACAGCGAGGGACGTCGTGGTCTGGGCCTAAGCAAGGAAGGCAGTATGAATGAAAATCTTTATGAGGTATTTGCTTTCCACAGGTAAGACAATTGTTAACTTTTACTGACATCGGTTAAGAGCAAGAAAAAGGATCCCAACGGGGTACTTAGCGTTTTTGAAGACTTCGGTTCTAAAACTCAAAAATGAAAATTTCAAGAGTCGACCGACTGGCACTTGCAAACTGCTTCTGCTTTGGGCACCGCACGGCAAGAAAGACTGATGTAATGGCATCAGTTGCATGTTTTATACCCATGACGACCTGACGTCATGGAAGAAGAGACCGCATCTAACGCAGGAATCCAAGACTTTGATATTCAGGCCGGCTGAGGGCCACCTGCAGGCAGATAAACCAAATGTAATGACTGCAACACTGAAACACGAAGCACATCATCAGATGCATCTGTTTTCCAGCAGATTTCTTTTTGATCCTGGCACAGAATTTTTTCAGGTGAGTATTTTCCTTGTTGGCAAAGAGGTCTACCTGTGGGACTCCCCATCTCTGAGTCATGCTGAGAAAAATTTCCCAATGCAGATGACATTCATGGGGGTCCATCAAGTTTCTGCTTAGTGATCTATTAGAGTATTTTGAGTCCATGGAAGGTATTACGCCATGAGGTACAACCCCAGAGAGTGTGTAGTTTCCCAAACTTGCATCGTTAGATGGCAAAGGGGATAAGAATGTGTGCCTCTCTACCTGTTTATGCACCACATAACTGTGGTATTGTCTGTTTTTACTAACAGTACCCCTAGTTCCCATTTTTTCGTTGAAGGCTATCAGGCCTTTTTGCACTGCCATAAGTTCGTTCCAATTGATGAGTCTGTCCTTGAACTGATCCTTCCACTTCCCTTGGGATTGGAGGTGTTGAAATTGAGCGCCCCCCCACCCCCACCCCAAGGCTGTCTCTGAAGCATCCATGGTGAAGGTTTGGCCCTGTGGAGTGAAACTGAAGTGAAGGCTTTTATTTTGGATACAAGCCTGTACCCACCAAGCAAAATCTTGTTTGAGACAAGGCAACTGCATGTCAATCTCTAGAGACTGAAAGCTCTGGCATCATATGTTCTTGAGGTACCACTGAAGCTTCCTCATGTGTAGCCTGGGCAGGGGAACCATGAGGATACATGATGCCATATATCCCAGTGCTCAGAGAAAAGTATAGTTGCATACACTTACCATAAATGTAGATGTTCAAGTGTATTCACTGTTGCAGTCATTACATTTGGGTAATCTGCTGGCAGGTTGCCCTCAGACGGCCTGAATTCCAAAGTCTTGGGTCCTGCGTTGGTTGCGGTCTTCTCTTCCATGACGTCAGGTCGTCAAGGGTATAAAACATGCAGCCGACGTCATTTTCTTTAGTTTTTCTTGCCCCTGATGTCAGATGCCCCCAAAAAGGTAGCAATATTTTATATATATATATATATATATATATATATATATATATATATATATATATATATATATATATATATATATATATATATATATATATATATATATATATATATATATATATATATATGTATAAACATGCATCAATATAAACTTTACCTTCATCTACAAGCAAATACACCACATAGGTTGTAGAAGATAGAGAAGGAAAGATAAACTTTAGAATGACAGGGGGATGGCGGGAGGGTAACCTGGACTGCAACAGTGAATACACTCGAACATCTACATTTATGGTAAGTGTACACAACTGTACCATGTTCTGCGTGTTTCACTGTTGCAGTCATTACATTTGGGTAGAATCCCAAAGCTATGGTTGGGAGACTGGAGCTAAACAGCATTAGGTGCGGCTATAAGGCCCTGCAACACTGCAGTGGCAAAGCCTGCCCTGGACTTAGAGAAGAGAGGCAAATGGTAATGCTTTGTAAAGGTGTGAACAGAACTCCAAGTAGCAGCCTCTAGAATGTCTTTGGTTGGTACTCCTCTGAGAAAGGCTGCCGAAGTAGCTGCCACTCTGGTGGAATGAGACCTAATGCCCTTGGGCACAGGTTTACCATGGTGTGAGCAGCAGAAAGGGATGCAGTGGCTTATCCACTTTGAAATTGTCTGCTTTGAGATAGCCTTTCCTTCTGATCCTGCAGCATATGACAGTAGTAATTGCTCAGTTTTTCTTAGAGCTTTTGTCCTGCTCAAGTAGAATCTTAGCTATCTGTGTACGTCCAGGGAGTGCAGAATTCTCTCCCCTTTGTTCTGTGGATTTGGATAAAAAGTTGGCAGGTGGATTGTTTCGTTAAGAGCCACACTGGAAACCACCTTAGGCATAAAAGTAGGATTTGTCCTCAGAGACACCCTGTCTGGGTAAAATATGATAAAAGGCTCTACAGTCATGAGGGCCTGTAGCTCTGAAACCCTTCTTGCTGAAGTAATTGCTAGTAGCAGGGCTGTCTTCCATGATAAGAACTTTATATCAGCAGTAGTGGCTGGTTCAAATGGAGGCAGGGTGAGGTTTTCCAACACATAATTGAGGTCCCATGCAGCTAATGGTGATCTTCTCGGAGGCCTTAGGATTTTGGCTCCTCTAAGATACTGCTTTAGTAAGGGATGACAAAAGATTGGTGGCTCTGTATTGTAATGAGCCAAAATGGCAGAGGCATGGATTTTAATTGATGAGAAAGATAGGCCTTTGTCAAGCATCTCAGTTAAGTATTGTAATATCTGAGGAATATGTGGTTCTGCTGTATCAGTTCCTTGTGCTTGATTTCAAGCACAAAATCTCTTCCATTTGTCAGCATAAGATTTTCTAGTACTAGGCCTTCTGGCTTCCAAAATGACATCCATCACAGCTTTACTGAGAGGTGTTGTTGGTATGATTACATGATTAGCCATGCTGCCAGGTTCAGAGTCTGTAGTTGATTGTGCAGGATCTGATTGTTTTGCTGGGACAGTAGTTGTGGTCTTTGAGGCAAGGTCCAAGCTGGGTATTGAGACAAGTTCCTTAGGATTGGGTACCAGTATTGGCAGGGCCAGTCCGGGGCAATTAATATCATCTTTAGCTTCTCTTGTCTGACTTTTAGGAGGACCTTGGGTAGAAGAGGCAGAGGAGGAAAGGTGTAAACTGACAGGTTTTTCCAAATGAAAGATAGGGCGCCCACTTTCCATGCTTGTCTGTGATAAGTCCTTGTGCAGAATCTTTTCAGTTGAAAATTTTGAGGAGAGGCAAATATATCTATGTCTGGGCTCACCCATTTCTCTGTTATCATGCTGAATACTTGTGGATATAGTTTCCACTTGTGAGGATCCATAAAGTTTCTGCTTAAATCGTCTGCCAGAGTGTTCTGTTTTCCTGGCAGGAATTGAGCTTGAAGATTTATCTGGAAGGTCAAAGCTGTGCCCCACAGTGCCATGGCTAATCTGCACAGGGAGTATGAGTGTGTGCCCCCTTGCTTGTTTATATACCACATGACTGTGGTGTTGTCCGTCTTTATCAGTAGTTGTCCTGGATGAAGTAAGTCTTTTAATGCTTTTAGGGCATTTTGAACGGCTAGCATCTCTTTCTGGTTGATATGTAGATGCATTTGATTTGGTGCCCATATGCCTTGAATGCATCTTCCTGCCATGTGGGCCCCCTAGGCATAATCTGATGCGTCTGTTGTTAAGGTTTGGCTGGCAAGGGGTAGAGTGAAGGGCCGTCCCATGTTTTGGTGACAGGCCTTTGCCCCCCATAGAAACTCCTGTTGCAGGCAGGGGATGAGAGGAATTACTGTTTCCAGACTGTGTGAATGCTGACTCCATAAACTTTTTAGGTACCATTGAAGTTTCCTCATATGCAGTCTTGCATATGGAATTAGTAGGATGCAGGATGCCATGAAGCCCAGAGCCTGCAGAATTTGTCTTGCAGAAGACTGGGTTTTTGTTGCCATCAGTTTGAAGTAAGTAGTCAGTTGCCTTTGTTTGTCTGGCGTGAGGTAAGCCATCTGGGCAGTCGTATGCAAGCTTGCACCCAGGAATGTTATCTTTTGAGAGGGTACCAGTTGTGATTTCTTTTGGTTTATTGTGTACCTAGGCATGCTAGAAGCCTTTTCACAAATGCCTGGTGTCGTAGAAGAGTGTCCTTGTTCTCTGCTTGAATGAGACAGTCGTCTAAGTAAGGATATATTTGAATACTTCTTTGTCTGCAAAATGCAATTACTGGTGCCAGGCACTTTGTAAAGACCCTGGGCGCAGTAGATAAGCCAAAGGGCACTGCAGGGAATTGGTAATGCATTAAGCCAGCCTTGAATCTGAGGAATCTTCTGCATGACTGTCTTATTGGGACATGGAAGTATGCCTCTTTTAAGTCTAAAGTCACCAGCCAAGCATTCTTGTCCAGCATGGGCAGAAGCTGTTGCAAAGTGAGCATTTTGAATTTTGGAATGTCCAGGTATGTGTTTAAAATCGATAAATCCAGTATTGGCCACCAGGCCTTGTCCTTTCTGGGTACCAAGAACAGTCTTGAGTAAAAACCTTGTCCTTTTTCCCGTTCTGGTACTATCTGAATGGCCCCCATATCCATGAGGGACGTAACCTGTTTCTGTGCCTCTGCCCATTGTTTTTTTGGCAGGTCTGGCCAACCATTTGTCATTGGCAGAGTGTGGAAATGGAATCTGTATCCCTGTGATATGATGTTCAGTACCCATTTGTCCTGGGTTATTAACTACCAAGTTTGAGCAAAAAGTGCTAATTTTCCCCCTATGGGTGCTGTCAAAAGATAAGTGCTTGGTGTAAGCAGAGGGAAGTCATTGGGATTGCTTTCTGTAGGTTTGCGTTTTATCTCCTCCAGATTTGGAGGTGGATGCGCCCCATTGCTTTGACCTGTATGAGTCTTGAGCTTGGTACCTGGAACCCTTAGGGCATCTGGATTTGCCCCTTTGAGCTCTGCCTGACAGGAAAGGACCAATTTTTTGTAGGTCAGTGTCTACTGAATCTAGGTGGCTGCACTTGTAAGAAATCTTTAACAGTTTGCATAGACTTAGCTTTGTCTTCTATTTTCTTTAAAACCTCTTCTGCCTTAATAACAAACAGAGAATCATGCTGTAAAGGTGCGTCTAGTAATTTAGCTTTAACATGCTCAGGCAAATTTTGTTCCTTTAAGCAGGCATGCCTCCTAATCACAGATCTAGTAACTGCGGCCCTGCAGGAGGCCTCTAAAGAATCAAAACCACATTGCAAAATATGCTTTCCAAGTTGTTCAGCTGCATGCAATAATTCCTGCAATTCCTTATTTTCTGCACATTCTGAAATCAGCATAATTTTCTGTTTCAGCAATCCCATAACATGTTGTTGGTACTTAAGCATATGAAATTGACAGTTTAAGGCCCTGACTGCCAAGGTTGCAGATGTATAAACCTTTTTTCCCCATCTGTCCAGCGCCCTGGAATCTCTGTCGGAGGGGGGAGGGTTTTTTGCTGTTGAGGCCTTAACTCCCTTAGGACCCTGTGAAATAGTTTCAGGATCAGCAGCAGGGTTTCTAAATAAAAATTTATGAGTCAGGGACCCTGTAATAACTGTCAGGCTTACTGGGAGCCAGAGGTAAAGAGTCAGGGGTCAGGCTTGACTCTGAAAAAACATCATCCACAATGTCTAACACAGGGGGAATGGCTAAAGGCTTGTGCTGAGGGAGAAGGAGGAAATCCCTGAGCCTCTTTTTTGATTCTGAGAAGTCTTGACTCTCCCAGTGAAAATGCTCCCTCAAAGTATGCAAGGTTTCTCCAAATGAATAATCCTCAGGAGGAGATGCAGATGGAATAGACTCCTCAGCATCAGAATCCTCATAGGGAGGTAAAGATAATTCCTGATCAGAAGAGGAATCAGAAGAAATAGAAACCTGATCTGAAGATTCATAGTCAGTGTCTTGCCTAGGCCTCTTATCTGGACGGGGATGGGTACCCCTGATCAAGGTAATAAAGTCTTCAGCCATTTTGATCATCTGTTTTTTAGGCATAGAGGCCTGTGCACGTGGCTCAGGAGTCAGTTTTTTAGTTTTAGAAGGTGTCTTTGCCTTTGGTTTTGCAGCTTTCATCGGTTTGATGTAGAAATGTTGAGGTCTGAATACACCCTCAGAAGCCGGTGCCTGCTCAGTGGCTCCAGACCCATCTGAGGGAGATACATCTGTCGGTCCAATACCTTGAGTATCTTGCGGCATGCCTGACTCCACATGGATGTCGGTAGAGGCCTGCGACTCGAAAGTAGTGGGTATCAGGGGCTGCAAAAGTGCCTCACTGAGTACCGGCAAACCGGCGACTGGCTTAGCAGAAGCTTTGTTGTCGGTTTTTGATCTCGACTGCCTTTCTCTGTCCTTTTCTTTGCATTTTGTATGTACTCCGGTAGTCGGATTGCTATCCGACGACATCTTTGGGTAGTCAAATCTGTTGCCAAAATACTTAGATGGAAAAATATACCGACGCTTAATAGTGCATTGGTTAAATTTAGCACAAAACCAACAGCCAGGCACGTTGTGGTCAGGGCCTAGGCACGGAATACAGTATAAATGGAAATCCTTACGAGGTATTTGCTTCCCACAAGTAATACAATTATTAACTTTTTCTGACATTGGTAAAAAGCAAGAAAAACGTTTCCCCAATGGGGTACTTGGCTTTATTGAAGACTTTGGTTCCGAAACTCAAACATGAATATTTCAGTAGTCGGACGACCGGCACTTGCGAAATGCTTCTGCTTCGGGCACCGCACGGCAAGAAAGAAAACGGCGTCGGCTGCATGTTTTATACCCCTGACGTCATGGAAGAGAAGACAGCAACCAACGCAGGACCCATGACTTTGGAATTCAGGCCGACTGAGGGCAACCTGCCAGCAGATTACCCAAATGTAATGACTGCAACAGTGAAATATGAAGAACATCTCTCTGGTCAAGATACAATGCTTCTGCTAGATTTTTTTTTTGGAAGTAGTTTGTCAAAAAGGAGACTTTGTCTGGAGGAAGGAAGGCCTTTTGAAATGAAGAGTCCAGGAGTATCCCCAAGAAAACTATCCTTTTGGCTGGGACAGTGTTGGATTTCTAGACACTCATTGTGAGATTCTGGGTGAACTTCAGGTCCCTGAAGAGTTCTGACAGGTCTGTGGCCTTTATCAGGCAAACATCCAGGTAAGGGTATATTTGGACCCCCTTGGTCCTGCAGAAAGCAATTGCAGGTGCTAGACAATTTGTGAAAACCCTTGGAACAGTAGCTAAGCCAAAGGACAGTGCTGTAAATTTACAGTGATTGGAGCTTGCCCTGAAATGAAGAAAGCTTCTGTGAGATGTTTGAATTGGAATGTGCAGATAGGCATCTTTTAGGTCTAGTGAGACCATGAAGGCTAAGGGGTAATAGCTTGTGAAGAGTCAACATTTTGAACTTTGGAATCAGGAGAAACTGTGAGGTTGGACAGGTCCATGATGGGGCGCCATGAGTGGTGGGTAATAGGTTGTGAAGAGTCGACATTTTGAATTTTGGAACCAGGAAAAACTGATTGAGGTTGGACAAGTCCATGATGGGGCACCTACAGCCTTCCTTTCTGGGAACCAGGAATATCCTGGAGTAGATTCCTTTGCTTTTTTGATCTTCTGGACTGGCTCCACAGCTCCCTGAGAGCACAAGATCTGAATTTGAGCAAGGGCCTCTGATTTTTGACTTTGTGGAACACCTGGACAGCCTAAGCATTTTAAAAGCTCTTTGAAAGAGAGATTGTAACCATTTGAAATAATGTCTAGAACCCATCTGTCTGAAGTGATATGGGCAAAGTTTTGTTTGAAGCGTGACAGCCTTCCTCCTACTCTTGGGGTGGGGTGGGGGAGTGAGGTGGATGACTCATAGTTGCTCTCTGGCAGGGGCTTGGGACCTAGAACTTCCTTGCCTGAGAGCCTCAGAGGTCCACAGACTTCTTTACAGCTGTTGCCACTGCTTATGGGTTCACTCCCACTGTGGTTTCCTCTGTCTACTCCTAGGCTGGGAGGGAGATCACCAGTACTTAGCTGGAAAGTTCCTAATGAACCTAGGAGGCTGCACTTGGCAGAAATCCTTCACGGTTTGCATAGACTTCACTCTCTCCTCCCTCATTAGACCAGTAATTGAGTATAATGCCCCATTTGGTATGTACCTCTCCAGACATTTGCACCAACTGGAAAGGCCACTGAAATACCTCACAAAGAGAATCCATGGCCTCCAACACCTGTCCTGTGCGGACAGGCTCAAATCACTATCACTCTACTCGGTATCGTACAGATTGTTCAGGGGTGATCTGTGTCTTACCTACAAGGCAATCTTGGACCCTACCACACTAGAGATGCTCCATATCCATAAGTCTAACTCCTCACACATTACATTCTCAAAAGGCCTGATTCTAATATGCAACATCAACAAAATTTGCTTGAGAGACACGTTTGTCTCCCAGAGACTGCCCTGTCTCTGGAATAGACTTCCCATATATGTCAAACACAGCACCTTGCTGACCCTCTTTAAGCACAACCTTGATGAGTGGATGGGAAAAGTACAGTTGTGTACACTTACCATAAATGTAGGTGTTCGAGTGTATTCACTGTTGCAGTCATCACAGTTGGGTTATCTGCCTGCAGGTAGCCCTCAGTCAGCCCGAATACCAGAGTCTTGGGATTTCTGCTTCGGATGCTGTCGCCTCATCTATGACGTCAGGTCGTCAGGGGTATAAAACATGCAGCCGATGCCATTACATCAGTTTTTCTTGCCCCAGATGTCAGGAGCCTCTAAAATAGGAGGCAATCAAATGGTGTGGAACACCTCCAGTAAAAAGTAAATACCATTTCCATAAGATATGGCCAAAAAAAGAGGATATGTAGAAGGTATAGAAAGACAGGGGGCTGGAGGGAGGGTAACCAGGACTCCAACAGTGAATACACTCGAACATCTACATTTACGGTAAGTGTACACAACTGTACTATGTTCTTCGTGTTCCACTGTTGCAATCATCACACTTGGGTTGATTCCCAAAGCTGAGGAAGGGTGGAGGCAGTCAAGAAGTAGTAGGGCTGGCTAGCAGGCCTTGTAAGACTGCTGTGGCAAATCCAGCGCTGGATTTAGAAAAGATGGGTAAGTGGTAATGCTTGGTGAAGGTGTGTACAGAACTCCAGGTTGCAGCTTCCAGGATGTCCCTGATAGGGACTCCCCTGAGAAAAGCTGTAGAGGTTGAGGTAGCCCTAGTGGAATGAGGTCTGATCCCCTGTGGGGTAGGTTTTCCATGGTGTTTGTAGCAGAAATGGATGCAGAGTGCTATCCATTTAGAAATGGTTTGCTTTGAAATGGCCTTTCCCTCTGCCCCTGTAGCAAAGCTGACTAGCAGCTGGTCGGACTTTCTGAAAGGTTTAGTCCTTCCAAGGTAGAACCTGAGCTGTCTATGCAAGTCCAAGAAATGCAGGATCCTTTCCTCTTTATTTTGAGGATTAGAAAAAAAGATTGGCAAATGGATGGATTGGTTTAAAGCCACACTGGATACTACCTTGGGCATAAAAGTTGGGTTAGTCCTGAGTGAAACTCTGTCCGCATGGAAGATAATAAGAAGTTATGTACTCACCATAACGTTCCATCTGAGTAGGTAAACTTCATTTGTCAGCAACCTATGGGAATCGGATCAGACCTCGGATCCGAGCCGGCAGTTTTCAACAGCCTTAGATCTGAGCTCCAAGCTCCTCCCCCTACCCATAATCCCCTGCCAACCCTGACTGACCTCAGATCAAGTTTGCCCAACAGCAGAAACTGCTATAAGATTATTATTCCCAAGATAAAGTGGGTAAAACCCATGGACCTGAGTAAGAAGACATTTGCAAGTGAGGGGGCAGGAGGGAGGGACAGGTGCTGACAAATGAAATTTGCCTACTCAGATGGAACATTATGGTGAGTACATAACTTCTTAATCTGAAGTAGTTAACTTCATTTGTGCAGCAACCTATGGGACAGAGTCCCCAGCTACCTGAATCTTGGGCGGTCTTCATGGAAGGATGTTCCGGAGCACTGTAGAGCCAAAAGATGCTTTCCCTCTGAAGATAATGTCCAATTTATAGTGATTGATAAAGGTATGAGATGAGGCCCAAGTGGCTGCCGAGCAAATATCATCCAAAGAAACTCTAGCTCTAAAAGCCGCAGAGGTAGACATAGATCGAGTAGAGTGGGCATGGACTCCCTGAGGTGTGGGCCTGCCCGAACTTTCATATGCTAAAAGTATACACTGTGAAATCCATCTAGACAGTGCGACTTTAGACACAGATTTACCCAAGTTAAATTTGGCAAAGGAGATGAACAACTGGTCGGATTTCCTATGACCAGATGTCCTGTGGATGTAGAAGCAAAGTTGTCTATGCACATCCAGTGAGTGTAATTTGTATTCCCCTTTGTTATGGTAATTAGGAAAAAATACCGGCAGGTTGGTGGACTGGTTAATATTTGACTCAGAGGCAACCTTGGGAAGAAAAGAGGGATTGGTCCTGAGGTAAACTCTATCCTTGTGAAAGGTCAAGTATGGGGGTTTTAAACAGAGGGCCTGTAGTTCAGAGACCCTTCAAGCCGAGGTGATAGCGACAAGAAAGGCTGTTATCCATGACAAGAATTTAAGACCTACTGAAGCTGCAGGCTCAAACGGGGGAGCTGTCAAGGCCTGCAGCACCAGAGTTAAATCCCAAGGAGGGACTACGTCCTTCACTGGAGGTCTGAGCAGAAAGGTGCCCTTCAAAAAGGTCTTACACAATTTCGTGGTGATCAAAGGGCCCAGTTCATTTCCCACATGATAATGAGAGATAGCTGCTAGTTGAACCTTGACTGTGGAGGAGCTAGCCCCCTGATGAAACAGTCCTGACAGAAAGTCTAATACAGCGGGCAAAGGAGCTGTAAAAGGATCCAAATTTTTGTGTGCCGCCCAAATGGAGAAACGTTTTCATTTGCTGCTATAAATCTTTCTAGTAGAAGGCTTGTGCGCTGCTACTAGAATAGTTTTAACTGGGGAAGAGATACCGGGAGTCCTAGCTACACGTGGAACTGGAGCAGCCAAGCTGTGAGCTTGAGGTTGTCCAGGTTCGGGACTGGGATATCTAGGGGGTGGGATATTAGATTCGGACAGGGATCCAGAATCCAAGGAGGATTCACCAGATGAGACCAAAGGTAAGGGAACCAGGCTTGACGAGGCCAAAACGGGGCAATGAGGATAATCCTGCTCCCCAACCGACTGGCTTTCTGAAGAAACTTCAGCATCAGAGGAAGAGGAGGGTAAGCATAAAGAAGACCGGGAGGCCAAGCATGCACCAGAGCGTCTCTCGGGGGTTCCCCAGAGGGGGAAATGAGAGCGAAGTAGTTGTAACATTTTGTGTTCGAGGGAGAGGCAAAGAGATCGCAACAGGGTTGACCCCATTTGGCGAAAATCCGATTCGCTATCTCGGGATTCAGAGACCACTCGTATGGTAACAGGATGGTGCGACTTAGTTTATCCGCTAGGATGTTGGACCGTCCCGGAATGTGCGTTGCTATGAGAAAGCGGTTGGTAGAGACCGCCCATTCCCACACCCTCATGGCCTCTCGACAGAGTGGGTAAGACGTGGTTCCCCCGTTTGTTGATGTACCAGACAACAGACATATTGTCCATCTGAATCGCAATCGTTCCTACAGGAAGAAGGTCCTGAAGTGCTTGCAACGCTAACAGCACTGCCCTCATCTCTAGGACGATGATATGCAGTGAGGTCTCAGTGAGGTCCCACGTGCCTTGGACTGTCCTGCCTGAACAATGCCCCCCCCCCGACCCGAGGCGGAAGGCGTCCGTGGTCACCGTGGCTAGTGGAGGGGTCATAGAAAAGGGGCGTCCTTGCTGGAGGTCCGGAGATTGGAGCCACCATAGGAGGGCCCTCTTGCAAGCCCTGCTGAGGGGAACGGGATGGCTCAGAGGATAGTGAAGAAAGGACCACTGGACTTGAAGGGTCCATTGTAAGACCCTCATGTTCAAACGTGCCATTGGCAATAGGTTGATTGCTGCCACCATCGAGCCAAGAGCCCTCAGGACCAATTCCGCCGGGGCAGCTGGAGATTGCAGAATGGCCTGCAAGTGTAGCCTCAGGGTTAGTAGCCAGTCTGTGGTCAAGAAAGCTAGGAGTTTGTTTGTGTCTAATCTGGCCCCTATGAAGTCTATGGTTTGAGTCGGAATAAGAGACGACTTCTCTATGTTGATAGTGATCCCCAGCCGGGGAGCTAGACGAAGAAAGTAGTTTCTGGCTGCACAGAGTAGATGCCTTGTCGGGGCGGTCAGGAGCCAGTCGTCCAGGTAAGGGAAGACCTGAATTCCCTGGAGCCTCAGGTGGGCCGCTATCACTGCTAACACTTTGGTGAACACCCTGGGGGCTGTGGTGAGACCAAATGGGAGGACCCTGAATTGGAAATGACTGGCTCCTAGCCAGAAGCGGAGGAACCTCCTGGATCGCCTGCCCATCAGAATGTGGTAGTATGCATCCTTGAGGTCTACAGAGCACATCCAATCGTTCTCCCGCAAAAGGGGGAGAATGGATTGAAGAGTGACCATGCGGAACTTCTCTTTGGTTACTGACAGATTCAGGGAAGAGAGGTCGAGGATTGGTCTTAAGTCCCCCGTCTTTTTTGGCACCAAGAAGAACCTGGAGTAAAACCCGGACCCACACTGGTCTGGGGGGACGTGTTGAATGGCTCTTTTTTCCAGCAAATGTTGGATTTCCATTGCTGCGGCCTCCCTCTAATCGGGTGGGACATCGGGGAGGTATCTGGGGCTGCGTGAGTAACGAGAAAAGGGGATCTGATATCCTCTGGATATGATGCGAAGCACCCAGCAGTCTGTCGTGATGGACTCCCAAGCTGCTGGGTGCTTCGAGAAACGCCCCCTGACTTCCTCCAGAGTGGAGCAGTCAGGCAACCCCTCAGGGGTGTTGCGTGGGTTGGTCCGAGAAGGGTTCTTTGGATCCAAAGTTCCGTGGGCCCCCTCTGCCTCTAGGGTGGCATCCACCCTGACCTCCTCTGCCGCGGAAGGGCTGGGAGTCTGGAACGGGACGGGACTGTTGTGACTTCCGGAACCACATCTTCTTCTGTCTCTTTTGGTTCTTAGAGAAGGACCTCTGGGGAGCAGAGAAGCGGACTCCGACGGCAGACAACGTCTTCCCACCCTTTTCGCTCTGGATCAAGGTATCTCGCACGGTTTTGCCGAAGAGGGCAGAACCATCAAAAGGGGCATTAGCGAAAGACGCCTTAAAGAGTTCCGTGAAATCACAGTGCCGGAGCCAGGCCTGACGTCTCATGACGAGGCCCGCTCCGCTGGCTCTAGCGGCTCCTTCCATGGCATGAGACAGTAGCCGCATAGAGGTGTTAGATATGGAACATAGAGTGGCCATCCGGGTGGAGTGCAATTGTTTGTCCTCCACCGACATGGACTCAGGGGGCGACACAGCGTACTCTTTGATAAGGTCCCGCTGCAGTCGGAGCACATGTGCCATATAGTTCAGCGACCTCACAGAGAAGGTAGCCGAACTAAACACCCACTTCCCTAGGTGGTCCATCGACCGAGACTCCTTGCTCGGGGGATGAACCGAGGGACTCTCCTCAGCAAGTTCCCTCTTGGTGGCCGCCGGCACCAACATGGCATCTACAGGGGGACCCTTGCTCCAGTGGGACTTGTCAGAGGGTGGGCTAAGAATCTTGTCCGGGTGCTTGGGGACTGGCTCCACAGTGTCCGGCTCCTTCCACGCCCTGGTAGTAATCAAGTCTACCAGAGGGGACACCCAAGAGATAGACGGGCCTGCTTCAAACCTCCAGGAACACGGATTCGTCTGAGGTAGGCTTTGGGGCAGACCACCCCCCCTATTCTGAGCATCTCCATGATGTCACCAAATGAGACATCTTCGGGGGGTGATCTTGGGGAGTGTCCTCAGTCAAGGACTCGGGGTAGTCCAGGTGCCTCCTCTTGCACCTTCGCTTGTGAGGAACCTCCTCGGGGGGGGCTGTCTGAGGAGGTATCACCAGCAACGTCTTGTTCCAATGGAACTACCTCGGACGTCAAAGCAGGCTGTCCCTGGGGCTGGGTGATGGAAGTCGGACCCAACAGTGAAGGAATGCAGGGTGGAGCCGTGATAAGGTCCGGGGGCCTGGAATCCCTTGACAGAGCCCTCTCCACCACGTCGAATGCCGAGGGAGAGTTGCTCTCTCTGGGATCCGAAAGCAGACCCTCGCTCGGATCTGACAGATGGATCGGAGCCGGCGCCGAGGCGATTGGATCCGACGGACCAGCATGCTCCGACCTGGACAGAGCCGTAGACATACCGATACCGCCGCATCCGAAGCTCAGCCCTCGGCTCCGAGAGCTTGGATCAGAAGAAAATGGACCCGACAGACTCGAGGGAAGTGTCGGCGCTGAAGTACCCGAGACTATCGGCGCCGACACCCCCCCGGCTCCAAGGCTGCCAGGCTCTGAAGACTCCGAACCCGGGAAACGAGACGGAGAAGGAACTATTGGGGCAAAGAAGGGGGTCGAGCCCCCCCCCCGGAGGGGGGGGGGGAGGCAGGAGCACTCCCATCTGCAGTTGGGCCTGGAGGAATCTTCTCATCCTCCGGTCCAAATCTGCATCAGTGAGACTTCGGGTAGATCTCGACGAGGCCACCGAGGATGGGCGGGAGTGTCGCCTTGATGACCTCGACGGAGATTGGGTCTCCTCCTTCTCAGGACCCGGTGTAAAGCACGGGGACCGGATCCGAGAAGGAGGAGACCCAGAAGTCCTGGAGGGAGAAGACCGCTTAGCCGGGGGGGGGGGCCGAAGCGGAGGCCTCGGCCCACCGCTTGTGGTGCTTCTCCTTCCTCCTTTCTCTCCTAGCCTTCCTCTCCTCCGGGCCTAAGGCAGGAGGTTGAGTCCCGGCCGGAGGGAGGGAAGCAGGAGTGGCAGCCGCCGCAGCCACAGCAGGAGCCACGGGAGGAGCGGAGGTAGAAGCCGAGTCCGGGAGGCAGAAGACCCGGCAGAATCAGCTTAGACCTCCGGTCCTTGAGTGCCCTGGGGTTGAACACTGCACAGATGGTACAACCAGAGTACAGGTGCTCAACCCCAAGGCATAACACACATCGAGGGACAGCTTATGGCCACACTCGGTGCACTTAGAAAACACCAACTTTGGGGCCTCAGACATACTAGAGAGTAAAGCCACACACACTAAGGCCCCAAACACACACACACAACCCTGACGGAACCACGAAGGAAGGGGGAGGTTAGATATGGAGCAAATTAAATTAAACTAAGAGAGTTCTAAGAGATAAAGGGACCTGAAAACACACTCACACCAAGAGTTAAAGAAAAGGGTCAGAAAAGTTAAATTTTTCTCACAAAGTGGACGAAAACGCCTGGAATTCGGGATCAAGCTGCTGAAGTAAACCGCGGCAAACTAGATCTGAGGTCAGTCAGGGTTGGCAGGGGATTATGGGCAGGGGGAGGAGCTTGGATCTAAGGCTGTTGAAAACTGCCGGCTCGGATCCGAGGTCGGATCCGATTCCCATAGGATGCTGCACAAATGAAGTTAACTACTTCAAATTGAAGGGTTCCATAGCCATAAGGGCCTGTAACTCAGACACTCTTCTTGCTAAAGTGATGGCTAGCAGTAAGGCTGTTTTCCAAGAGAGGAATTTTAACTCTGCTGTAGCAGCAAGCTCAAAAGGGGGATGTGTGAGCTTCTCTAGTACAAAGTTAAGGTCCCAGGCAGGAGTGGGAGCTCTCCTTGGCGGTCTTAAATTGTTAGTTCCTCTCAGGAACTGTTTGGTTATAGGGTGATAGAAGAGGGGTGGCTCAGTATTGTAATGAGCTGAGATGGCAGAGGCATGAATCTTAATTGATGTGAAGGATAGACCTTTGTGGAGCAGCTCTGCTAGGTAATCTACGATTTGAGGCAAGGAGGGCACGGCTGTTTCCTTCCCTTGAGACAGACTCGAAGAACAGTATCTATTCCACTTTTCTGAATAGGATTTCCTAGTTCTGGGCCTCCTGGCCTCAAGGATAACATCCAGCACCTGTTTGCTGAGGGTTGCTGGTGATGTATTCAGGGAATAAGCCAGGCTGCCAGGTTCAGGGTTTGTAGCTGAGGATGAAAAAGCTGGCCCTCCTGCTGGGACAGCAGAGAGGGGTTTGATGTAGGTGCCAGGGTGGCACTGCTGTCAGACTGCGTAGGAGTGGGTACCAGTGCTGGTGTGGCCAGCCTGGTGCAATAAGGATTGTCCTTGGCCTGTCCTGTTTGATTTTGAGGAGTTCTTTTGGAAGGAGGGGCAGAGGGGGAAAGGCATAGATTGAGAGGTTTTCCCATATGAAGGATACGGCATCCACTTTCCAAGCTTGGGTGTGGGGAATTCTGGTGCAAAATTTGTTTAGTTGATGATTTTGGGGGGAACGCAAAGAGGTCCACCTCTGGTGTCCCCCAACTGTGTATTAGAAGTTTGACTGAGTTTGGTTCCAGTTTCCACTCATGTGGGTCCATTAGATTTCTGCTTAAGTCATCTGCCAGTGAATTTTGTTTGCCTGGCAGGAATTGAACTTGCAGGTGCACTTGGTTGCTTAAGGCTGTGTTCCACCGAGCCATGGCTAACCTGCAGAGTGGATAGGAGTGAGTTCCCCCCTGCTTTTTTATGTACCACATAACTGTAGTGTTGTGTCTTTATCAGGAGTTGTCCTGGCAGGATAAGGTATTTGAAGGCTGTCAGTGCATTCTGTACAGCTAACATTTCTTTTTGATTGATATGCAGGTGAATTTGTCCTGGGCTCCATTTACCTTGAATGCATTTGCCTGCCATGTGAGCTCCTCATGCATAGTCTGATGCGTCTGTTGTCAGAGTGTAGACGGTGGGGGGTTGTGAGAAAGGGAGTCCCTTGTTGTGGTTGCAAGCCTCTGCCCATCGAAGGAACTCTGTCCTTAGGCAAGGAATGATAGGAATCACTGTATCCAGGTCCTGGGAATGTTGACACCAGAGACTTTTTAAGTACCACTGAAGTTTCCTCATACCCAGTCTTGCATATGGAATCAGTAGAATACATGAGGCCATGAACCCTAGGGATTGCAGTAGTTTCCTTGCAGATAGCTGGGTTTGGGTGGCCAGTAAACCTGCTTTTCTGGAGTGAGGAATGCCATCTGGGAAGTTGTGTTCAAGCTTGCTCCCAGGAATACAATCTTTTGGCTGGGTACCAGATGTGATTTCTTTTCATAGATGGTATACCCCAGAAAAGTTAGGAGTCTCTTTACAAACGTCAGGTGCTGAAGTAGCAATTCCTGCTTGTCCGCCTGAATCAGGCAATCGTCCAAGTAGGGGTAAATTTGAATATTTCTAAGCCTGCAGTAAGCAATGGCTGGAGACAGGCACTTTGTGGGTGCAGCAAATAAGCCAAAGGGAAGTGCAGAGAAATGATAGTGCATAGAGCCTGCCCTGAAACTTCGATATTTCCTGCAAGATTCCCTTATGGGGATATGCAGATAAGCTTCTTTTAAGTCTAGGGTGACTAGCTAGGAGTCCTTGGCTAGCATAGGAAGGAGCTGCTGGAGTGTAAGCATTTTGAATTTTGGTACCACCAGGAAGGTGTTTAGGGTTGACAAATCCAGAATACGCACCAAGAGTTCTCTTTCCTGGGCACCATGAACAGCCTGGAGTAGAAATCCTGTCCCCTCTGCTCTGTTGGCACAGGCTGAATAGCCCTGATACTGAGAAGAGAAAGTACTTGCTTTTGGGCCTCTGTCCACTGGTTTGGAGGAACGCCAGGCAATCCGCTTGGGGTTGGCAGAGAGAGGAAATAGAATCTGTATCCCTGGGATACAGTGTTTAAGACCCATCAGTCCTGGGTAATATACTCCCAGTTTTTTGCATGCAGGGTGGGTTTTCCTCCTAGGGGTGCAAGTACTTGGGCATGGCTGGGAAGGATTAAGGACAAGTCATTGTGAACTTTTTCCATATGGGGGTGGCTTACCACTCCCAGTTTTTGAGGAGGGAGCACTCCATTGTTTAGATCTGTGCATACCCTGAGATTGTAGTCTTTGTGGTCTGTTGCCCCTGGGTTTGGGCTGAGAAGGTCTAGAAGGGACTGGAAAGGACCAGTTTTTTGAAGGCCAATGCCTACTGAATCTAGGTGGCTGTACCTGTAAAAAATTTATAACAGTTTGCATTGATTTAGCTTTTTCCTCCATATTTTTAAGAACTTCTTCTGCTTTAGAGCCAAACAAACATTCTTGGTTTAATGGAGCATCAAGTAATTTTGCCTTGACATGGTCTGGCAAGATTTGTTCCTTCAGCCAAGCATGCCTTCTCAGAACAGACCCAGTGACAGCAGCCCTGCAAGATGCTTCTAAGGCATCAAAACCACACTGCAAAGTATGTTTGCCAACTTGGTTTAAAGAATGCATTAAGTCTTGTAAGTCCTTATTTTCTGCACAATCAGGAATCAACAACATTTTTTGTTTAATTAAATCAATAACATGCTGCTGTTACTTCAAAATGTGAAACGGGCAATTTAAAGCCCTGATGGCAAGAGTTGCAGAGGTATATACCTTCTTACCCCATCTATCTAGAGGCCTAGAATCCCTGTCTGAAGGGGTAGGTTTTTTGGTTGTAGAAGCCTTAATACCTTTAAGTCCCTGGGAAATGGTCTCTGGATCTGCAGTGGGATTTTTAAAGAGAAATTTGTGAGAGTCAGGTACTCTGTAGTATCTGTCAGGTTTTCTAGGAGCAGGTGGTAAAGTATCAGGGGTAAGGCTGGATTTCAACAAGACATCTACAATATACAGGACAGGGGGAATAGCTAGAGGCCTATGCTGAGGCAAGTCTAAAAATTCCCTGAGTCTCTTTTTGGACTGTGGGTAGTCCTGGCATTCCCAGTGGAAATGCTCTCTTAGGGTATGCAAGGTTTAACTGAAAGAAAGGTCCTCTGGGGGGAGGCTGAGGGAAGAGAATCCCCTGCATCTGAATCCTCATAGGTAGATAAGGGTATGCCCTGGTAATAACAGGGATCAGAGTCATCAGACTCATGGTCTGAAAAATCAGAAGGAAAATCAATTCTTTGTCTTTTAGAGGGGGGAGGCTGGCTTCCCCTAATTAAGGTAATAAGGTCTTCAGCCATTCTAAGCATTTGTTTCTGTGGCATGGGAGCTTGAGAATGTGCTTTGGTCTTCGGTTTCCAAGGCATAGTGCGAACTCTGGGCCTGAGAAATTTGGTAGATTTAGTCATTAACGAAGTAGTCGGGTTAATACAAACATTAGAAGGTCTGAATACACCCTCAGAAGCTGGTGCCTGCCATCCAAGGTAGAGACATCCACAGGTTCCATAGTCGAAGAAGCATCTCGTGGCATACCGGACTCCAAATGGGTCTCAGTAGAGGCCTGCGAATCTGTAGAAGCAGGTAACAGGGGCTACAAAAGAGCCTCACTGAGTACTGGTGGACTGGCGACTAGCTCAACGGAAGCATTGTTGGCAGTTTTGGACCTATGTGGTCTGTCTCTGTCTTTATCTTTGTGTTTTTTTGGAAGATCAGTAGTCGGATGGCTTACCGAAGCCATTTCGCAATAATGAGAAAGTACAGTTGTGTACACTTACCATAAATGTAGATGTTCGAGTGTATTCACTGTTGCAGTCATCACATTTGGGTTATCTGTTTGCAGTAGCCCTCAGTCGGCCTGATTATCAAAGTCTTGGGTCCTGTGTCGGCTGCTGTCTCATCTCCCGTGATGTCATTTAGTCAGGGGTATAAAGCATGCAGCTGATGCCATTACATCAGTTTTTCTTGCCCCAGATGTCAGGTGTCCCCTAATGGGAAGCAATTAAATATATATATATATATATATATATATATATATATATATATATATACACACACACAAGGTTACACCTCCAACAAAAAGCAAACACACCAAAAAGCTTTTAAGCATAGTAAAGGAGAGTAAAGGTATAGCCAAAAAAAGTCAGGGGGCTGGAGTTAGGGTAACCAGGACTGCAACAGTGAATACACTCGAACATCTACCTTTATGATAAGTGTACACAACTGTACTATGTTCTTCGTGTTTCACTGTTGCGGTCATCACATTTGGGTAGATTCCCAAAGCTGAGGATGGGAGGAGGCATTTAGATAGCATTAGGACCATCTATAAGGCCCTGCAAGACTGCAGCGGCAAAGCCAGCTCTGGATTTAGAGAAAATTGGTAAATGGTAATGTTTGGTGAAAGTATGTACAGAACTCCAGGTAGCAACTTCTAGGATGTCCCTGGTAGGTACACCCCTGAGAAAGGCTGTAGAGGTAGATGCAGCCCTAGCTGAACGGGGTCTAATCCCCTGTGGGATAGGTCTTCCACGGTGCTTATAGCAGAAATGAATGCAATGGCCTATCCATTTAGAAATGGTTGCTTTGAAATAGCCTTCCCCTCTGCCCCTGCAGCAAATGCCACCAGCAGTTGTTCAGATTTCCTTTGAGGTTTAGTCCTGTCCAAGTAAAATCTAAGTTGTCTGTGCACATCTAAGGAGTGCAGAATCCTTTCCCTTTTGTTCTGTGGATTAGAAAAGAAGGTTGGCAAATGAATGGACTGATTAAGAGCCACACTGGATACCACCTTGGGCATGAAGGAGGGACTGGTCCTGAGGGACACCCTGTCCCCATGAAATATGATGAAAGGCTCCACTGCCATAAGGGCCTGTAGCTCAGATACCCTTCTTGCTGAAGTAATTGCTAAAAGGAATGATGTCTTCCAAGAAAGAAATTTTAACTCTGCACTTGCAGCTGGCTCAAAAGGAGGAAGAGTGAGTTTTTCCAATACAAAGTTAAGGTCACAGGCTGAAGTTGGGCCTCTCCTGGGTGGTCTTAAGTTTTTTGCCCCTCAGGGAAAACTGCCTGAGCAGTGGATGAGAGAAGAGGGGTGGTTCTGTGTTGTAATAAGCTGAAATGGCTGAGGTGTGAATTTTGACTGAGGAAAAAGAAAGGCCTTTGTGAAGCATCTCAGTTAAGTATTAAAGAATCTGAGGTAAATTGGGTGCTGCTGTGCTCATCCCTTGAGTTTGGTTCCAGGCACAGAATCTTTTCCATTTTTCAGCATAAGATTTTCTAGTACTAGGCCTCCTTGCCTCCAAAATGACATCGAACACTTGTTTGCTGAGGAATGGTAATGGAGAGATTAGGAAATTAGCCAGGCTGCCAGGGTCAGGGTTTGAAGATGAGGGTGCAGAATCTGGCTCGCCTGCTGTGACAGCAGAGTAGGGGTCTGAGGCAGGTGCCATGGAGCCAGCAGTGACAAACTGCGCTAGAGGGGGTACCGGTGTTGGCGTGGCCAGTCTGGTGGAATCAGTATCATCCTTGGTTTGTCCTGTTTGATCTTTAGTAGAACTTTGGAGAGGAGAGGCAGACGACGAAAGGCATAAACTGATACATTTTTCCAGCTGAAGGACAGGGCATCCACTTTCCAAGCTTGTTTGTGAGGAGTCCTTGTGCAGAATTTGTCCAATTGGTAGTTCTGGGGGGAGGCAAACAAGTCTATATCTGGGCTATATATATATATATATATATATATATATATATATATGTATAATTTTGCTACCTTTTTGGGGGCACCTGACATCGGGGGCAAGAAAAACTAAAGAAAATGGCATTGGCTGCATGTTTTATAACCCTGACGACCTGATGTCATGGAAGAGAAGACAGCAACCGACACAGGACCCAAGACTTTGGAATTCAGGCCGACTGAGGGCAACCTGCCAGCAGATTACCCAAATGTAATGACTGCAACAGTGAAACACGAAGAACATCTTTGGTTCCAGTTTCCACTTGTGTGGGTCCATGAGATTTCTGCTGAGTTCGTCTGCTACTGTATTTAGTTTTCCTGGCAGGAATTGAGCCTATAGCTGCACTTGGTAGCTCAAGGCTGTGTTCCACAGAGTCAGGGCTAGTCTGCAGAGGGGGTAAGAATGGGTAACCCCCTGCTTGTTTATGTACCACATAACAGTGGTGTTGCCCATCCTTACCATTAATTGTCCCGGGAGAATATGGTCCTTGAAGGCTGTCAGAGCATTCTGTACAGCTAACATTTCTTTTTGCTTGATATGCAGGTGCATTTGACTTGGGTTCCATTTGCCCTGAATGCACTTCCCTGCCAGGTGAGCCCCCCCCCCCATGCATAGTCTGATGTGTCTGTTGTAATGGTTTGGGTGGCAGGGGGTAGAGTGAATGGTAGTTCCTTGTTTTGGTGGCAGGCCTCTGCCCACCAAAGGAACTCTAACTGTAGGCAAGGTATGATAGGGATCATTGCTTCTAGATCCTGAGAATGTTGACACCATAGGCTTTTTAGATACCATTGTAGTTTCCTCATATGCAGTCTTGCATATGGAATTAGCAGAATGCAGGAGGACATGAACCCCAAGGCTTGCAGTATTTGCCTTGCAGATAGCAGGGTTTTTGTGGCCATTAGTCTGAAGTAAGTTGTCAAATGAATTTGTTTCTCTGGCGTGAGGAAAGCCATCTGGGAAGTTGTGTTCAAGCTTGCTCCCAAGAATATAATTTGTTGACAGGGTAACAGATGTGATTTATTTTCGTTTATGGTGTACCCCAGACAAGTTAGCACCTTTTGTACAAATGCCAGATGATTTAAAAGTATGTCCTGGTTTTCTGCCTGAATTAGACAATTGTCCAGGTATGGGTATATTTGAATGTTTCTTTGCCTGCAAAATGCAATGACTGGAGCTAGGCACTTTGTGAATACCCTGGGAGCAGTAGATATGCCAAAGGGCAGTGCAGAGAACTGATAGTGCATGTAGCCTGCTTTGAAGCGTAGGTATCTTCTGCAAGATTCCCTGACTGGGATGTGCAGGTAGGCTTCTTTTAAATCTAGTGTTGCCAACCAGGCATCTTTGCCTAGCATAGGAAGTAACTGGTGAAGAGTTAGCATCTTGAATTTTGGTATCACCAAAAAGGTATTTAATATAGAAAGGACCAGGATAGGATGCCAAGAGTTGTCTTTTCTGGGTACCAGGAAAAGTCTTGAGTAGAAACCTTGTCCCTTTTCCTCTTCTGGTACAGTTTGAATAGCCTTTATGCTTAAGAGAGAGAACCTACTATGAACCTACTTGCTTTTAAGCCTCTGCCCACTGATTTGGGGGTAGATCTGGCCAACCATTTGGGGTTGGTAATGTGTGGAAGTGAAATCTGTATCCCTGGGGAAACTATATTTAAAAGTCATTTGTCTTGGGTAATGAGTTCCCAGTTTTTTTCCTGCAGAGCATTCTTTCTCCCTAAAGGAGCAGTCAATTGAGAAGTGCTTGGAGGCTTTAAGTTTGCTAACAGAAGGAATAAGAGAAAGTGGGAAGATGTGGTGGTGTGGTGGTGGGGCTGCTTAGCCAAGCCACAGTGCTCTCTCCAGGGAAAATGAAGAACAGCAAACAGGTAAGGGGTGGCCACATAGAGAGGAGAGTATGAGCTGTCTACACACAACACAATTACATGAATGACAAGTCATTGAGGCAGTTTAACATAAGGTGGAGTCTTACTACTCCCTGATTTGGAAGTGGGAGCCCCCCACTGTTTAGTCCTGTGCGTACCCTGGGACTGAAGCAGGGGTGTTCTGCTGGCTCTGGGTTTGGACTGAGATGGCCTGGAAGAGGCAGGAAAAGACCAATTCTTAGAGGGCCAATGCCTACTAAATCGTGGAGGTTGTACTTGTAGGAAATCGTTAACAGTTTGCATAGATTTAGATTTTTCCTCCATCTTTTTAAGAACTTCTTCTGCTTTTTTGCCAAACAGGCGGTCCTGATTTAAGGGAGCATCCAGCAATTTAGTTTTAACATGATCTGGCAAAGATTGCTCCTTAAGCCAAGCATGCCTTCTAAGTACAGACTCAGTGACAGCAGCCCTGCAAGATGCCTCTAGTGAATGAAAACCACATTGCAAAGCATGCTTTCCAACCTGTTCAGCAGAATGCAGTAAATCCTTACTTTCAGCACAGTCAGGAATCAACATAATTTTCTGTTTAAGCAATCCAATAATATGCTGCTGATACTTTAACACATGAAACTGGCAGTTTAAGGCCCTAATGGCCAAAGTTCCAGAAGTGTGTACTTTCTTACCCCATCTATCCAGCGCCCTGGAGTCTCTATCAGAAGGGATAGGATTTTTGGCAGTAGTAGCCTTGATGCCCTTGGGTCCCTGTAAAATGGTCTCAGGATCCCCAGTAGGATTTTTAAAAAGGAACTTGTGAGAGTCAGGAACCCTGTAATATTTATCAGGTTTTCTGGGAGCAGGAGGTAAAGAGTCAGGGGCCAAGCTAGATTCAGAAAAGGCATCATCAACAATGTCTAGTACAAGAAGGATAGCTAAAGGCCTGTGCTGGGGCAGGAGTAAGAAATCCCTAAGCCTCTTTTTAGAATCTGAGTAATCCTGGCTTTCCCAGCAAAAATGCTCCCTATGAGTATGCAAGATTTCACCAAAAGAGAAATCCTCTGGGGGGGAAGCAGAGGGAATACAGACCTCTGCATCAGAATCCTTATAGGTAGATAAGGGTAAATCCTGGTCCTCAGAGTAAACAGACATTTCAGAATCCTGGTGGGAAGGTTGGCTTCTCCTGATTAAAGTAATAAGGTCTTCAGCAATTCTTATCATCTGTTTTTTAGGCATAGAGGCCTGACCATGAGGTCTGGGCATCGGTTTTCTAGCCATAGTTCGAGTTTTAGGCCTTGAAGAAGAAGATGGCGTCAGTTTAATATGCAAGTCAGTAGGCCTGAATACACCCTCAGAAGCTGGTGCCTGCACAGCGACTCCGGACTCATCCAAGGTAGAGACATCCGCAGGTTTCACAGTTGAAGCCTCTCGCGGCATACCGGACTCCGAATGGGTCTCAGTAGAGGCCTGCGAAACTGAAGTAGCGGGTATCAGGGGCTGCAAAAGCACCTCACTGAGTACCGGTGAACTGGCGACTGGCTTATGAGAAGCGTCGTCGGCAGCTTTGGATCTAGGCGGCCTGTCTCTGTCTTTATATTTGCATTTTTTCGGAATGTCGGTAGTCGGATGGCTTACCGAAGACATATCTGGACAATTGAACCGAGTACCAAAATATTTAGAAGCGTAAATATACCGATGACGAATAGTTCGTTGCTTAAATAAGGCACAAAACCGACAACAAGGTATGTCGTGGTCAGGGCCTACGCAAGGAATACAGTACGAATGAAAATCTTTGTGAGGTATTTGTTTTCCACAAGAAATACAATTATTGACTTTTACTGACATCGGTTTAGAGCAAGAAAATGTTTCCCCAACGGGGTACTTAGCTTTAGTTGAAGACTTCGGTTCTGAAACTCGAAAATGAAAATTTCAGGAATTGGCCAACCGGCACTTGCAAACTGCTTCTGCTTCGTGCACCGCACAGCAAGAAAGACTGATGTAATGGTGTCGACTGCATGCTTTATACCCCTGACTACCTGACGTCATGGAAGATGAGACAGCAACTGACACAGGACCCAAGACTTTGATAATCCGGCCGACTGAGGGCTACTGCAAGCAAATAACCCAAATGTGATGACTGGAACAGTGAAACACACAGAACATCGACAGCGAAAGAATTTAGAGACACAAATAGCCCGATGACAAATAGTTCGGGCATTGAACAAGGCACAAAACCGACAGCGAGGGACGTCGTGGTCTGGGCCTAAACAGGTGACGCAGTAAGAATGAAAATCTCTGTGAGGTATTTGCTTTCCACAGGCAAGACAATTGTTAACTTTTTCTGACATCTGTTAGAGCAAGAAAAAAGGATCCCCAACGGGGTACTTAGTTTTAGAAGACTTCAGGTTTGAAACTCAAAAACGAAAATTTCAGGTAGCTGCCGACTGGCACTTGTGAACTGCTTCTGCTTCGGGTTCCCGTGCGGCAAGAAAAGCTGATGTAATGGCGTCGGCTGCATGTTTTATACCACTGACGACCTGATGTCATGGATGAGGCAACAGCATCTGATGCAGATCCAGGACTCTGGTATTCGGGCCGACTGAGGGCTACCTGCAGATAGATAATCCAAGTGCGATGACTGCAACAGTGAAACACGAAAAACATCCACAAATTTGTCACATGGGGTTCCACCTGTGTCCCTCACTGACAGGGGCAACAGGTGCTGACTGAGGTTTCTTTTTGGGGATAAACTCTTGGCTAGGCTTGGAAGGATCCCAGGACCATTTGCCTAGTAACCTCCTATGATCCTATGAGGTGGTTCACATGGAGCAAGACTTAATTTTTCCAGGAGAACCATAAGATCCCAAGGAGGAGCCACCCGTTTTCTAGGAAGTTTGGTATGCAACACCCCTTTCAAAAACATCTTTACATGGGATTGCACTGAAAGAGGGGAATCAAGCTGGCTTACTTAAATTTTCAACAACTGTACCTTGATGGAGGAGTTAAGAAAGGACACACTAGCCTTAAAAAGGTCCTGCTTCTTGCCTTGGCACCAACTAGAAAATATTTTCCTTCAGTTAATATAGGACATCCCAGTACCAGGTTTTCTTGCCTCCTTTAATAACTGCTGCATGTCTTCAGAAAACAGGTATCAAAAAGGTATTAAGACTGTTATGAGGTGGGATGTATCAAACACCCCCTCTCTACTGTGAGTAGGCCTAACCTGTGGTAACTGCTCTTGATATTTTCTAAATAAGGGACAACCACTGCAACCTGTGCTAAAAGGGAATCATCAGAATAATCTTTGGAAAGCCCTTCTGAATCTTCTGAAGGACCCTGGATATTATCGAAAATAGAAAAAAAGGCATACAAGAAAATACAGCTGCGTAGGTCCTACTCAACCTGTAACAATTGATGTTCGTAGAACACACTGTCTCTTTATTTATTTATTTATTTTTTTACGTCTGTCACATGTGTGACATAAGAATATGTCTTACTCACATATAGGTAGTAGTGTCTTGCTACACTCCTTCTGGTAGTCTGTCAAAGCTCACAGTTCCTCCCGCTGCCTGTCTGTGGGCCCAATCACCTGGCAGAACCTGGTCTACCTTAGAAACCCACGGACATGACTCATTCAGTTTTCTAGGGACCAGCAGGAAGAACAGATGAAAATGCAAACTTTGCAAACACCTACTGTTCCAAACCAAAAACCACACACATGCAGCAATAAGGCTGCTGAACAAAACTCAGCAACAACTCCAACAACAAACTCTATACATCCAACAAAACAGGGATGATGGGAAGGTATTGCTCTATGAACATCTACTGTTACAGGTTAAGTAGAACTTAAGCAACTGTACTATGTTCAACAAGCATACTGTGTTACTCGCATAAGAATAAGAGTCCAGGACCCTCTGGAGAATGGTCCATGTGAAGCCTGCCCTGGATTTAGAAAAAGCATCCAGCTTGTAATGATTCATAAAGGTATGGACAGAGAACCACATTGCTGCCTCTAGAATTTTATTATTTATTTTATTTTATTTTACATTTGCTGACCGGGATAGTCCGACTGGATACATGTCCATTTTCAGCGGAGGCCCGGGAAGAAAAGCTCTAAAACAAGCACAGAGAAAAAACAAACAAACATGTCACTTGCAGCTAGGAAACTTACCTTGCAGATGTCATAGCAGTTATATTATAGAGCAGGTACTAGTCAGGATTAGAGCAAGAATATTTCTATAGTTCACTCATTTCCATTATGGCACTGAAGAGGAAAAGCTCCTGTTGATGTGCCTTTACCTTGCATTGGTGGGTGTTGCAAAAAACAATACTAGAGGACAATAAACCTGCAATGGCTTGTTTACAGACAGGCTGGCCTTTCTTTGCCTCTGAGAAGAAAATAAAACTTCTTTCAGCCTTTCTAAAGGGCTTCATTCTGTCAAGGTAGTACCTGAGCTGCTGATGCACATCCAAGGAATGAATTATTCTCTCTCCTTATTCTTCAGTTCTGGAAAGAACACAGAGAGATTAACAGACATGAATTATGAGATCACCATCATCATGAAAGGCGGATTAGTGAGTAACATAACCCTATCACTGGGAGATGAGTGGAAAATCGGGTAAGGTTGTCCCACCATGTGAGCTTGCAGCTAGGAAACTTGCCTTGCAGATGTCACAGCAATAAGCTAAACAATTTTCCATATTAAGAACTTGTGATCAGCTTGCACTGCCAGTAGGAAAGACAGTAAAGTCAATTTTTCAAGAACACAGTTGAGATCCCACAAAGGATGAATTTGCTTGCAAGGGAGTCTCATATGCAAAACTCCTTTCAAGAATGGTTTTACCAAAAGAGAAGAAGAAAGAGTGGGATCCACGGGCAGGTGGCTGCTAAATGCACCTTAGTGGATGCAAATGATAAGGCATCCTGAAGTAGCTCAAACAAATATTTCAACACCAGGTGGATATTAACCTCGATGGACTCACTGTTTCAATTTAGACACCACTCAGAAAATGTCATCCATTTATAAACATAACATTTCGAGTAGCAGGTTTTCAGGCCTCCTTTATCACCTGCGGCACATCCTCATGAAATAAGTGCCTAAATGGAGTCAAGACTGAATCATCCAGGCTGTCAGTTGAAGTTTTTCCAAATTGACTGTCTGAGTAGACGCAGGGTGTGAGAAAGTCTGTGGTAATTGCCCTTGGCTAATACCATTAAAACAGACAACCAAGATTGCCTCACTCAATAGGAGGTCACCACAATGACCTTTGGCATTTCTTTCTGAACCTTCACAAGTTCTTTGTGGATCACGGGAAAGGATGGAAATGCATACAGGAACATTTCCAACTAAGGAAACGAGAATGTGTCTGTCCTACAAGCATGGCTGCTAGGATGTGTGGGACAGAATCTCTGCAACTGTTTGTTTTGAAAGGAGGCAAACAGATCGATTTTAAGATATCCCCGCATGTGGACTAGATCTTGGAATACCACTATCTTGAGCAGTCACTCATGAGTATATGCCCAGGATCTGCTTAGTCTATCTGTCACTATGTTCTGCTCTGATGGGAGGTATGATGCTTGAAGAGTCAAAGAATGCTGCAAAGCCAGCTCCCAGGCCATTATTGCCAACTGGCACAGAGGGTACGATCTTTTACTCCCTTGCCGCACTGGTGCAGCAGTAGTGTTGTTGCCTCACAGCAACAGGTACTTCAGTTCGATTCTCGGCTGGGGTAGCTTCTGTGCGGAGTCTGCATGTCCTCACTATGTTCATGTGAGTTTCCTCTGGGTGCTCTGGTGTCCTCCCACGTTTCAAAGACATGCATCTGGAGTGTTTCTCCCCAGGCCTCCGCTGAAAATTGGCTTCGTTCCAAGTTGGACTTTCCCGGTAAACAAATGTTAAATAAATAAAATTATTTGTTGAGGTACCACATCACAGTGGTGTTGTCTGTAACCAGCACAAGGGAATCTGGAATCCAAAGGTGGTAAGGACTTTCAAGCCCCAAATTACCACCAACATCTCTTTAATATCAATGTGCTTCCATGTGTCCTTGGAACCCAAAGTGGCTTGTACTTGCATCCCTACTGACACAGCTCCCCAAGCAAAGTCAGACAAATCTGTCTGGACAGATTGCACTAGCATCAGAGGGAAGAAATGAAGTCCTAGATTGATACTCAACTGATCTCTCCACCACTGTTAACTCTCATCTGATTAAGGGTGGCACCGGAAACTGGGATTCCAGGGAATGAAGGTGCTTGCTCCAACAATTCCAGACATACCACTGAATTTTTCTCATGTAAAGATAAGCCAGTGGTATTATGAGAATCATGGATGCCATTAGTCCACAAATTTTTAGGAATTCTCTTGCGAGGCAACATTCTTCTTCGAGAATTCCAGAAACACCATACAGTAAGACAGGATCCTGTGTTCTGAGAAAAGGCCATTCTCTTGTAGGAGTCAACTAAGCACCCCAGAAAGACTAGCCTTTGTGAGGATGTCAGACATGACTTTTGGAGTTCAACTTGAACTCTAGCTGGGAAAATAAGGCCAAGACCTTCTCTAGTGAATCTATTTCCCTGGCTGCAGACTCTGGACAGATCAGCAAGTCGTCCAAGTAAGAAAAAATGTGGATGCCCAGAGTCTGACTTTGGGCCACTACTGGGGCAACACATTTATGGCTGGCACAAAGGGCAATACATTAAACTGACATAGCAAACCAGACACAACAAATTGCTGAAATCTCCTGAAGTAATAGGCAATGGAAATATGATGGTATGCATCCTTCAAGTCCAGGTTCACCAGTGGTCTGGCAACAGGGGAAGCACTGTCTGCAGGGTGAGCATCTTGAACTTGGGAACAATAAATGTATTCAGAAAGGAAAGGTCCAAATTTAGGATCTTTGCTTGGAAGCGTTTGCACAGATATTTTTATACCCCAAGCAGATTCCAAAAAATCTTTCCTCAGGTAGACTGCAAATGTTGGAGGTATGATGGGGAAGAAAGGGGCAATTGGGAACATGTTTTTTGAGAGTGTAATAAGTTGGCAGACTTTAAAAATTCCCTGCAGACTACTCTAACAGAAATAATGGGTGAACAAATTGATGTAACTAAGGGAAACATACTAAGGCCTTGTGGAGTTTAATTCTGGTGGCTGCCAAAAAAAGCAATTACTAAAATATGATGGTATATTTACTAGAAACAGTAAATATAGTAACAGAGACAAAACAACTGGAAGTGCAATCTTTAGAAAAGGGTAGGAGCAAATTACTTAAAAAAAAAACAGGAATTGTGGGAACAATAGATGCAGAATAATGTTTTGAATATAGAATGAGATTTAAGGGAAGACAGGAATTGAATATGCTTTGTAATGTTTGACAGATAACGAATGGATAGATAAGTGATGTAAAATGTTTGCAATTGAAAATGTGTCAATATGGTTTGTTTTCATTTATATAATGTCATAATGATAATTTAATAAAGTTAACGGAAAAGTCCAACACTGGTTTCCACAAAAGCTCTTTTTTTGGGTACCAGGAAAATTCTGGAGTGGAAACCGTTCATTCTTTCCAAAGGTGGGACCAATTCTATGACCCCTGAGTCCAGCATTTGCTGGAGAATAGGAGGGAATGGCAAAGTCTGGTCTGGCAGATGAGGGGGAACCCCTTTGAATGGAGGCAGATGTTCTTTTCACTGTCACGTGTAACTCCTGCCAACAATGCTGAGCATCCATTTGTTGGAAACCATTGACGGCCAGGCCGCCTTGCAGTGAGTTAACTTTATAGACATGGCACCCACAGGGGGCATGAGAAAGACAGATGCAGTACTTTGGCACAGTCATAAGTTGGAAGAGGGATTATCCTTTACAGGAAAGGAACACCTCTTGTTAGGTTTGATGGGGTTCTCATCCTGCCATTTCTTTTTACTGCCTTGTTTTTTGTTTGCCTGGGACTTCTGTTTTGAAGGCTGATAAAAATGATCCTGCTTAAAGAAGGAAAATTTGGGAATATGAAACATTTTCAACACCCCTTGCGTGAATTTACTTCATGTCATCTCAGTGTTTATGGATCTTGATTTGCTGTCCCAAACACACAATCAGATTCATGTGAAACATTCAAAATCTCATTTTTAACTCATTAGAAAAGTTCTGTCTGTGCAACCAAGCAAACCTCCTGATCACAACTGACAACGCTGCATTTCTAGCAATAGTATCAGCCCCCTTCATGGCACTCTTTAAAGCATGTTTTGACAACTGAGAAACATTGGCAACAATATCTTTTACTTCTCAACACAAATTTCCACATAAAACACTGGTAGTTAAACACTTTAAAAGCCACAATACTGGACTTAGCCAGTTTCATTCCCTGAGATTCTATCCATTTGCCTAGCTTACCCGAAGGAACAGGATTTGAAGAAGACAAAGTCAGGAAGCTAGGCATGGCTGGGCATACCCAGAAATTCTTACAACACTTTTTTTAAGGTAGAGCCTCAAATGAGCTGAAGAGAATTACAAGCTTTCGTAAAAATATCCTCCAATGCTGGGATCAAAGCAAGAAAGTTCCCCACATTCAGAGTTTCATCCTTCAAATTATCATAAACCTTGCTGATCTTGGGAGCAGCCGATGAATGCTTCCAACTGAACATATCCCTAAATCTAGCCAGTGTTTGAGTAAAAGAAAAAGATAAATTATATGAACCTATGTACTCACCATAATGTTCCATGTGTGTTGTCCATCTCGTCCTTTATTCTCACTGATGGGTCTCAGCCGTTACATAAGCCTGAGGTCCTCAGCTAAGCTTGTGGACATTTCCCCCTAACCATAATGCAACGCTCCTACTACCTCAGATCTTGTTTGCCCTCTAGCAGTGACCAGGAGAAAGTATCTCAAAATTATCTTGTATAAGGGCACTATAAATCATATCTATTCAGAGGCTGTAGAGTCCTATAAAAATCCAATTAGAGCTACTCAGTCTCCCAGGAGGGGGTATGGTGGGTGGGTTGTCAGAATAAAAGACGAGATGGACAAAGTACAGTTTTGTACCTACCATAAATGTAGATGTTCGAGTGCTAATACAGCTGCAGTAATCACAGATGGGTTTTCAGCCGTCAGGCGGTCCCTCGGTCGGCCGAATTCCAAAGTCTTGGTCCGGCGTCGGTTGTCGTCGCTTACTCTTCTGACGTCAGTAAGGCCAGAGTATATAAGACACAGCCGACGCCATGTTCTTCAGTCTTTCTTGCCCCAGATGTCAGGTGCCCCCAAAAGGAAGGCAATACATAAGTAAAGCTTATCCACATATGCAAGCAATGCAATGAAATGCAAAATCAGTGTAAGCAAGCAAATAAAACATAACAGGATAACCCAGTCAGGAGGTATGAAGAGGTTGTTAGGCCCCATGCCCTAACCAAGAGGGGAAGGAGGGAGGGCCTGTACTGCAGCTGTATTAGCACTCGAACATCTACATTTATGGTAGGTACAAAACTGTACTATGTTCATCGTGCATACAGCTGCAGTAATCACAGATGGGTAGAGTCCCAAAGCTATGCATAGGGTGGTAGGTACTATGAGGAACTGGGTTGAGCCAGAATGCCCTGCAAAACAGCAGTGGCGAAGCCTGCTCTTGTTCTGGAGTATAAGGGCAGGTGGTAGTGTTTTGTGAAGGTATGTACAGAACTCCAAGTGGCTGCCTCCAAAATATCCTTAGTAGGCACACCTCTGAGGAAGGCTGTAGAGGTAGCTGTGGCCCTGGTGGAGTGAGATCTGATACCAGTAGGGACAGATTTCCCATGATAGGAGTAACAAAATCGTATGCAGTGGCCAATCCACTTGAAATGGTCTGTTTGGTAACTGGTTTCCCTTGAGCCCCTACGGCATAGGACACAAAAGTTGTTCTGATTTCCTGAAGGACTTTGTTCTGTCCAAATAGTAACGTAGCTGCCTATGGATGTCTAAAGAGTGAAGCAGCCTTTCCCCTTTGTTTTGAGGGTTAGGATAAAAGGTAGGTAGGTGTATGGCTTGGTTTAAGGCTACCCTGGATACCACTTTGGCATAAAAGATGGATTAGTACTAAGGAAACCTATCCTGATGGAAGATGAGGAAGGGCTGCACCGCCATGAGGGCCTGTAGTTCAGAAACCCTACGAGCTGAAGTGATGGCCAGAAGGAAAGCTGTTTTCCAGGACAAATATTGCAGATCTGTTGAGGCAGCAGGTTCAAAGGGAGGCAATGTTACTTTTTTCTAGTATGTAATTAAGGTCCCAGGCTGGTATTGGTTGCTTCCTTGGAGGTCTTATATTCTTAGCCCCTCTGAGGAACTGCCGTCAGAGAGGGTGAGAGAATAAAGGAGGATCCGTGTTGAATTCTGCAGAAATGGCTGAGGCGTGTATTTTAATGGAAGAAAATGAAAGTCCACTGTTCAGCAGTTCAGCTAGGTACTGTAAAACCTGAGGCAAGTTCAATTTTCTAGGGTCCTGTCTTCTTTTCTCATTCCAGCAGCAAAACCGCTTCCATTTTGTGGAGTAAGCTTTTCTTGTAGATGGTCTTCTGGCCTCCAAAATGACATCCTGCACCTCCTTGGAGAGTAGAGTCTGATGTGGTGTTAAGGAATTTTCCATGGCGAGGTTGAGTGTTTTCAGCTGACTGTGAAGGGTTTTGTAGCTGTTCTGCGTCAGCAGAAGAGGTATTAGAGGCAGGGACCAGGAGGAGTATGTGTTAGGCTCCTCAGGAGTGGATACCAGTGTTGCCTTGGCCAGTCTGGAGCAATCAGTATCATCCTCGGTTTGTCTGTTCTTGCTTTCAAAAGCACCTTGGGCAAAAGAGGCAGAGGTGGGAATGCATAAACTGTCCATGTTGCCCAACTGAATGAAAGGGCGTCCACTTTCCAGGCCTTTGGATGGAAGGTCCTTGAACAAAACTTTTTCAATTGATGGTTCCTGTGGGAGGCAAAAAGATCTATGTCTGGCCTCCCCCACGCTTGGATTATCTCCGTAAACACCTGTGGATGCAGCTTCCATTCGTGTGGATCTGTCATATTCCTGCTTAGAGTGTCTGCCAGTGTGTTTTCCAGTCCTGGCAAGTACTGTGCTTGAAGTTCGATTTGTCTTTCCAGGGCCAAGTTCCAAAGAGTCATGGCTAGTCTGCACAAAGTGCAGTGTGTTCCTCCTTGTTTGTTTATGTACCACATTACTGTGGTGTTGTCTGTTCTTATCAGTAATTGTCCTGGATGCAGGAAGTCCTTGAAAGCTGTAATTGCATTTATTACTGCTAGCACTTCTTTTTGATTGATGTGAAGGTGCTTTTCCTTTTGGGACCATCTGCCCTGAATGCACCTGTCCTTCATGTGCCCCAGGCGTAATCTGAGGCGTCTGTGGTTATGACTTGTTTTGCTTGAGGCTTGCAGAATGGAAGGCCTGTGTTTACTTGACATGCTTGGGCCAACAATAGAAATTCCTTTTGCAGACATGGAATTATTGGTATAATTGCTTCCAAGCTGTGACTGTGTTGAGACCATAGATTTTTTAGGTACCACTGAAGTTTCCTCATATGCAGCTTTGCACATGGGATTAGAAGAATGCAAGATGCCATGAATCCCAGAGCCTGCAGGATTTTCCTTGCAGTAAGCCTGGTACGTTTTGCTAGTGTTTTGAAGTACTGAGATAATTGCCCTTGTTTTCTGACGTATGCCATCTGGGTGCTTGTGTCCAAGCTGGCACCCAGGAAGGTTATTTTCTGAGATGGTGTTAGCCTTGATTTCTCCTTGTTGATGGTGTATCCCAGAGAAAGCAGTAACCGTGTCACATATGCCAGATGTTCCAGTAGTATTTGTTTGCTGTCCGGATCAGGCAGTCGTCCAGATAAGGGTAAATTTGTATCCCTTGAAGTCTGCAATAGGCAATCACTGATGCCAGGCACTTTGTGAATACTCTGGGCGCAGTAGATAAGCCAAAGGGCAATGCAGAGAATTGATAGTGGATTGAACCTGCAAGAAATCTGAGGTATCTTCTGCAGCTTTGTCTGATTGGGACATGCAGGTATGCCTCCTTGAGGTCCAGTGTTACCAGCCAAAACTCCTTGCCCAGCATGGGAAGAAGTTGCTGTAATGTGAGCATCTTGAATTTTGTAACGAGTAGAAATGTGTTTAGGATGGATAAGTCCAGAATGGGTCTCCAGTCGGTTCCTTTTCTTGGTACCAGGAAGAGTCTTGAATAAAAACCTTGACCTTGTTGGTGTAGGTACCTTTTGTATAGCTCTCATGTTTAGGAGCTTTGAAATTTGCAGTTGTGCCTCTACCCTTTGATTTTGTGGTAGGTTTGGCATGCCTCTCATTTTGGAAGAGTGTGAAATTGAAATTTGTAGCCTCTGTTTATAATGTCCAGAATCCATTTGTCTGTTGTGACAATATGCCAATTGTTTGCAAATAATGCTAGTTTCCCTCCCAAAGGTGCTGCCAGCTGAGACTTGCTTGGCATGGAAATGAGGGAGTCATTGGGTTTGCTTCCTGTATTGTTGTGCACTGTCTTCACCACCTCTTGGTGCTGGAGATTGCCATTGTCTGCCTCTATATGATCCTTGTGACTGCCCTCTGCCCCTTGTGCGTCTGTATCTACCTCTTTGGGGCTTGTCAGTGGCTGGAAAAGACCAGTTTTTTGAAGGCCAATTCCTGCTAAATCGTGGTGGCTGGACCTGTAAGAAGGCTTTGACAGTTTGCATAGATTTGGCTTTTTCTTCCATTTTTCGTAGTATATCCTCAGCATTAGTACCAAAAGTACATCCTTTTGTAAAGGAGCATCAAGAAGTTTAGCTTTCACATGATCAGGCAAATTTTGTTCCCTAAGCCAGGCATGTCTGCGAATGACTGATCCTGTAGCAGCCGCTCTACTGGAGGCCTCTAGGGCATCATAACCACATTGTAAGGTGTGTTTACCCACTTGTTCACTATGCATCATATCCTGTAACTCTTTTAAATCTGGTTGTTCAGGTTGAGACATTTTGTTTTTAATTGTGATAACAGGAACTGTTGATATTTAATCATATGAAACTGGCAGTTTAAGGCCCTCATGGCTAGGGTGGCGGTATATACCTTCTTACCCCACCTTTCTAGAGATCTAGATTCCCTTTCTGCAGGAAGTGGATTCTTGGCAGTGAGGCCTTTAATCCCTTAGGGCCTTGTGAAATGGTTTCAGGGTCAGCATTATGGCCTTTGTAAAGAAATTGGTGAGAACTGGGTACTCTGTAATATCTATCAGGCTTTACTGGTGCAGGAGGCAGAGAATCAGGATTAAGACAAGCCTCCGAATAGACATCATCCAGTACCTCCAAAACAGGGGTATAGCCAGAGGTCTGTGCTGAGGTAACCAAAGAAATTCCCTAAGTCTTTTCTTGGAATCTGAAAAGTCTTGGCCTTCCCAATGGAAGTGTTCCTCAAGGTGTGCAAGGTTTCCCGAAAAGAAAAATCCTGACGCGGGGATACAGAAGGAATGGACTGTTCTGCATCCGAATCCTCAAAAGGGGAGTAAGAGTGTTCCTCTGCATCAGAATGCTCTGATAAAATGGATCCCTGATCAGAAGAGGGAGATTCTTCCTCCACTCTGGGTCTCTTGTCAGGAGGGGGCTGAGAACCTCTGATGAGAGTTATTAGATCCTCAGCCATTTTAAGCATCTGTTTCTTAGGCATGGGTCCAGGAGATGGTCCTTGAGCAGCAGGCCTAGTGTGATGCCTGGCTGCTTTGGATTTAGTAAAGGCCTTAATAGAAAAAGAAGATGAAGGCCTAAATACACCATGGGTGGAGGTGGATCTGTCCACATTAGTAGGCTCGACATAAGCCGGGCTTCGTTGTAGTCTGGGAAAGGGCCGATGACCCAGCGGTCTCGGGTACAGAAGACACCGCAAAGGAGTGTCGCCTGTAGTCAGGGACTGCAAAGGCTCGCTGAGAACCGGACCACGTGCAGCCTGTTTCGCGTGGTGTCGGTGGAGACCGCGGGCCTCGCGTGTCGGTCCTTTTCCTTTTTTGGATAAAACGGTAGTCGGAGTGTCCGACGACATTTTATAGTCAAAAGCTTTACCAAAAGTGTTGGGCGAACTCCGCCCGGCTTGATAGTTTATTGAAGGTGGCGCCAGCGACAGCCCGAGACGCCGTGGTCTGGGCCCAAACAAGGGAATGGAAATCCTTATGCGGTATTTGCTTCCCACAAGAAATACAATTATTAACTTTTTCTGACATCGGTCTGAGGCAAGAAAAGTTTCTACGGGTACTTAGCTTTAATGAAGACTTCGGTTCCAAATATTTTCAATCAGGAGCTGGCGAACTTGCGAACTGCTTCTGCCAAAAGACTGAAGAACATGGGCTGTGTCTTATATACTCTGGCCTTACTGACGTCAGAAGAGTAAGCGACGACAACCGGCGGACCAAGACTTTGGAATTAAACCCATCTGTGATTACTGCAGCTGTATGCATGATGAACATCACACATGGAACATTATGGTGAGTACATAACCTCTTTATGTGATGTTGTCAATCTCACCTTTATTCTCACCGATGGGACCGCGACCTTAGCTACCTAATTCTTGGGTGGCTCATGGGAGAATATTCCTCGGAACCTTAAAACTAAAGGTTGCTCTACTCCTAGAGGCCAAATCCAATTTGTAATGAGTAATAAAAGTATGTGGTTTAGCCCACTATGCTGCAGCACAAATGTTGTCTAAGGGTAATCTGGCTTGGAAAGCCGCTGAAGTGGTTACTGACCTGGTAGAATGAGCTTTGTTAGGATTAGAGATAGTCTTGCCGTTAGAACTGTATATGAAAGATATACATTGTGAAAGCCAATTGGATAGTGTTACCTTAGAAACTGGTTGGCCCTTCCTAGCATCTGAATAAGAGATAAAGAGTTTGATCCGACTTTCTAAATTGTGATGTCCTGTGTAAATAGAAACATAACTGTCTATAAACATCCAGAAGGTGCAGAGTGTACTCTCCCTCATTTTGAAAACTTGGAAAGAACACTGGTAAGTCAATAGAGTGATTGAGGTTATTTTCTACAACCACTTTAGGTAAAAAGGAGGGGTTAGTTCTTAAAGAGACTCTGTCCTTATGAAAGATTATGTATGGAGGCTTGGAGGATAAGGTCTGTAATTCTGAAACTCTCCTTGCTAAAGTAATAGCTACCAAAAGGAGTGTTCTCCATGACAGACATTTCAAATTGCATGTAGCCAAAGGTTTAAATGGAGGGGAAACAATTGTTGACAATACAAAATTCAAGTCCCAAGGAGGAATAGGGTTTCTGTATGGAGGGCAAATCAAGGTAGCTCCCCTGAGGAATGCTTTACAAAGTCTATTTGACATTACAGCAGAACCATTATCTCCTATGTGAAAATTTGAGATTGCTGCTAACTGAACCCTAATAGTAGCTGCAGCGACTTTCTCACTGAATAACTTGGCTACGAATTCTAGGATAGAATGCAAGTGTGCTGTGAATGGATCTGATTCAGATTGGACCAAGCTACAAATCTGCCATTTGCTTTTGTACAGTTTTCAAGTAAAATTTTTGTGGGAAGATAACAAAATGTGTTTAACTGGAGAAGAAAGTACGGGAAACCTGGCTATCATGGGAATTGGAGCAGCCAAGCTGTCAGTTTGAGACTGTGTAGACTAGGATGAACCTTTCCTGATGGATGAGTCAGAAGATCCGGAGCTGGGTCCATGATCCATGATCCTTCCCACACATGAGGCCGAATAAAGTAGAACCATATCTGTCTAGGCCAATAAGAGGCAATTAGAATTATTGTGGCCTACAGTGAACTTGTTTTCTGTAAGACTTTGGGGATTAGAGGTAATGGTGGGAAAGCATAAAGAAGCCCCGGGGGCCAGTCGTGAACAAGTGCATCCTTGGTGACTCCCCCCGTTGGAGGGATCAGGGTAAAGTAACTGCTGCATTTGGCATTGATGGGTGACGCAAAGAGATTGCAGCAAGGCGTGGCCCTATTTCTGGAAGATCTCTTCTACAACTTTCTGACTTAGGGACCACTCATGCACCCAAAGAATGGCTCTGCTCATTTTGTCTGCAAATACGCTGGATTTCCGCGGAATGTGCATTGCTGTGAGAAAGTGGTTGGAGGCCTCTTCCCATAACCAGATCCTCAGGGCTTCCCGACATAAGGGGTAAGATCTGCTTCCCCTTTTTTTTATTTATGTACCAGACCACAGACATGCTGTCTGACTGAATTGCTATTGTACCTAGAGGGAGGGAGTCCTGAAATGCCTACAACGTCAAGAGCACCGCCCTCATCTCTCCTCATCTCTATAACATTTATGTGCAAATGGGACTCATGTTCCTGCCAAGTGCCTTGGACCATCTTTCCCAGATAATGCCCCCCACCCTATCTGGGACACATCTGTGTTCACTGTAGCTTGGGGCTGAGGGGGGACAAAGGGGCAGCCACAAGAGACCAGGGAAGAATTCAGCCACCACTGAAGGTCTATCTTGCACGAGTCGGTTATTATAATCTTGTGTGACACTGGAAGATCCCGAAATGACCACTGTGTTGAAAGTAGCCACTGAAGGATTCTCATATGACACCAAGCCAGTGGTATTAGAACAACTGAAGCTGTCACTTTGCCTAGTACCTGAAGAACTAGTTTGGCAGAAGTCATTTCTTCCTGACTAGCATCCCTACATAATGCCGAAGATCGTGTACCCTTTCTTGGGGAAGGTTTGCTGATATAACTGTTGTGTTTATCTGTGCTCCTCTCAATACCAAGGATTAACATGGCTCTAGCGTACATTTTTCTTAATTTATGGTAAATCCAAGGGAGTAAGAAAGTTGTAGGGTGTAGTCCCTGGTTTGCTGAAGAAAATGCCTGGTCGAGGCAGTGATGAGCCAGTCGTCCAGATATGGAAACACGCAGAATCCTTTGCATCTCAGGTGAGCTGCCACTACTGCCATACATCTGATGAACACTCTGGGGGCTGTTGTGAGACCAAAGGGCAGAACTCGAAACTGGAATGACTAGCTCCTAGCCAGGAGTGTAAGAACCTTCTGGATTGCCTGTCCATTAGAATATGGTAGTACGCATCCTGAAGGTCTATGGAGCACATCCACCTGTCTTTTTCCAGAAGTGGAAGTATTGACTGCAGTGTTACCATCCGGAACTTGGATTTCTGAATGCATTTGTTCAGATTGCTGAGATCCAGACTGGGTCTCCAGTCCCCTGTTTTCTTTGGCACTAAAAAGAATCTTGAGTAAGTTGATCCTCTCTGGTTTGTGGGGACTTCCCGATGACTCTCTTTTTTTAGCAACTTTTGAATTTCTAAAGTTGCATGTTCCTTTTGACTGGCTGGAACTGATGTGTTTACAGGGACGGGTTAGGAAAATGGAATGGCATATCCCCTGGATATTATGTTCTGCACCCATCTGTCAGTTGTGAAGTTTTGCCAGGTTTTTTGGTGCAGAGATAACTGTTCCCCAACTGACTCCACAGGCGAGCAATTGGGCACTCCTTCAGGAGGGCTGAAAGGGCCCCACCCCCAAAGAAAGATCCTCTGGAGCCCTGATTATGCGGTCCTCCTCTGTCGCAAGGGCGGCTTCTACGAATATTGTTTCCCCCTCTGTCCCTGGGGGAACTTTCACCTTGTGTGTCATGGAAACAGCTTTGGGATTTTCTGAACCACATCATCTTTGCTACCCCTCTGACCCTTAGGAAAAGGTCTGGTGGGTGTGGAAAAATGCACTCCAACAGCAGGCAAGGTCTTACCTTCCTGGTCACACCTGGTCAGTGTTTCCTTCACGTCTGTCCCAAAAAGAGAAGAGCCATCAAAAAGGGTATTAACGAAGGTAGACTTGAAGGAGTCCGCAAAATCGCAAAGGCGCATCCAGGCCTGTCTCCGAAGAGCAATACCCGAACCCACAGCCCTACTCGTTCCATCTGCTGCATACGATATGAGCCTTAACAATCGAATTGAGGGTGGCAAGCTGTGTATTAACTATCTGCTACTGAATCAGCTACAGCTCCTTGGAGGGAGTCTGTGAGTTTGTTTAACAAGTCCCTCTGCAGCTTGGCAAAATAGGTAAGGTAGTTCAGAGACCAAAAGGCAAAGGTCGCTGATGAAAACACAAGCTTCCTATTCTATCCATAATCCTAGAATCCTTATTAGCAGGATGGATAGTGCAGCTGGTCTCAGATAGCTCCTTTTTAGTGGCCACCACCATGACCATGGCATCAACTGCAACTCCTTTAGTTAGAAAAGCCTTATCCTTTGGAGCAGTAATGTATTTGTTTAGTCTTCTAGGAGTGGGCTCTATGGAATCTGGGGTCTCCTAGGCCTTCTGAGAGATTAAGTCCATAAGCTCATCCAAAAGAGGGGTCACCCAAGAAGTAGACGAGCGAGACCCGAAAGCCTTTAGGTAGACCGACTTCTCAGTAGGAGGGGGGTGTGGACTGCCAATCACCCCTCTGTTTTAAAATTTCAAGGATATCTCCAAAGGAGACCTCTTCAGGGGGCTGACTGTGGGGACCTCTCTACATCATCGAGGTCAGTATCTGAAGTGATAGACTTCCATGAGTCAAGATGCTTCCTCTTCCAGGTCCTCTTCCTAGGGACCTCCTCAGTGGGATACTCTGGGGAGGTTTCAGAAACGGAGTCCCTTGCAGGACATCTGGAAGTCTTGGGTCTCTGTGATCCTGTGGCAGGGTTACGTGAGAGGATAACGACAAATGACTAGAACTGGGAAGAAGATCCAATGACGGTTGTGTCTTTGACTGAGATGAAGTCAAAACCCTCCTCATAACCTCGAAAGCTGACTGTCCCCACTTCGAGGATTCTCCCTGGTCCGACAAGGAAGTTGTTGGAGCCGAAGGCATATGCAGCACTGGGGAGAGAAGCTACAAGGCTGTGGTAGGAGCCAAACTCACCTGATTCGGAGAGATCCGAGCCAGCTCCAAGGATCCGACCGGGGAGTGTGGGCACCTAGAGGTGTCCTGCTCCAACTGGAGGGAAACACTCAGGGCAGAAATTGGTTCCTATGGAAACCGAGAGTCCCTGGGCCTATACAGACACAATCTGGAGATCAGAATCTTCTGGCTCTGAAACCACAGGACAGACCTGAGGAGGAACAAGTACTGTAGGAGAGGGCTGTGTCTGGTCCGATTCCTTTGGGCTCGGATCCAGTAAAAGTTTAGCTAGGCTGGGGTCTTTAGCAACCTCTGCACAACCCTGTCCACATCTTCATCAGAAAGTCTCCTGGTAGACTGAGTAGACAATGTTGGATATCTAGACTTTGACAATACACAAGAAGGGAGCCTTGACGTTACTGGTTCCAGGGATGGTGACTAGCTCTGGTGTAGAAGTTCTTTCAGCACTGAAGACCTTGGAGCCGAGGGTTCAGATGGCTCCATGACAGTCTTGGATCCAGCAGATACTGTCTGCTCCAATAGTTCTGATGGTGCAGACAGTCTAGGAGTTTTTTTGACTCAGCTCTGAAGTGGATTACAGATCCAAGGATGAACGTTTCAAGGATTTTTGACAACTTTTGGAGGATTCTGCAGAAACTGTCTCTGAGAAGGATTGTTTTAGTAAACCCTTCAATATCAATTTGTTCCTGCGCTCGATAAGTGCTCGTTGATTAAAGCCAAATGCGACCCAAGCAATACACACAAAGTGTGTGAATCGCTAAGGGACATTATCTTTCCACATTTCTCGCATTTTTTTAAATCCTAGTGGTTTTCCTTCTTGTTTTTGAGACATAGAGAAGAAAGAAAGTACAGTTGTGTACACTTACCACAAATGTAAATGTTCGAGTGTATTCACTGTTGCGGTCATTACATTTGGGTAATCTGTTGGCAGGTTGCCCTCAGTCGGCCTAATTAACAAAGTCTTGGGTCCTGCGTCCGTTGCTGTCTCCTCTTCCATGATGTCAGGTCATCAGGGGTATAAAACATGCAGCAGACTCCATTTTAATCAGTTTTTCTTGCCCCAGATGTCAGGTGCCCCCCAAATGGGGAGCAAAAATATATCTATATCTATATATATATATATATATATATATATATATATATATATATATATATATATATATATGTGTATATATATATATATATATATATATATATATATATATATATATATATATATATATATATATATATATATATATATATATATATATATATATATATATATATATATATATATATATATATATATATATACATATATACATACATGTATTTTAGAACACAAAAAAATTTACCTCCAACTAAAAGCAAATACTCCACAAAGGCTTTTGAGCATAGTGAAGGAAAGAAGAGGTATAAAAATAGAGAAGAAAGGGGGCTGGCGGGTGGATAACCCGGACTGCAACAGTGAATACACTTGAACATCTACATTTATGGTAAGTGTACAAAACTGTACTATGTTCTTCGTATTTCACTGTTGCAGTCATTACATTTGGGTAGAATCCCAAAGCTATGGATGGGAGGATGGAATTATATAGCATTAGGAGCAGCTATAAGGCCCTGCAGGACAGCAGTGGCAAAGCCTGCCCTGGATATAGAAAAGAGAGATAAATGATAATGTTTTGTGAATGTATGAACTGAGCTCCAAGTAGCAGCTTCTAGAATGTCTCTGGTAGGAACCCCTCTGAGAAAGGCTGCAGATGTAGATGCGGCCCTGGTGGAATGGGATCTGATCCCCTTGGGGACAGGTTTACCATGGTGCATGTAGCAGAAACGAATACAATGGCTTATCCATTTTGAAATAGTCTGCTTTGATATAGCCTTCCCCTCTGTCCCTGCAGCAAATGCCACCAGTAGTTGCTCAGACTTTCTTAGAGATTTTGTCCTGTTTAAGTAGAATCTTAGTTGTCTGTGTACATCCAATGAATGCAGAATCCACTCCCCCTTCCTCTGCGGATTTGGGAAAAAAGTTGGCAGATGAATGGTCTGGTTAAGAGCCACACTGGATACCACCTTAGGCATAAAAGAAGGATTCGTCCTGAGGGCCACCCTGTCCGGATAAAAGATAATAAAAGGCTCCACTGCCATGAGAGCCTGTAGTTCTGAAATCCTTCTAGCTGAATTGACTGCTAAAAGAAAGGCTGTCTTCCAAGAAAGAAATTTTATGTCTGCAGTAGCAGCTGGTTCAAAAGGAGGTAGGGTTAGTTTTTCCAGCACAAAACTGAGGTCCCATGCAGGAGTCAGTGCCCTCCTGGGAGGTCTCAAAATGTTGGCCCCTCTGAGGTACTGCTTTAGCAGGGGATGAGAAAATAGAGGAGGCTCTGTGTTGTAATGAGCAGATATAGCAGAGGCATGGATTTTTATACAAGAAAAAGATAGGCCCTTGCGAAGCATCTCAGTTAAATATTGCAAAATCTGAGGAATATTGGGCATTGCTGTGTTTATTCCTTGTGCTTGGTTCCAGGCACAGAATCTCTTCCATTTATCAGCATAAGATTTTCTAGTACTAGGCCTTCTAGCCTCCAAAATGACATCCATTGCAGGTTTACTGAGAGATGTGATTGGTGAAATTAGTGGATTAGCCATGCTGCAAGATTCAGAGTTTGGAGCTGAGTGTGCAGAATTTGATAGTTCTGCTGAGACAATAGATGAGGTTTCTGAGGCAAGTACCACAGAAGAAGGTGTGACATATTCCTCAGAAGCGGGTACCAGTGTTGGCGAGGCCAGTCCAGAGCAATCAGAATCATTTTTGGTTTTTCCTGTCTGACTTTTAGTAAAACCTTGGAGAGCAGAGGCAGAAGGGGAAAAGCACAGACTGATAGGTTTTTCCAGCTGAAGGACAGAGCATCCACTTTCCAAGCTTTTTTGTGAAGAGGTCTTGTGCAGAATTTGTCCAACTGGTAATTATGGGGAGAGGCAAATAGATATATGTCTGGGCTCCCCCATTTTCGTGTCAACATGCTGAAGATTTGCAGATCTAGTTTCCATTTGTGTGGGTGCATAAGATTTCTGCTTAAGTCTGCCAGAGTATTTTGCTTTCCTGGCAGGTATTGAGCTTGTAGATGTATTTGGTAAGTCAAGGCTGTGTTCCACAAGGCCATGGCTAGTCTGCAAAGGGGGTAGGAGTGGGTACCCCCCTGCTTGTTTATGTACCACATAACTGTGGTGTTGTCCATCTTTATCAATAGTTGTCCTGGATGAAGGAAGTCCTTGAAGGCTGTCAGAGCATTCTGTACAGCTAGCATTTCTTTCTGGTTGATATGTAGGTGCATTTGATTTGGGCTCCATTCGCCCTAAATGCATCTCCCTGCCAGATGGGCCCCCCAAGCATAGTCTGATGTGTCTGTAGTCAGGGTTTGGGTGGCAGGGGGTAGAATGAATGACAGTCCCTTGTTTTGGTGACAGGCCTCTGCCCACCAAAGGAACTCCTGTTGCAGGCACGGAATGAGAGGAATCATTGTTTCCAGACTGTGACAATGTTGACTCCATAAGCTTTTTAGGTACCATTGAAGTTTCCTCATATGCAGTCTTGCACATGGAATTAGTAGGATGCAGGATGCCATGAATCCCAAAGCCTGCAGAATTTGTCTTGCAGATAGCTGGGTTTTTGTGGCCACTTGTTTGAAGTATGCTTTCAATTGAATTTGTTTGCCTGGCGTGAGGTAAGCCATCTGGGCAGTTGTATTCAAGCTTGCACCCAGGAATGTAATTATTTGAGAGGGTACCAGTTGTGATTTCTTTTCGTTTATGGTGTACCCTAGGCATGTTAGAAGCCTTTTTACAAATGCCAGATGTTGTAGAAGAGTGTCCTTGTCCTCTGCCTGAATTAGACAATCGTCCAGATAAGGATAAATTTGAATGTTTCTTTGTCTGCAAAATGCAATTATTGGTGCCAGGCACTTTGTGAAGACCCTGGGCGCAGTAGATAAGCCAAAGGGCAGTGCAGAGAACTGGTAATGCAAATAGCCTGCTTTGAAGCAGAGATATCTTCTGCAAGATTCCCCGATTGGGATATGCAGGTAAGCCTCTTTTAAGTCTAGAGTTACCAACCAGGCATTCTTGCCTAGCATAGGCAGTAGCTGTTGTAGAGTCAGCATCTTGAATTTTGGAATGTCCAGGAATGTATTTAGAATGGATAAATCCAGAATTGGACGCCATGATTTGTCTTTTCTGGGTACCAGGAAAAGTCTTGAATAAAAACCTTGTCCTTTTTCCTTTTCTGGTACTGGTTGAATAGCCCCCATATCCATGAGGGACATGACTTGTTTCTGGACCTCTGCCCACTGATTTGGGGGCAGATCTGGCCATCTGTTTGGAACTGGCAACATGTAGAATTGAAATCTGTACCCCTGGGATACTCTATTTAAGACCCACTGGTCCTGGGTAATTAGATGCCAATTTTGAGCATGAAGTGCTATTTTTTCCCCCAAAGGGGGCTGCCAAAAGATAACTGCTTGGAAATGGCAGAGGGAAGTCATTGAGACTGTTTACCGTAGGGTGGTGCTTTGTTACTTCCTGATTTGGAGGTGGAGGCAGCCCATTGTTTTGTCCTGTAAGATCCTTGTGACTGAAACCTGGAGCCTTTGGAGTGTCTGGGTTTGACCTGAGTGGCTCTGTTGAGTACTGGAAAGGACCAGTTCTTAGTAGGCCAGTGCCTACTGAACCTGGGTGGCTGCACTTGCAAGAAATCTTTTACAGTTTGCATAGATTTAGTTTCGTCTTCCATCTTTTTTAAAACTTCTTCTGCCTTATTACCAAACACACTGTCCTGCTGTAAAGGAGCATCCAACAATTTAGCTTTAACATGATCAGGCAGATTTTGCTCATTGAGCCAAGCATGCCTTCTTATCACAGATCCAGTTACGGCGGCCCTGCAAGAGGCCTCCAAGGAATCAAAACCACATTGCAAAGTATGTTTTTCAACTTGTTCAGCTGAATGCAATAAATCACACAATCAGAAATCAACATTATTTTCTATTTCAGTAAGCCCATGACATGTTGTTGATATTTAAGCATATGAAATTGACAGTTTAAAGCCCTGATTGCCAGGGTTGCAGACGTATAAACCTTCTTACCCCATCTACCCAGCGCCCTGGAGTCTCTATCAGAAGGGGTAGGATTTTTAGCTGTAGAAGCCTTAACACCCTTGGGACCCTGAGAAATAGTTTCAGGGTCAGCAGTAGGATTTTTGAAAAGAAACCCGTGGGAGTCAGGAACCCTGTAATATCTGTCTGGCTTACTAGGAGCCGGAGGCAAGGAATCATGAGCCATGCTGGATTCTGAGAAAACATCATCAACAATGCCTAAAACAGGAGGTATAGCCAAAGGCCTATGCTGAGGAAGGAGAAGAAAATCCCTAAGCCTCTTTTTGGATTCTGAAAAGTCCTGACTCTCCCAATGAAAATGTTCCCTTAAGGTATGCAAAATCTCTCCAAAAGAAAAATCCTCAGGAGGAGAAGCAGAAGGGATGGATTCTTCTGCATCAGAGTCCTCATAAGGGGGGATAGAAAATTCCTGATCAGAAGAGGAATCAGAAAAAATGGAAACCTGATCTGAAGATTCATAATCAGTGCCTTGCCCAGACCTCTTAGCAGGAGGGGGTTGGGAACCCCTGATCAAGGTAATTCAATCCTCAGCCATTTTGATCATTTGTTTTTTAGGCATAGGGGCCTGAGCAAGTGGCTCAAGCGTCGTTTTTTTAGACATAGTAGTTGATTTTGGCCTTGTTTTTGATAATGGCGTCGATTTAATATACAAATCTTTAGGCCTGAAAACACCCTCAGAAGCCGGTGCCTGCTCAGCGGCTCCGGACTCATCCAAGGGAGAGACATCTGCAGGTTCAATACCTGAAGAATCTCATGGCATACCGGACTCCGAATGGGTCTCGGTAGAGGCCTGCGACTCAAAAGTAGCGGGCATCAGGGGCTGCAAAAGCACCTCACTGAGTACCGGCGACTGGCTTAGGAGAAGCTTCGTCGTCGGTTTTGGACCTCGACGGTCTGTCTCTTTTTCTTTGCATTTTTTGTGAATTCCGGTAGTCGGATTGCTAATCGACGACATTTCAGGATAGTTAAATCTTGAACCAAAGTATTTAGAAGCAAAAATATACAGACGCTTAATAGTGTGTTGGTTAAATTTAGCACAAAACCGACAGCAAGGCACGTTGTGGTCAGGGCCTAGGCAAAGAATACAGTACAAATGAAAATCCTTATGAGGTATTTGCTTCCCACAAGTAATACAATCATTAACCTTTACTGACATTGTTAAGGAGCAAGAAAAGGTTTCCCCAACGGGGTACTTAGCTTTAGTTTGAAGACTTCGGTTCTGAAACTCGAAAACGAAAATTTCAGGAGTCGGCCGACATGCACTTGAACTGCTTCTGCTTCAGGCACCGCGCGGCAAGAAAGACTGATTAAAATGGCATCAGCTGCATGTTTTATACCCCTGACGACCTGACGTCATAGAAGAGGAGACAGCAACCGAAGCAGGACCCAAGACTTTGTTATTCAGGCCGACTGAGGGCAACCTGCCAGCAGATTACCCAAATGTAATGACTGCAACAGTGAAACACGAAGAACATCAGCATCAAGAAAAAAAATACAACAACAGAAAATACAATAATTAAATCATACACACTCCTCAAATGCTCCAGTGGGAGAGAGAAAGAAATATCAGATAAGTTTTTTTTTTTTTTTTTACTTAAATCATCCTCTAACTAAAACAGACAATAGAGAAAGAAAAGAAATAAAGTCCTCTAACTTTAGCTGACTAGATGTTCATCGTGCATACAGCTGCAGTAATCACAGATGGGTTTTCAGCCGTCAGGCGGTCCCTCGGTCGGACGAATTCCAAAGTCTTGGTCCGGCGTCTGTTGTCGCTACTCTTCTGACGCCAGTAAGGCCAGAGTATATAAGACACAGCCGACGCCATGTTCTTCAGTCTTTTTGCCGGTGCCGAAGCAGAAGCAGTTCGCAAGTGTCGGTCGGCCAGCTCCTGAATTATGAAAAAAATTGGAACCAAGTCTTCTTTAAAGCTAAGTACCCGTTGGAAACTTTTCTTGCCTCAGACCGATGTCAGAAAAAGTTAATAATTGTATTTCTTGTGGGAAGCAAATACCGCATAAGGATTTCCATTCCCTGCATACCTTGTTTGGGCCCAGACCACGACGTCTCGGGCTGTCGCTTTGCGCTACCTTCAATAAACGACTATCAGCGTCGGGCAGAGTTCGCCCAACACTACTTTGGTAAAGCTTTTGATTATAAGATGTCGCCGGACACTCCGACTACCGCTTTGTCCAAAAAACGCAAGGAAAAGGACCGCCACGCGAGACCCGCGGTCCCCGCCGACACCACGCCAAAACAGGCTGCACGTGGTCCGGTTCTCAGCGAGACGCCTTTGCAGTCCCTGACTACCGACGACACTCCTTTGGCGGTGTTCTCTGTACCCGAGACCGCTGGGTCCTCGGTCCTTTCCCAGACTACAACCGAAGCCCCTGCTAATGTCGAGCCTACTAATGTGGACAGGTCCACCTCCACCCATGGTGTATTTAGGCCCTCATCTTCTTTTTCAATAAAGGCTTTTACTAAATCCAAAGCAGCCAGGCATCCCACAAGGCCTGTTGCACAGGGCCCATCTCCTGGACCCATGCCTAAGAAACAGATGCTTAAAATGGCTGAGGATTTAATTACTCTTATCAGAGGTTCTCAGCCCCTCCTGACAAGAGACCCAGAGTGGAGGAAGAATCTCCTCTTCTGATCAGGGATCCATTTTATCAGAACATTCTGATGCAGAGGAACACTCTTACTCCCTTTTGAGGATTCGGATGCAGAACAGTCCATTCCTTCTGTATCCCTCCTGAGGATTTTTCTTTTGGGGAAACCTTGCACACTTTGAGGAACACTTCCATTGGGAAGGCCAAGACTTTTCAGATTCCAAGAAAAGACTTAGGGAATTTCTTTGGTTACCTCAGCACAGACCTCTGGCTATACCCCTGTTTTGGATGTACTGGATGATGTCTATTCGAGGCTTGCCTTAACCCTGATTCTCTGCCTCCTGCACCAGTAAAACCTGATAGGTATTACAGAGTACCCAGCTCTCACCAATTTCTCTACAAAGGCCATAATGCTGACCCTGAAACCATTTCACAAGGCCCCAAGGGATTAAAGGCCTCCACTGCCAAGAACCCACTCCTGCAGAAAGGGAATCCAGATCTCTAGAAAGGTGGGGTAAAAGGTATATACCTCGGCCACCCTAGCCATGAGGGCCTTAAACTGTCAGTTTCATATGATTAAATATCAACAGTACCTGTTATCACAATTAAGGAACAAAATGTCTCAACCTGAACAACCAGATTTAAAAGAGTTACAGGATATGATGCATAGTGCGGAGCAAGTGGGTAAACACACCTTACAATGTGGTTATGATGCCCTAGAGGCTTCCAGTAGAGCGGCTGCCACAGGATCAGTCATTCAGGCATGCCTGGCTTAGGGAACAAAATTTACCTGATCATGTGAAAGCTAAACTTCTTGATGCTCCTTTACAAAAGGATGTATTATTTGGTACTAATGCTGAGGACATACTACGGAAAATGGAAGAAAAAGCCAAATCTATGCAAACTGTCAAGGCTTTCTTACAGGTCCAACCACCACGTTTTAGCAGAAATTGGCCTTCAAAAAACTGGTCCTTTCCAGCCACTGACAAGCCCCAAAGAGGCAGATACAGACGCACAAGGGGCAGAGGGCAATCACAAGGATCATATAGAGGCAGACAATGGCAATCTCCAGCACCAAGAGGTGGTGAAGACAGTGCACAACAATACAGGAAGCAAACCCAATGACTCCCTCATTTCCATGCCAAGCAAGTCTCAGCTGACAGCACCTTTGGGAGGGAAACTAGCATTATTTGCAAGCAATTGGCCTATTGTCACAACAGACAAATGGATACTGGACATTATAAACAGAGGCTACAAATTTCAATTTCACACTCTTCCAAAAATGAGAGGCATGCCAAACCTGCCACAAAATCAAAGGGCAGAGGCACAACTGCAAATTTCAAAGCTCCTAAACATGAGAGCTATACAAGAGGTACCTACACTCCAACAAGGTCAAGGTTTTTATTCAAGACTTTTTCTGGTACCAAGAAAAGGAACCGACTGGAGACCCATTTTGGACTTATCCATCCTAAAAACATTCCTACTCGTGCCAAAATTCAAGATGCTCACATTACAGCAACTTCTTCCCATGCTGGGCAAGGAGTTTTGGCTGGTAACATTGGACCTCAAGGAGGCATACCTGCATGTCCCAATCAGACAAAGCTGCAGAAGATACCTCAGATTTCTTGCAGGTTCAATCCACTATCAATTCTCTGCATTGCCCTTTGGCTTATCTACTGCGCCCAGAGTATTCACAAAGTGCCTGGCATCAGTGATTGCCTACTGCAGACTTCAAGGGATACAAATTTACCCTTATCTGGACGACTGCCTGATCCAAGCGGACAGCAAACATACTACTGGAACATCTGGCTTATGTGACACGGTTACTGCTTTCTCTGGGATATACCATCAACAAGGAGAAATCAAGACTAACACCATCTCAGAAAATAACCTTCCTGGGTGCCAACTTGGACACAAACACCCAGATGGCATATCTTACACCAGAAAAACAAGGGAAACTATCTCAGTACTTCAAAACACTAGCAAAAGTACCAGGCTTACTGCAAGGAAAATCCTGCAGGCTCTGGGATTCATGGCATCTTGCATTCTTCTAATTCCATGTGCAAAGCTGCATATGAGGAAACTTCAATGGTACCTAAAAAATCTATGGTCTCAACACAGTCACAGTTTGGAAGCAATTATACCAATAATTCCATGTTTGCAAAAGGAATTTCTATGGTGGGCCCAAGCATGTCAAGTAAACACAGGCCTTCCATTCTGCAAGCCTCAAGCAAAACAAGTCATAACCACAGACGCCTCAGATTACGCCTGGCCGGCGCACATGAAGGACAGGTGCATTCAGGGCAGATGGTCCCAAAAGGAAAAGCACCTTCACATCAATCAAAAAGAAATGCTAGCAGTGATAAATGCAATTACAGCTTTCAAGGACTTCCTGCATCCAGGACAATTACTGATAAGAACAGACAACACCACAGTAATGTGGTACATAAACAAACAAGGAGGAACACATTCATACCCCTTGTGCAGACTAGCCATGACTCTTTGGAACTTGGCTCTGGAAAGACAAATCGAACTTCAAGCACAGTACTTGCCAGGACTGGAAAACACACTGGCAGACACTCTAAGCAGAAATATGACAGATCCACACGAATGGAAGTTACATCCTCAGGTGTTTACAGAGATAATCCAAGCGTGGGGGAGGCCAGACATAGATCTTTTTGCCTCCCACAGGAACCATCAACTGAAAAAGTTTTGTTCAAGGACCTTTCATCCAAAGGCCTGGAAAGTGGACGCCCTTTCATTCAGTTGGACAGCATGGACAGCTTATGCATTCCCACCTCTGCCCCTTCTGCCCAAGGTGCTTTTGAAAGCAAGAACAGACAAACCGAGGATGATACTGATTGCTCCAGATTGGCCAAGACAACACTGGTATCCACTCCTGAGGAGCCTAACACATACTCCTCCCTGGTCCCTGCCTCTAATGCCTCTCCTACTGACTCAGAACAGCTACAAAACTCTTCACAGTCAGCTGAAAACACTCAACCTCGCTGCATGGAAAATTCCTTGACACCACAACAGTCCCTACTCTCCAAGGAGGTGCAGGATGTCATTTTGGAGGCCAGAAGACCATCTACTAGAAAAGCTTACTCTGCAAAATGGAAGCGGTTTTGCTGTTGGAATGAGAAAAGAGGCCAGGACCCTAGAAAATTGAACTTGCCTCAGGTTTTACAGTACCTAGCTGAACTGCTGAACAGTGGACTTTCATTTTCTTCCATAAAAATACATGCCTCAGCCATTTCTGCAGAATTCAACACGGATCCTCCTTTTTCTCTCACCCACTCTTACGACAGTTCCTCAGAGGGGCTAAGAATATAAGACCTCCAAGGAAGCAACCAATACCAGCCTGGGACCTTAATTACATACTAGAAAAATTAACATTGCCTCCCTTTGAACCTGCTGCCTCAACAGATCTGCAACATTTGTCCTGGAAAACAGCTTTCCTTCTGGCCATCACTTCAGCTCATAGGGTTTCTGAACTACAGGCCCTCATGGCGGTGCAGCCTTTCCTCATCTTCCATCAGGACAGGGTTTCCTTCACCAACCCATCTTTTATGCCAAAAGTGGTATCCAGGGTAGCCTTAAATCAAGCCATACACCTACCTACCTTTTATCCTAACCCTCAAAACAAAGGGGAGAGGCTGCTTCACACTTTAGACATCCATAGGCAGCTACGTTATTATTTGGACAGAACAAAGTCCTTCAGGAAATCAGAACAACATTTTGTGTCCTATGCCGTAGGGGCTCAAGGGAAACCAGTTACCAAACAGACCATTTCCAAGTGGATTGGCCACTGCATACGGTTTTGTTATTCCTATCATGGGAAATCTGTCCCTACTGGTATCAGATCTCACTCCACCAGGGCCACAGCCACCTCTACAGCCTTCCTCAGAGGCGTTCCTACTAAGGATATTTTGGAGGCAGCCACTTGGAGTTCTGTACATACCTTCACAAAACACTACCACCTACCCTTATATTCCAGAACAAGAGCAGGCTTTGCCACTGCTGTTTTGCAGGGCATTCTGGCTCAACCCAGTTTCTCATAGTACCTACCACCCTATGCATAGCTTTGGGACTCTACCCATCTGTGATTACTGCAGATGTATGCACGATGAACATAGTACAGTTTTGTACCTACCATAAATGTAGATGTTCGAGTGCTAATACAGCTGCAGTACAGGTTTCCCTCCCTCCTTCCCCACTTGGTAAAGGCATGGGGCCTAACAACCTCTTCATACCACCTGACTGGGTTATCCTGCTATGTTTTATTTGCTTGCTTACACTGATTTTGCATTGCCTGCATATGTAGATAAGCCTTATTTATGTATTGCCTTCCTTTTGGGGGCACCTGACATCTGGGGCAAGAAAGACTGAAGAAATTGGCGTCGGCTGTGTTTTATATACTCTGGCCTTACTGACGTCAGAAGAGTAAGCGACGACAACCGACGCCGGACCAAGACTTTGGAATTCGGCCGACCGAGGGACCGCCTGACGGCTGAAAACCCATCTGTGATTACTGCAGCTGTATTAGCACTCGAACATCTACATTTATGGTAGGTACAAAACTGTACTTTATACACCCTCTAACTAAAATGGGCGATAGCAGGGGTATAGAAATCTCATGCTATACATTTTAATTAAGGAAAATATATTTTAAATATAAAAAAGAAGAACAATCAACTAAAATCACTGAAAAGAGAAAGATGAATAAAAATTGAAAGCAGCCCAGAGCAAGCTTTTGGAACCTCTTCGCTGAGTGGCAAACAAGATCTGAGGTAGTAGGAAAGTTGCGTTACGGGTAAGGAAAAATGCCCACAAGCTTATCTGAGGACCTCCAGCTTAAGTAATGGCCAAGACTGAGCCAGCGGGTCTGATCCAACCCATTAGTGAGAATAAAGACGAGACTGACAACATCACATGATCCGTTTTGGTTCCTGAACCATCAAAGAAAACTGACAGATCCAAATCTGACAAGTCAAAAACCTCAGCCACCGGATACCCTTCAGAATCATAATCCTTATAGGTTCATAGGAAGTAACTAGGCTAATGGCCTTAGGGCCTTTACAAGCCTAGCCATGTTATACCAGTGTTCTTTAATTGATCTTGGTTACATGGTCGTTATTCGCAGAGTGAGTCTATGATCAGCGCCAACTGCTCTTGTCCATGAGGGACACAGGTGCCACCCCTGGGTAAATTTACGGTCTCCCATCCAATTTTCTAGGCTGTGCTTGAATAGGGTTACTGAGGAGCCCTGCTTCATGTGAATTGGGAGTTTATTTCAGACAAGTGGCAATCTCTGGGAGATATATATGTCTCTCCAGCATGTTCTGTTAATGTCACAGGCTACGGTGAGATCCCTGGAGCGTGAATCTTGTCCCATTTGATCTGCATTGCCATTAGGGTAGATTCAGACACTGCTCTGTAGTAGGCCAGGCACAAGATGCCTCTCAGCAGCCTGTAGGATACAGAGTACAATAACAGGGCTTTCAAGTCTTTTCATGTAATTTATGTTTTGGAAGCTCTGAATTTTCTTGGTGAGAAACATCTGTGGTTTCTCCAGCTGCTGCAGGTGTCTGATGAGGTACATGCAAAGGAGAGTACTGTAATCTACTAATGGTCTGATGAGGGGCAAGTACAGAGCAGTTATAACATCCTTATTCTTGGACACGATGCCCTTACTTATGAAATGTGCAATGTAAAAGGCTTTCCTTACCACTGTGGAGACGTGGTGATCGAAGTTTAGAGTACCATCAACCTGTGTTCTCAAATTTCGCACCACTGTGTTTGAGTTTTGGGGGTGCTGTCAATACTGTAATTTGCAGGGACTTCCTCTTTGCCAAAGGGAAGAATAATATACTTTTTTTGCATTTAGTTTCAATACGTGGCTTTGGCACCAATCATTTGTCTGTGTTAGTCCCTTTTGTAATATGTTATCATCTGGGGACTCAATGATTGCATCCAGTTTACAATCATCAGTGAACTTGGTAAGCCACAGGCTATCTACTTTCAGTTGGACTTCCAAGAAATAGATTCCAAACAGCAAAGGGTCAGGACAGATCCTTGTGGCACGCCAATGGTAACTCATCTACTGGTAGAGGTGGAACCCCCAACTTTGACAGTATGAGTTCTGTCGGTGAGCCAGTTGGCTACCCATCTAGTGATGTATGGGCTAATCCCCAGCTGGGGGAGTTTCTGAATGATATCCGAGTGGGGGATTGTGTCAAAAGCCTTGGCTAAGTCATGATAGATAGTATGTACTGTTCTGTCTTCATCCAAGGTTTTGGTGACATTCTCAAAGAAGTCTACCAGGTTCAGTAAGCATGATCTACCCTTAACAAAGCCAAACTGGGTTGGGTCATGAGTTTGAAGGTCACCTATGTCCTTCTTGATAAGGTCCATGATGATTCTTTCCATAGCTTTGCAAATAAGGCTGGTTAGGATTATGGGTCTATAAGTTCCCAGGGTCAGTTGATGGACCCCCTATGTGCAAGGAGATTACTGTTGCTGTTCTCGACTCTGCTGGAATAAAGCCAGTGCTCAGGCTGAGTTTAAAAAAGAGTGCCAAGTGGTTCTGCAAGGCTTCGTTTTAGATTGTTTAGTAAGCAGCCTGGGATGTTATCTGGTCCCACAGAGGACATGTTTTTGGCACTAGAGAGACAGTGGATATGACCTGCTCTTTGGAGATATTAGGTAGAAGACTGGTGTCAGATATGCTTTGGGGTATGGCTGGTGGGGACATGGGGGATGAAGACTGTGTCAAATCTGTCAGCTAGCAGGTTGGCAATTTTCTCAGGTTCAGTATGTGAGGTACCATCCACTATAAGTTCGGCACAGAGTTGGAAGTTCCCTTTTAGATTTCAGATGTAGCTAAAGAATGCCTTATGATTATCGTTAGCTAGAGATGCTAATTTAGCTTCTTAACTAGCTTTAGAGGACTTTGCAAGATCTCTGATTTGCTTGTTCAAGCTGTGGAGAGTATTCTTCTTCTGCTGAGTAACCTCTCTCTTATTCTTGGGACATCAATTTCTCCCTTTTGTTATATAACCTATTTATACTTAAGGTCCACCTGGGTGGCTTGTCTTTTCTGGAGGACCTGGTTTTAATCCAGTTAGGGACAGATAAGTCTAGGTGGTTATACAGACCATTTGTGTACTCCTCTGCATAGGAGTCATTGTTGGCTGTGTTAGCAGGAGGTTTGAAACTTTTTATATCATTGCCTAGTAGGCTGTAGTTTGCTTTGGAGTAATTTTTCAGTTTTTTTTTTTGCTCCTGTGGGGGTGTCAGGTCTGATCGTTACTTCAAACAAGACAGACTTATGGTCTGAAATTACCAGGGAATGCAATGCACAGGGGGTAATACAATGACCTCAAATGTTGGTGAGTACTAAGTCTAGGACATTTGATCCCCTTGTGGGGGTGCAGACTATCTGTTCCAGGGCATTTGTATTGACAAAGTTCAGGAACCTCAGGGTGAGCATGCTTGTGCTCATGTATGTCACCCAATCGATGGAAGGATAGTAGAAATCATCCACAACCAAAGTGTTTGGATGTATAGTGAGTGACTATAGTAAGTCCAGGGTGGCAGTGTGCTTCTCTTGGTTCATGATGGGGGACCTGTAGCTAGCAATGATGTGGTAGGGTGCCCTACAGTTAGTTGGACCTGGAGTAGCTCAAGACAGCCATACTGTTTAACCAGTCCCGAGGTGTACTTGGCTTTAATGAAGATGGATACACCTCCACCTTTGGTTCTTTCACACTCACTTTGGGGTCTGAACATATGGAAGGCATTGTAGCCTAGCACGGCCAGGGTGCAGTCTGCGGCCTTGACCCATGTCTCAGTGACTGCACAGACGTCAGAATCTTCCAAGGTGAGGAGTTCTTTCAGGGAGTGCAGTTTCCTATTTAGTCTCCTAGCATTAAGCAGAATAACCTTGAGTTTGTCTCGAGTGGATTTTTTTAAGTTGGAAGTTTCGTTGTTTTGATATTGCCTAAAAAAAGCACTATGAGGGAGGCAAGCACCTTTGCCAGTATCCAAAAGCCTAAGAGGAGACAGGTGAAGGCCATCTCTGATAAAGCAGAATGGTCTGTCAACCATGTCTTCCCAGGCTGACAGATACTGGATCCCCCTGGATTGACACCAGAAGCTAATCCAATTGTTGAAGTCAATCATTTTTTGTCTATACTGTGGCATAGTTTTAGATGAAGGCAGAATGATGCTTAGGGCTAGGGACATACCAGCCTGGGACACATAATCTAAGACTTCAGTCATGTCTCTCTTCATATAGTCCAGAGAGGTACGTCTCAAGGCATTTACCCCAACATGTACTATGACAGAGTCATAGCAGTAATGGTTGTTGATTGACTTGACTGCATACATGATTTGACGGATCATGGCACCTGACAGGCAGCTGACGTGACCTTCTCCTTCTCTAGCCTGGTAAGGGAGACATCTGTGTGTCTCACTATGGAGTCACCTATGACCAGGACATTTGGTTTTGAGGTATTCTGACTTACAGGCTTATTTGCTGAGACACTGGTGTGTGTGTTGTTATGTGTAGTGAATTCTATTTGCTTTGCAGTCTGTGCAAGTGGTTTGCACTTGGGAGCTTTCTGATCTTTTGGTAGGCTTCTTTTGAGTACCTCTCCATATGTGCGTTTATGTACTGTGACCTTGTTTTGTGTAAGAGGTGATGTGTGTGTGCTGACAACTTGCTTAATGCCAGGTTTGTTATGTGAGAGAACTGATTCCAAATTCATAGTGTAATTACATCTCTTACATATTGTATTTGTTTGTTTTCTGAGTAAGCGTTTGTCAGTATACATGAGGCAATTACTACATTGTCTCAAGATGTCCATGTCAATCAGGCTGGCTGGAGAAATGGTTAGAAACTGACCGCCCATTATGGCAGGTTTTTACCACAACTACTACTGATGAGTGGGCTAGTTTGACCAGATTTTGCTCTAGGAATAACAAAGGGGCTTATTCTATTGAAGGCTAGGGGTAAAAACTATGGCAATGCTTCTCAGTGCTCAGCTGAGTTTCCCGCAATGCAGCAAGGAAGCTTGGGAGGGTTCACTAACATACGTCTAAGAGAAAATTATCTTCCAAGGCATTTGCACCTATACAGGGCACCACTGAACCCCGCTGAGCAGTGCATGGCTACACACAAATCCAAGGCTTAAATACAGGTGAAAGTAAACACTTTCAAGCTATACTACCAATGGGAAAACAAACAACGACCTTTCTTCCGGTAATCTTGAACTCATATGAGTCTCAGACTACACACGTCTGCCAAAAGGTTGCAGGCGGGGCCCTCCTAAAGTAAGATGGCTGGAATAGTGCTCAAGTGTAACAATACAGTCTAGATTTAGCAGATCTGAATCAAATCCTAAGACAACTGATCAGAGGTGGGAATGCCAGCATTATTCAAAACCAGGGGAGACACCCTGTAATCAACTACTTGAACAATGGATACAGCTACAGCCACCCATTCAGATGGGTAAACAGTAAGAGACTGCTGCCCTACTACATGGTGGTTCTTCTGCCTCTTCTTAACATATACTACTGTAGTGGGAAAATCCCCTGGGGGATATGTATCAAGAGTGGCAATGGTTTCTGAACCCCTGACTTCCACTGCAACTAAAAGGTTTGGTTCTCCCATACTTGAATCAGACAATGTTACTGCACCACAGGATGTCTCTGACCCTTGTGTTACTCACAGTTACACAGTTATGGTACTAATACCACACTAGGGGACCTGGAGAGACCTGGAGGTAACAGAAAGCAAGTGGTCTGAAAGCTTGTCCAAAGCTGAGATTACTAAGGAGTCACAAGCTGTAGACTGAGGCATATTTTTTTATTTATTTATATGTTTGTATGTGCACAACGATCAAGTCAGGGAACAAAAACCTAGCCAGATCAATACCAAATGCTGGTTGCTCAGTCAGCCCTGTACAAAATGGACAAATCCCATTATTCTCCTTCTAAAATAGCAATCTGAAGTCTACTTCTATAGCAAATACTGCACTAAGAAAAAAGACAGCAATTTTATTAAACTAGCACAAAGTACAAATACATGTCTCAAAGACCCCCACTTTTAATAAATAAAGGCTAGTTACTGTCCTACATGAATATAAACAGCCTAAAATAGACTTAGACAAGCAATTAAATATAAACTTCTATCATTCCCTGAGTTAGCAAATGCTGAATGACAGTGGGGAAAGAGAAGTTTTGTCTGGTGGATGAAGAATCCACTGAAAAGGAAGGAGAGATTCCCACTGACATATGTATCCATGATGATTCACTCTCAGAAACCATTCATCTGAGACTATCTGTTGTCAAAGTGGAAATGAAGGTTCAGAAGTACTAAAGGCTTTTCAAGGTGGAAAGAGGGTGGGAGGTGGTGAGAATTCTGAAGATAGCCATTCAGACTTGATAAACTCTCTTTTATTCTGGCGGGCTCCACCTTTTTCCTTGGAGTCTCACTACCACTGTTCTTTAAAAGTCTGCTTGTTGTGTCTGCTTACTTTGTTAAATGTTGCCATAGCAGGATTAAAACCTTTGTCAAATTCTGAGGATGACTGAAAAATCTGTGAAACTCCCTGTATCAGCTTCCGTCTCTCATCACAATTTTTAAGAACCTCTGAAGCAGACAGCCAAAGTCTACCTCTCTATATAACAGAGAATTCAAAAATTCATCTTAAACATCCTCAGGAAGATTCTAAGTATAAAACCAAGCAAACATCCTTCTTCTTGTTCTTCTTTCGGCTTTTCCCGGTTAAGGGTCGCCACAGCGGATCAGCTGTCCGAACCAAGCAAACATCCTAATAGTTGCTAAATCAGCAGCTCTATGAGTGGCATCAGCTGAATCACAAGCACCTTTCAAAGAATGTGTAGTCACTTCAGAAACAGTAAGACTACACAAAGTTGGCTTTTCATCAGATGAGGGAAAAGAGGCTACAACATTCCTCATATTCTCAAAAGAAGAAGAGGCAAGCATTAACTTTAGTATGTGAAACTGACAATTCAGAATTCTAAAAATAAGTGCTGCAGAAGAATAAACTTTCCTAAAAATCTTTCAAGGGCTTTCTCATTCTTGTCAGAAAGGCAGGAAGAGGAATTAAGCAGATGTTTATCAGCAGCTGGGTTTACCAGGAAAATCACTGCTGGGTCTGATCTGGGGTTAGAAAGAAAAAACGTACAAGACTGAGGAATCTTATACAATCTATCATGGGCAGCAAGCTGGCTATAAGGCAAGTTACAAACTGTAATAAATACATCCTCCAATGCTGGAAGAACCAGAAAACCTGGAGTAGGTTCAGGAAATTCCAGTTGCAATAAATCGTAATATTTCTTTAAAGACAGAGGAAGATCATTATGTTTCCACTGAAACAACTGATTCTTTCGAGATAAGGTTTCGGGAAAAGAAAATCCTTCCAGTGAACTGTCAGAATAAACAATCCTCTCAGAAATGGAAACCCAAAGAGAGAAAATAAAAGTTGCCTCTTGATAATCCCTTAACTATTCAAAGTACTGAACTGCAGACAGTGAATAATCCTTTTTTCTCTTACCTGAAACACCAGTACTGGTGGGATTGAGAGCCTGAACTAAGCCCAGAACGAAGCCAAATATATCGCTCCTGACTAATGTAATAGAGACAAGTAAAGATAAATGTCTGACTCTTTGCTTCTTTTTGACAGGATTTTCTAAAGAAGCAGACCTCCTTTTGAAAGTTAAAAGTCATCCTAGTGACAGGCAAGGGAGCCCGCAGGATTTTTTGCAGGGGGGTGCAAACCCAGAGCCCCACCCACACAGCTCTCCCCGCCCCCTGCCAACACAACCCCGCCCAAGTCTACCCACCCCAAGCCCCGCCCACACCGCCATTCCAGAGTCCCATTACTTGGCTATTTCTCCCCATTTGCCATAGACACTGTTCATATCTCTGTGTGCATACTGTTTTATGCTTTAGTTCTACAATGATTACAGGCAGTTGGATTTAATTTACAACTTTTATTTCAAACATTATCGCCCAAACACTGATAGACATTTACTAAACCTAAACAAAGCAATAGTCTTACAACGAAAACAGACTTGGCATTAAAGCTTCTCTACTTTTGAAACTCACATTCAATGAAACAGCATTGAAACCCACATTCAAAGAAAATGCATCTGGCCAGTGGCAGGTTATTTACCTTTGAACTGTTTTCAAGCAATAGGCTCCTTGCACACTGTTAGGGCCATGCAAAAGTTATTTGATTTACCTGATTGTATTAATTATAATATATAATTGAATTATATCCCTTGCATTATACAGCAACACTTGTTTGAGTGTGTTTTAAATTTATAGTTTTGAACATTTTTCCAGTAAGCAATGAAACAAAACATACAAACCAGTAATGACAAACTGCCCAATTCAGAACATTTCAACCATAAAAGGCCACTCATTACAATCCACCAATATCAGTCAATACACACAATCTCTGCCGAAGTAAAAGTAATCTGAATAATTCCACATTAAAGATATCTGAAACTAATGAAGAGGTTGTTGCTAGAAAACAACTGTATATTTCAGTGTTTAATCTACAAATTCAGTGCCTGCTGCCGTCAAAGAATAAATTGCCTATGTTAAATTAAAAAAATGGTAAGCTGGTATATTGCAATAGAAAATGGATGGCAAGCTGAAAAACAGGTTCATAGTTATTAGGCATCTCATCCAAAGGAGGACATCCTCAGGACTGCAGCATACAAATGTACATGCTGTAGGAATAAAACCTCAAGCCTCTACATTAAGATGCAAGTATTCTACTTGTGGTGCTACTAACATAGCTATAAAACTTTATACCACAATAGAGATACCATTTGCTAAACAAAACATTTGCACATTGTAAATAGACTTGACATGAGCAGCAGTAAACTTCGCTTCCCTTAAACCTCACAGTTCCTTGAAAATGCACTTGAAAATAAATTCCACCTGCTAACTCTAACTTGGGCATTTCACTCTCTCTCTCTCTCTCTCTCTCACAAACATACCACACCCCTCAAGGCCTCAACCTTAGTGCAAGAAATCTGGACAAAGCCTAAAATAAATAGGGACAGATTATAAATATGGCTCTCATAAACTTAGAAAATTGCAAGAATAACAGGATTTGTGTTAGTATGCATTTTTCTAAATGATATGACGTCTAAAAATCTCTCATTATTTAGCAACTTCAATCCTTTTTAAGAGGAATATGGGGCAAAAACCTGGACAGCTGAGGGGTATGCTACCTCCCTCCTATACACACACACACACACCAAATAATTCTGGTCAAACTTGAATTAGTTCTGGGAAGGTTGCACTGAATGGCACCATGCTTGATCTGAAGTGGGTGAAATCCTGGTAGCCAGTGATAATAACTGATCTGCAGCTCAGCAATGTGGAGCATTAAAGCATTTTTAGCAGAGCATTGTTTCATCACTACCTATTGTGTTTGCACATAAGCTGTAGTTATTTCAAACATTTGCCTTTTTTGATTACTACAGAGTACATTTACCCACCAGAGCTATTGTGTTTTGACTTCAGTGTGGAGCTTACCTAGTTGTTGCAGGGCTTGGCTTTTAAGTAAGGTAGCAATGCTTATTTACTATATACCATTAAAGCCACCCAACTACAAGTGTACTAACACACAGACACTGCTATAAGACACTGGTCTCCAATAAAATGTAATGAGCTTCTGAAAATACTGTAATCCTGTCCTTTTATTACAAATACTGTCATATGCATTTCAATACCCAAGGCTTATACATTATCTAGTTATGTAAATATTCTCTGCATGGCAACAACGAAAAGGCTTTCAATGCTGGTAATTCTTTAACAGTATGCTTACTAAAGCTTACTTGCATCTTACAATCTCCGACAAGCTTACCTGATGTTCATTAAACCATGGCTACTTAAACAGAGCAACAGGGCACTGTGACAGCATGCAGTTCCTGAATAATAAGAAGCATAAATCAACAGTATAAAAATCTGATAGAAAACCAGAACATTCTGCAAAATCAAGGACAGATGAAAAGCCACGGTCGTATTTGTGATCTACCTTGGATGGGGGAATACTCTGCACACTTACACTGCATAACTGCTCCTTGCCTTCCTTGGACACATCCAGAGCCACTACAATGGGGGGGTGGGGTGCAATAAGTATGTCATAATTTGAAATGTCTCTGGCTGACAGTGATGGCTCTGACACTCATACCTCTCAACTTCAGAGCAAGAAGTCTGGGCAAAGCCATACATAGAACTAGAAGTGGGACACAGGCCCAAAAATAAGGCCAATTTTTAAATATTGCTCTTATTAACTTAGATAATAGAACAGTAGTAGATCTTGCATTAGTACAAATTTTCTGAAGGGTATAAGGCCTGAAATTCAAATGTTTGCCATTTTCTAACTACAGTCTTAAATGATTTGCCACTAGTTTGCCAGAAAATAAGAAGTTATGTACCTACCATAACGTTCCATGTTAGTTGTCTTCTGTCGCCTTCTTTCTTGCTTGATGGGTTCGGAGCCGATCCTCGGCTCCGACTCGGCACTTGCTTTAGCTCGAGAACTCCTTCTACCAGCTCGAGGCAGCCCCATATCCCATGATGCAAGGCGGTAAGTACCCAGATCTCGTTTGTTGACAAAGGGCAATAACACCAAGCATAAAATACTTCCCAAAGGAAGAAGAAACTACAGATGGAAAAAGGACCAGGTCTGAATGGTCTTTAGTATAATAGTTTCTTATACAAGGTCTGTCCAGGCCAGGGGGAAGGAGGGAAGAAGGCGAGAGAAGACAACTAACATGGAACGTTATGGTAGGTACATAACTTTAATGTTAAGTTGTCAATCTCGCCTTCATTCTTGCTTGATGGGACCGTCCTAGCACCTCTATCCTGGGTGGCTCAATGGAACAAACTCTTGAGGACTGTAGAGCCAAAACTGGCTCTGTCCCTGGAGGCCAAGTCCAATTTGTAATGGGAAACAAAAGTGTGAGGAGTGGCCCAAGTGGCAAATAGTGTCCAAAGGAAGTCTAGCTTGAAAAGCTGTAGAAGTAGCTAAACTCCTAGTTGAATGTGCTTTAGGTTTTGAGGACAGCTGTTTTCCCTGAGTATAAATTTCAGTGATGACGAAGAAAGCCATCTGGACAAAGTCACTTTAGAAACAGGAAGGCCTTTTTATTATCCGCATAGGAAACAAAAGTTGAACAGATTTTCTTTTTTTGTTCTGTCCAAATAATATCTAAGTTGACGGTGGACGTCAAGCTAATGTAGCTTTTGTTCAGCTCTATCTGAATAGTTAGGAAAAATACAGGAGATCAATGGATTGATTCAGATTGTTCTTTGAAGCGACTTTAGGTAAAAAGGATGGATTAGTTCTCAAAGATACTCTGTCTTTGTGAAAAATCAAATAGAGAGCATGAAGTTCAGACACCCTCCTGGCAGATGTAATAGCCACTAGGAATAAAGTTTTCCAAGAAAGATATTTCAGGGAACAAGAAACAGCTGGCTCGAAGGGGCGAAGAATCAAGGATGTCAGCACTAAATTTAGATCCCACTGAGGAGGAGGATTCCTGATTGGAGGCTTTAGTAGGAAAATTCCTTTCAAGAAGGCCCTGCAGAGCCTATGGGACATAATATTATGATCTGCTATCCCGACATGAAAATTAGAAATAGCAGCCAATTGAACTCTGACTGTGGAAGAAGAGGAGCCTGCATGAAAAATCTCTGCTAAGAAGTCCAGAACTGCCTGAACAGGGGCAGTAAAAGGATCAATATTTTGGGCCTTAGCCCAATAAGAGAAACGTTTCCATTTGCTTGTGTAAATCCTCCTGGTAGAGGATTTTAGTGAAGCTACTATGATGTCTCTAACAGGGTTAGAGATCAAAGGAAGCCTGGCTAAGGAAGGAAGTAGAGCAACCATGCTGTGAGGTTGAGAGAGGGGATTGACCGGTGCAGCTGACCGGATTGGTGAATCAGTAGATCTGGCACTGGGTCCAGATGCCACGGCTGCACCAAAAGGTGATGATGGAGGAACGGGAACCAAACTTGTCGAGGCCAGTAAGGGGCAATGAGAATCAATTTGGCTCTCAAAGCGGTAGCTTTCTGGATCACCTGAGGATCAGAGGAAATGGAGGAAGGCATAAAGAAGTCCCTGGGGCCAATCCTGGGTCAGGCGTCTCTGGGGGATGGCCTGATAGAGGAAGAGGCTGAAGAAGTCTGGACATTTGCTGTTTTGGGGAGTAGCAAAGATCGCAACATGGGCGACCCCATTCCAGAAAAATCTCTTCCGCTATAGATTGCTTGAGAGACCACTCGTGAGGCATGAGGATAGCTCTGCTCAATCTGTCCGCTATAATGTTGGTTTTCCCAGGGATATGCGTTGCTACCAGAAACCGATGAGAGGAGATCGCCCATTGCCAAAGTCTGGCGACACAAGGGGTAGGACTTGGTTCCGCCCTGTTTGTTGATATACCAAACTACAGACATGTTGTCTGTGTGGACTGCAATTGTCCCTACGGGAAGAAAGTCGTTGAGGGCTTGCAGCGTTAAAAGCACTGCTCTCATCTCCAGGACATTTATGTGCAGATGGTACTCGAGCGGTTGCCCGTCCATGAACCATCCTGCCCTGATAATGACCCCCACCCGATCAGGGAGGAATCCGTGGTGACAGTGGCTATCGGGACGGAGGTACAAAGCACCTGCCTTGGTGAACCTGAGACGATGTGATCCACCAAGCAAGATGTTCTTTGCATGTTTGTGTCACCAGAATCTGGTGATGCATTGGAAGTTGCTGGTATGACCACTGTGTGAACAGCATCCACTGAAGAAGGCATGTAGAATCGAGCCAGGGAAGAAGTGTAATGGCCGCAGCCATGAGACCTAATACCTTCAGAACCATTCTGGCCTGTATTTTCTTGCTGGCCAGAATGATCCTGACATGAGTCTGAATGTCTGAAACTCTTTGTTCTGTAAGGGTAGCTGACATCCGAACAGTGTTTAAGTTTGCCTATGAAGGTAATAGACTGGCAGGGCGATAAGGATGACTTTTCAAGTTGATTGAGATGCCCAAATGAGAACAAAGGCCTATTGTGTAATCCCTGGCTTGTATAAGCTGATGCCTGGTGGTGGCTGACAGGAGCCAGTCGTCGAGATCTGGAAACACCTGGAATCCTTGGCGTCTCAGGTGAGCCGTGACCACTGCCATGCATTTGGTGAACACTCTGGGGCTGTAGTGAGACCAAAGGGCAGGGCTCTGAACTGGAAATGACTGGACCCCAGCGGAGAAATCTCCTGGAGCGTCTGTGAATTTTGATGTGATAGTACGCATCCTGAAGATCTATTGAGCACATCCAGTTGTCCTTCTGTAAGAAGGGCAGAATTGACTGAAGAGTGACCATTCGAATCTTGTCTTCCTGACAGACTTGTTGAGTCTGCTGAGATCCAATATTGGTCTCCAGTCTCCGTCTTTTGGGGACCAAAAGAACCTTGAGTAGATTCCGGGCTCTGAATGGTCTATTGTAACTGGCTGAATGGCTCTTTTTTGCAGTAGTTTTGAGATTTCTGACTCTGCAACGTCCCTTAGACCGGGTGGTACATCTGGAAGGGAACTTGAGGGAAGGACTTTCCTCGAAAGGAATTATGTAACCCTTGGATATGATCGACTGTACCCATCTGTCTTGAGTGAGGGAATGCCAGGCTTCTGGGTACAGTGATAATCTTCCCCCGACTGCCTCCAAGGAGGGACAGCCGGGCAACACCTCAGGGATGCTGAAAGGGCTTGTCAGAGAGAGGCTCCCTGCTTCCCTGGTTCTTTGGACCCCTCTGCCTCTAGGCGGCGTCTGTTGTTGTTACCCCTCTGCCTCTAGGGGTAAACTGACCACGTGAATCCGGGCGTGACTGCTTAGGATTCGGAACCACATCTTCCCACCCTTCTGTCCTTTGGGATAAGGTCTAGAAGGGGTGGAAAACGGACTCCAACAGCAGAAAGAGTCTTGCCGTCCTGCTCGCACCTGGTCAAGGTTTCCTTTACCTGAGGGCCAAACAAAGCTGACCCATCAAAGGGAGAATTTGTAAGGACGCCTTAAAGGGATCCATAAAATCACATAGCCGCATCCAGGCTTGGCGTCTAAGAGCCACACCTGTACCTCGGCTCTACACGCCTCCATCCGCAGCATAAGATATTAGCCGCATGGAGGAGTTTGCAATGGAATTGAGGGTTCCTAGCTGCGAAGCAATTTTTCTTGAGCCCCTGCAGCTGTAGGATCCTGAACTACTTCTCCCAGCTCCTTCAGGATATCCCTCTGGAGTCTGGTGAAGTGACATAGGTAATTCAGCGAGCATAGCAAAGGTCGCTGAGGAAAACATCCGCTTACCTATCCATGGTCCTAGAGTCCTTATTAGGAGGATGGAAGGGCACGGAAGGATCTGCAAGTTCCTTTTGGTGGCGCAGCCACCACCATGGCATCAGCGGGACACCCTTGGTAAGGAATTGTTTGTCACTGGGCGCAGTGATAAATTTAGAAGGCCTCCTAGGGACTGGCTCTACAGAGTCAGGAGCTGCCCACGCCTTCGTGCAATAACCTGCATAAAAGGCGGAGACACCCAGGAGGTGGAGGGCCGAGATCCAAACGCCTCTAATTATACTGACTCATCCTCAGAGGGATTGTTGGTGGGCCAGTTTCCCTCTGTTTCAAGTTCTAGGATGTCTGAGAAGGAGACATCCTCAGAGGGGATCTAGGGGATCCCTCTGACTCATCAAAGTCAGTATCCAAGTGACAGACTCGGAGTCTACATGCTTCCTCTTACAAGTCCTCTTCCTAGGAGGATCTCCCGAAACATCAGGAGAATCCTTGGAAGAGGGGAAATTCCCAATGGGGAAACCTGAGGCGGAGGATCTCTGGGTCCTGTAGCAAGAGAAGTGGCAGAGATGTCAACAGGTACTATAGAGGGAGGAGCTACGGGAACAGACTGCTGACTGATACCAGCGGCCAGTACACTCTTCATCACCTCGAATGCTCCTCCCAGACAGGTCCGAGAGAACCCGGAGCTAGGAACTCCAGGGACCACTGAAAGGGAAGTCTCGAGGCAGATGTCGGAGCCGAGCTCACCAAGGCCGAGGCTCCAAGGGGAAGAGCGGGTTCGGACAAGGGTCCGATGCCACTCACCTCCTCGGAGGAGACCATGGAAGCCCGACCACCGAATCCCTCTAAGGAAGGTCTCAAGAGGAGATAAGAGTAGAGGCTGAAGGAACAGAAGGGGTATCCGTCCTCCAGCCGTAGCAGTAACCATGCCGAAGACTCCAACTCCAAGCTCTGGGATAGAGTTGAAGGAGGAACTGTGTGTGGACCCACAGTCGTCTGCTGAGACGGACTGTGTAACATTTGGGCCAGTACCTGTGACTTGAGTAATCTACTGACCACTCTCTAGGTCATGATCTGACAACCTGGATGACCTTGAAGATCGGCTCCGATGGCTCCGTTCGATAGAAGAGGTGAAGCCGGGCCGAAAGTATCGGCTCCAAGGAAGGAGACCTCGACCTCTTCCTGGAATGAGCCATCGGAGCCGATACCATAGATCCTGTCGGAGCCGACCTCGAGCCGACAGGAAGCTCGATGTCGGCTCCAGCCGGAGCCGATACAGCCACCGCCGATCGGGCCGACACCGATGCCTGTGCCACATGGGTGTCGGAACCGATCGAACCGACATCGTGGACAATACAGATTCGGCACCGATAGCCATCGGTGCGGCTGTCAAGCCAGAATCGGCTCCAGCGATCTCGACTCAATGCAGTCGGGCCGAGGCCGCAGGCTTAGATACAGAAGCCTGGGCCTTGGCAGGTTTTGTTGATTTTGGTGGAGCCGACTTGGCGGAGAGCCCTCCGGCTTAGCCCCTAAGAATCAACTTATTCTCTCCTGCAGGACTCTCTGGCTGAAGGAGTGACAAATAGCACAGGAGTCCTGCAGGTGGAGAGGGCCCAGACAATACAGGCAAGAAGTGTGACCGTCTGTCAGCGACATCTTCTGACAGCACGAGTCACACTTCTTAAAACCTGAGACCCTCTCCTTTGACATGGTGCCGAAAACACACACACACACACACCAGTCAAAATTAACTTAAACAAATAACCAAGAGGTATTCTATAAAAAACACACACACCCTAACAGGGGGATGGGATAGGTCAAAAATTGACTAACAAAAATTAAAGGAGACAGGGAATTTCTGTCAGAAAGGGTAGAAAATAAACTTAAACTATTAAAAGAGTTTTAGACTAAAAAGGGCTTGAAAATCACAAATGTGAACAACTTACCAGGAGCTGGTAAAAAAGACCTCGAGATCTGGGTACTTACCGCCTTGCATCATGGTATATGGGGCTGCCTCGAGCTGGTAGAAGGAGTTCTCGAGCTAAAGCAAGTGCCGAGTCGGAGCCGAGGATCGGCTCCGAACCCATCAAGCAAGAATGAAGGCGAGATTGACAACTTAACATCCACAATTTTATGAAAAACGGACGAAAATGTGATGCAAAAATATAAAGTTGCCACACAATACAGCTGGGAACCTGTCGAAAAAGGGACACCTTTTTAATATTAACATTGTTAACTTGAGCAGCTAACAAAATAAGAGCATCTACATGCATTTCTGAAATAAAAGTAATCTATAACTCTGATCATTACAGTTATATATAATTGTAAACCCTCCACATTTTCTTCCAAAATTGCCATTTTGGAGGAGGGATTATTAGGGGAGAGCAACATTTTGAGCCAAAATTGGGGACAATTGAGATGTTTGGATATTCCTAATCTACAAAGTGATTTGCAAGTACCTCTCAACCTCTTAATGCAGGAAATCTGGACAAGGACAAATATATTGGGGGAACATACAAACACTACTAAAAATTGCTCTTGTATAAACTTAAGACAGTCTTGCATTAGCATGCATTTTTCTGAAGGTTATGACGTCTGAAACTCAATGTCTGTCATTTAGTGACTTCATTCCTAAATGATTTGCTAAAAAAACACAAATTTTATGAGTAACAAACCAAAAATAAGAAGCAAATATCTATTAATTCTGCAAAGATATGGACAACTGAGAGGTATAGTTCAACTGGGGCTGTCTGAGTTTGTTACCCCACCCTCACAAAATCATGGTCGAATGGAGCCTCCCCCCTGCAGCCATTCCACTGTCCCATTCCTTGGTTATTTTGCCCCATTTACCATAGACACTGTAATGTGCATACTGCTTTACTTCTGCGATGATTTAGATTTCATTTGAAAGTTTTATTTTGCATTTTACAGCACAGACCCTAATACATATCTGTTAAACAAAGCGATGCAGTCTCACAATGAAAATAGACTCAACATTAAATCTTCTCTGCCCTTGAAACTCACAAGCATTGAAACAGCATTGAAACCCACATTCAAAGAAAATACATTTTGCCAGTGGCAGATAAATATTAACTCTGGGCTGTCTTCAAAATCATAGGCCCCTCGAACATAACATACACATGCTCTTTGATACACCTTCCTGACTGTATTACATTATATTCCTTGTACAATACAGTACAGTTGTTAGAGGGCATTTTAAATTTATTGTTTTGAACATTTTTCCAGTAAACAATGAAACAAAATGCATACACCAATGACAAAACTGCCCAATTCAGAACATTTCCATCATAAAAAGTCTACTCAACCTTCTATAGTCCACCAGTATCAGTAAAAAATATGCACAATCTCTGAAGTAGTAAAATCCACATTAAAGAAATTTGTAACTAATAAAGAGGTTGCTGGCTTGCTACTAGCAAACAACTTTATATGTCATTGTTTAGTCTACAAATAAAGTGCCTGTTACCCTTGAAGAATAAATTGCCTTTGTTGCATGCAATAAAAAAATGATAAGCTAGTAATACCGCAATAGGGAATGGATAGCAAACTGATAACAGGTTCATAGTTACTAGGTATCTTTGCCAAAAGGACTGCAGCATCCACCCCCTTTACAACACAGTACAGTATCAACAATGCATCTACCTACTGTGGGAGTAGAACCCACAGCCTTCAGCATCAAAAGCAAGTACACTATCTGTTGTGCTATTAACAATGCAAGCAGACTAAACATAAGCAGCACTAAACTTTTGCTCCCCTGCAGCTGTCAGCTCCTTGTAAAACCTACTCAACACTCAGCTGTATCTCTGAACTTTGCAGCACAAGAAATCTGGAAAAAGCCAAAATTTATTGGGGGGGGGACAAAAGGCCAAAAACCAGGGACACATTTTAAACATTGCTTGTATAATGTTGGAAAGTTGCTAGAATAAAATCCTGCGTTACCACCATACATTTCACTGCCACGTCTTGAACCCAGGGGACCCTGTGCAAAACAGTCAGAGCAACATACCACTACGCCAAATCAGCTGTTTTGTGAAAGAGGAAGACTGAAACTTAAATGGCTACCATTTAGTGAATTCAGTTCTCACCATAGCACAGCTGTCAACCTCTTAGCACAAAATACCTGAACAAAGCCAATAATGGATGAATACAGCCCCCAAACATTCAGTGAATTCAGTTCTCACCATAGCTCTCAACCTCTTAGCAAAAAACACCCGGACAAAGCCAGTAATGGGGGAATATAGCCCCCAAACATATTCAGTGAATTCAGTTCTTACCATAGCTCTCAACCTTAGCACAAAACCTGGATGAAGCCAATAATGGGGGGGAGGATACAGTCCCAAAGATAGGGATACATTTCAAATATCCATCTTGTACACTTAGAAAATTGCTAGAATAAAAGCTTTTGTTACCATGCACTTTCTGAAGAATATGAAGTCTGATATTCAAATGAGTGTCATTTTTTTAACATTTGTTAACCAGGAAAGTCTGACTTGGAAAAAAAGCTAATTTTTAGCAGAGGCCCAGGGAGAAACACTCCAGACAGACATGTTTTTGTAAGACGGGAGGAAACAGAAACAGGGAGGGCATACAGATTCCACATAGAAGGTAAGGCACCCCAGCCAAGAATCAAACCAGAGAACATGTAGCTGTCAGGCAACAATGCTACCACTGGATTTGCAAGGACACAAATACAAAAACCACAGATTTTATGAGGAACAGAAAAAGTATGAGGGAAAAACCTGCAACATTTTTACAAATGGTGGTGGGTAGGGAATTCAGGCTCTTGCCACTTGGGCCCAAGGTACAGGGTTCAAGCCTTATTCTCTACCCACCACCATGTAGCACCTGAAGGCGAAGGAATTAGAACATAAGAGCAGAAGCCAAAGTAGCTCCATTTGCAGAAAAGGTCAAAGAAAACAGATTACAATGGTTTAGGCACATGTGCAGGAAAGCAGATGACAATCTGGTGAAAAAGACTTGGGAAAGACAAGAAGGCGGCAAGAGGAAATGGGAGCATCCAGCAAAGAGGTGGATGGATTGTGTGAGAGAAGTCCTCTGAAAGTCAAGCTTGACTGTCAAAGAAGGTAGCAGAGTGGCATTGAATAAGAAGAGATGGTGACAAGTGACATAATGTCCTGACCCCATGTAGAAAAATGAGAAAAGGTTGATGCTGATGATGAATTATGGTGTTACCTAAAGAAGACCAGTAGTTACAAACATTTAATGATTTCAAGTGTATCTCATAGATAAACTTAGATATAAAAATCACAGCCAAAGTATTAGCATAGTGCGTAAAAAGCTGTTCCTGAGTTTAGTATAGGAAGGGCAGTGTACTTTTATTAAAGGGATGTCTACCATGAGTAATTGGTGGAGGCCCACCAAATTTATAGAAAAAATATAGCTTGGAATGCACTAGTGTTGGGTTAGTATTGTTACACTTTAGGAAGACATTTGATATAGTCAACTGGATTTTCTCTATTTGCTTTGAGAAAAGAAAGATACATGAAGATTTCTTAAGGTGGGTGATATACGAGTCCTACATGATTGTGAGAATAGGGAATTGTCTGATGTAGGGAATATAGAAAGAGGAATGAGGCCATAATGCCCACTGTCCCTAGGTCTTTTTTTATATCAGTGATGGAGGAGTAAGTCTTTAAGATCAGGCAGTTTTTACCTGACAAACACAGGACAGCAGAAGGAGAGGGTGCATTCTTGACATTTGCTGATGTTTGCTGATAACTACATTTTAATGAGTAGCAGTGTAGAGCTTGTTATAGAGAAGGGACTAGAAACATTTCAGTCCTTTGGAAAAATGTCAGGTCTGGACCCCATCATGGATAACATACTCATGGTTAGGTTAAGACATACTCATGGTTAGGTTAAGACAAAAATGAAGGGAGAAAAGATGCATAACTAAGGAAGCAGTTTACACCATTTATCTAGGACTAGCTGTGAAAAACAAAGAATAAGGTCTAGGAGAAGGCACTTCAGAAGCTTAGAGGAGTATATGGAGAGTAGAGAATGTGTGTATTGGAGCAGTGACATGGTATATAAAGGAAGAGACTGGACAAGAATAATCAGAGGCAATAAATCAACAGGTGTGAGAGAAGAAGGGAAAGACTGGTACATAAGATGTGAGGTAAGAGGGATGGAGCATTATTTACAAATGTAGAGAAGAGCTGGGACTAGAAAGAGGACATGATGCTAAGTCAAAAAGGGTGAGCACAAGTTTGGTTTGGAAAGGAGCCGCAATACTGGGTAGCTGGTACAAAGTGTGTGACAGCAGCTTAGAATAGTATACAGGTGGCATCATACACTGGAAAATTATTTGGAGAGGGAAAACTTCAAATAAGTCTTTGCTGGGATATGGTAGAGAGGCAATGGGTATTTAGCACATGTTTTAGGAGTGTGAAAGAGAACACATATACTGGAAGAAGTTCATGGGAGTCTTGTGTGATATTTTGTGGGCTGCACAAAAAGTGCTTAAACTTTTGACATTTTGGTATTAATAATGGCACAGATGACAGCAATAAAGCAAATAGGAGGACAATGTGGATAACAGGTAGTGTAGTGAAAAGGTGTCTAGAGCAAATGTGGGAACAGCTGGTAACATAACCTTAGATGTCTGTCCAGCCTATTTTACAAAGTCTTGTAGAGAGAATCTTACTGTTGTATAAATCACCAGGGTTGCATGTGGAAATTAATATTTATGAAGGTGGGATCTAGTTTTGTCGAAAACTATGGAACGTGTTAAATTGAGCCATGTTTATAAGACTCGGGTATGTTGTATTTGATTTATAAGTTGCATTTAACATTTTTCAGTGGTTATCTGAATGCATCAGGATAGTAAAGTTATAAAGCTGACAAATTTGTTCTTAACTGTTTATACATTGTTAATAAAAGCAATTAATTTTTAAAACAAGTTAAACAATGCCGAGAAAAAGTGTTCATCTATAAAAAGGGACCTTCTATTCCCTGAATTGCTACCAATTAACTAGACAATGTAACTTAGTGTTATTTCATGCCCTGTTGCAATTCCAGCAAAAACAGCAGGATTGAAACACCAAGTAATGCTCCTGGGCATTCATCCTTCCAATAAACTATAACTCCTAGACCCTGATTGGTTTTTGAGACCACTGACTAATTGTCTTGATCTTTCAGCTAATCTCTGTAAGTCCAAAAACAATGATTTTATGCTGGGAAGGAAGTAAATGTGACATCTTTTCAATGGAGTTGCGAAATGTCATGAACTTAGTGCTTATAATCTGTAACTGATATATTTAAAATGCTCAGAATAATTAGTGAGGTAATAAGCTGTATCAGATATAGTAGTGAAACATGAATTGCCTATCTGTGTTATAAAACAGGCTGTAACCTAGCAACAGGAAATCAGAAAGTGACCTGCTCAAGTGGAAGGATCACCATGGGTTACACTATAGGTTATGCCTGAAGATTTCTGATTCTGGCATTGAACAGTCCACTTAAAGCTCATGCTTGATGTGGTTAGAAGAAAGATCAAGAAAGGAGTCTGTGTACATCTGAAGTGAAGCATAGCTGAGGCTTGCAGCTATAAGTTGTAACCTAAAGCCTGATTGCTGGGATGATTGTGGAGGACTACAACTTCAGAGAATAAAATTGCAGGAGTAAGAACTAAATGTTGAGAACAGGAGCAATTAGGTGCTGATTTTTGTGTCTGCTTGAACCTGACACCCTTAGGAACATGGGTTGAACTTGGCTAGGCTTGTAAGGGCACTGGGGCAGTTAGTCTAGTAATCACCAAAGGTCCTATGATCCGATATATCTAATGTTCTATATAAATAATACAATGTGTAAAGCCAAAGTCAACTGTCATCATTTCATCTCTAAAAACAAGCCTGTGTTTTGAAATATCTCTGCCTGACTGCCTCCACTGGAGTTTAAAGTTGACAACATTTTAAGTCACATGAACACACACACACACACACACAGTCCCATCTTCCGTCCAACTACTCACTCTGAAAGTGTCCCATCTTCCGTCCGTTTCAGTTTCCGCTCGCTCCTAAGTATCTGTCCATAGCGCTTGCGAACCCGAAACCATCCGTGTCCCGTCTCCATCTTCAGTGATGTCCGTCTCAGTTCCCGCTTGCGAACCCGAAACCGTCCGTGTCAGTTCCCGCTCGCAAACTTGAAAATATGTGCACTGCACGATGAGCGATGATGTCAGCACGCCCACGACTGGACTTCTTTCTTCTTAAAGAAAAAAAAAACAAAACTTTTTTTTAAAACTAGTCAGCCGATTCCAGGGGGGTGCAAGTGCACCCCCTTGCACCTGCCTGTGGGCGCCCTTGGTGACAGGCATCCCAGTCTGGGTAGACAGAGAGGTATTCCCTGCACTGTCTTCCAAGACCAATAAAAGTAGTTTTCCCTTGCTCATCAAGAGCACTGCAGCAGCTAGAGAAGGCAAGTCTATTCCCTGACCCATGATGGCTGTAGGAAGTACATCAGAGGTAGCCAAGGAAAACAATGAATGGTTTGGAGAACCAGTTATGGCTACAGCAGAGTCACCCATCTGCTGCTGAAGCAAATTATCAGCCTGCTGATTGGGCAAGGCTACTTGGACATTTTCTTCTTTATGTGTCTGGGAACAGTAGGTTGCTCCACGAGAAGCAGAAAAAGATGCTTCAATCCCAGGGAAACCTGGCAGCAACAGTCAGTGAAACAGGTCAGCATTAAAAAAAGTTGTTTTTAAAAAAAAAAAGTTAGAAGTATTTTAAACACTTAGCCCAACCCCGAAATTGAAACAGGGAAATATAGCTTTAAATAAGTTTTGACAACTTTTTTCTTAAAGTAACATTCATAATTATAAGTGACTAAATGTCACATGACAGTCTGTAAAATACTTTTTTCCGAGCTTTAAAGTAAAACGTTTAAAAAAAAAGTTACGGTTTTAGTTATAAAATAAAATACAGATTTTTTTCACAAAAGTAATTTATCTGCCTAGTAATGGAGAACAGTTAGTCAGCCAATCTTTAAAAGCCCACAAGTGCTCTTTGGGGAGAAGAAAGCTCTGAAAAGACTGATGCACAAACCGCTCTTTTTTTTTCAGCTCTGATCAAGTGCTCTTTGGGGAGAGGAAAGCTCTGAAAGGACTGATGCCCAAACCGTTCTTTTTTTCAGCTCTGATCAAGCTGTTAACAGTCTGGGTATTGAAAGGTGCCCTTAAGCTTTGGAGGCTGGCCATCTGTTATATCTCCAGAAAGATATAACCCATATATCTAAGGATACTGCAGCAGTGATCAAATGATGAACATCTGTTACCTCTCCACAAGTCAAACAGTCCAGTGAATATTAGAGCCAGAGATATGAACCTGTTTCAACAAATAAACAAATCATGGTAGAGAAACAGATTTGTCACAATGAGTATCCCTTCCTCGGAATAAACTTCCTCTCCAGATCAACCAATGTTACACACTGTCTTCCTTACAGAAAGAATTAGACAAATGGATGAATATGTACAAATTCACACCCCCCCCCGGAGTGTATGGGTTATCACTCATTGAAACAGGAGGCAACCTGAGCTCTAAGGGTGCTTACTGGCATGATGTAAATGGTCACATGGCCCAGTTGCTTTCTACATTCTATGACAGGATATGACAAATAAAGAAGTTATATACTCACCATAACATTCCATGCTTGTAGTCCATCTCGCCTTTCATTCTTACATATGGGTTTGGAGCCGATCCTCGGCTCCACCTCGGTCGATTACAAAGCTCGAAGTCTCTAGGTTGGCTTGTGGCAAGGTAGGTATCCCATAATGCACTAGTAACAATCCCCAGATCTTGCTTGCTGCTGTCAATAATAGTGATACAAAGGTATTTCCACAAGGAAAAACAAAGATGAAAAGTCTCCAACTCTAAAGAAGATAGACACTATTTTGTCTTCAGATCCTCCAAGGATAAATGGACGGGGGTAGGTGGGTGGGTTCGTAAGAATGAAGGGCGAGATGGACTACAAACATGGAATGTTATGGTGAGTACATAACTTCTTTATGTTCTGTAGTCCTATCTCGCCTTCATTCTCACATATGGGACAGTGTCCCTAGCACCTTTTTCTCGGGTGGCTCACGGGAATATACTCCTAAGAACCGTGGAACCAAAGAAGGCTTTACCCCTGGAGGCCAAGTTCAATTTGTAAAGAGTAATAAAGGTGTGAGAGGTAGCCCAAGTTGCTGCTGCACATAAACCGTCCACTGGAATTCTGGCTTGAAAAGCGGCAGATGTGGATATAGATCTGGTGGAATGAGCTTTAATTTTAAATGGGAGTTCTTTACCTTTAGAAGAGTAAATAAAAGATATGTAATTTGAAATCCAGTTTGATAACGTTATCTTGGAGACTGGCATTCCTTTTCTCATCTCCAAAAAAGATTGGTTTGATCTCCTAAACTCTTTGGTTCTATGTAGATAGAGACCAGCAGACTGCGGCAAGCAGAATAATTTTTAATTTAGTGCTAAAAAGTACATAACTCTTTATGTGCTTTTTAGTACTACATTAAAATTATTCTGCTTGCCACAGTCTGCTGGTCTGTATTTTTTGAACTGATTCATTTTGGGACCTTGCAGTTGCTGTACAGGCAGGGGCTGTCCTACTCTATGTAGATAGAACCTTAACTGTCTGTGTACATCAAGTTGATGAAACTTATATTCCGCTTTGTTTGTATGATTTCGAAAAAAGACTGGCAGTTCAATAGTTTGATTAATATTTAATTGTGAACAAATCTTGGGGGCGAAGGAAGGGTTAGAGCGAAGGGAAACTCTGTCTCTATGAAATATCAAGTAAGGAGATTTGACTGACAGTGCTTGCAGCTCTGACACTCTTCTGGCGGACGTAATGGCTACCAGGAAAAATGGTCTTCCATGAAAGGAACGTTAAATCACATGTATGTGAAGGTTCAAAAGGCAGTGAGGTAAGTTTTGAAAGAACAAAACTTAAATCCCAGGGAGATATAGGTTCTTGAAAAGGAGGTCTTAGTAAGGTAGTGCCTTTTAAAAATGATTTACACAACCTGTGAGCCATAAGATTAGGTGCATATTACCCCAAATGAAAACTGGAGATAGCTGCTAATTGAACTTTGATTGTAGCAGCAGCTGATCCCTCATGAAATAGTTTGGTTAGAAATTCTAACACTAAGGGAATGGAGGCTGTGTATGGATCTATGTTCCTAGCTTGTGCCCAGAGAGAAAATCTTTTCCACTTGCTAGCGTACAATTTTCTCGTAGAAGGTTTATGAGAAGATGTCAGGATATGAGTAACTGCAGGGGAGAAATCATGAAGCCTGAATAGAGATGGAAGCGGAGCAACCACACTGTCAAGTTGAGGGTGTGGGGACAGGGATGGAACGTGCCTGACATACGTGTCAGAAGATCTGGTACTGGGTCCAGAATCCATGGATCGTCCAGAAGTTGAGGCCCGAGAAAGGGGAACCAAATCTGACGAGGCCAGTAAGGAGTGATGAAAATCATTCTGCTTCCCAAAGTCTCTGCTTTCTGGATAACTTTCGATATTAGCGGAAAGGGAGGAAAAGCATAAAGAAGTCCCGAGGGTCAATTGTGGACAAGTGTGTCTCTCGGTGTTTCCCCTGGGGGGGTGATAAGGGTGAAGTAGCTGCTGCATTTGGTGTTCATTGGGGTGGCAAACAGATCGCAGCAAGGCTGTCCCCATTTGCAGAAAATCTGTTCCGCGACTTTCTGATTCAGAGACCACTCATGAGGCATCAAGGTTGCCCTGCTGAGCTTGTCGGCTATCACACTGGTTCTCCCCGGGCTATGCGTTGCAACTAGAAAGCGTTGGGAAGATATCGCCCACTGCCAAACATATAGAGCCTCTCGACATAGGGGTAGGATCTGGTTCCTCCTTGTTTGTTTACATACCATACCACAGACATATTGTCTGACTTGATTGCCATCGTCCCTAGAGGAAGAAAGTCGTGAAGTGCTTGCAATGCTAGTAGCACTGCTCTCATCTCTAGAACACTGACATGCAAATGAGCCTCGTGTTCTTGCCATGTGCCTTGGACAGTCCTTCCTAGATAATGCCCCCACCCTATCTGGGAGACATCTGTGGTGACAGTAGCAACGGGTTGGCAAGGAATGAATGGTCTCCCTATCATTAGTTGACTGGACTGGATCCACCAATGAAGGTCCTTTTTGCAAGATTCCATTATTAAAATAGGATGGGACAGAGGCAGTTGCTGAAGGAACCACTGGGAAAAGAGTAGCCACTGAAGAATTCTCATATGTAGTCTGGCTAACGGAACTAGGCTTACAGTAGAGGCCATGGTTCCCAGGAGTTTGAGCACTGTCTTCGCTTTGACCTTGTGTTGGGGAAGCAGGCTGTATATTTGTTGTCTTAGATTTTGCACTCTGAAGAAAGGTGAGCCATCATTGCGATTGTGTCTATTTCTGCGCCTATAAAAGTCACATATTAAGAGGGCGGCAAGGCAGACATTTCACAATTTATAGTGATGCCTAGCTGAGTACAGATTTGGATGGTTGAATCCTTGGGTTGTAGAAGAAGATGCCTGGTGGTGGCAGTCAGGAGCCAGTCGTCCAGGTATGGAAACACTTGGCATCCAAGACATCTCAAGTGAGCCGTTACTACTGCCATGCATTTGGTGAATACCCTGGGGGCTGTGGTGAGACCAAAGGGCAGAGCACAAAATTGGTAATGACTGGCTCCTAGCTGGAAGTGTTAATGACTTCTTGATGCTCTGTCCACTTTTATGTGGTAGTACACATCTTAGAGGTCTATGCAGCACATCCAATTGCCTTTCCCTAATAGAGGGACAATAGACTGCAGTGTTACCATTCGGAACTTGGACTTCTTCACTGATTCATTTAACTTGCTGAGATCCAAGATGGGCCTCTAGTCCCCTGTTCGTTTTGGCACTAAAAAAAATCTGGAGTAAGTTCCGAATCTTATCTGGTCTGTGGGGACAGTTTGGATGACTCTCTTTTGAAGCAACATTTGGACTTCTATAGTTGCTTGATCCCTGTGATTGGGTAGAACATCTGGGATTTTCTTGGTTAGATGAGGTGGAAAAGAGAAGAGTATGGAGTATCCTCTGGAAATTACCCTTAGTACCCACTTGTCTTGTGTGATGTCGTGCCAGGCTTCTGGGTACAAGGATAATTGACCCCCAACTGGCTCCAGAGAAGCGCAGCCGGGCCTCACTTCAGGAGCGTTGATAGGGATGCCCACGAAAAGAATCGCGGTCACCCTGGTTTTGCAGACCCCCGCCTGCCTCTAGGGCGACAACTACCACTATTTCCTCCTCCTCTGCCTTTGGAGAAGGAATCATCTTGTGCGTCTGGGAAAAAATCTCTGAGATTTCTTGAACCACATTTTTCTACCTCTCTGACCTTTAGGGTATGGTCTAGAAGGGACGGAAAAACATACTCCCAAAGCAGAGAGAGTCTTCCCTTCTTGCTCGCATCTGGTGAGTGTGTTACCTTTGTTCTAAACAAAGAGGAACTGTCAAAGGGGGCATTGGTAAATGTAGATTTGAAGGGATCTGCAAAATTACACAAATGCATCCAGGAGTGTCTCCTAAGGGAAACTCCTGAACCCGCTGCCCTGCTCGCTCCATCTGCTGCATGAGATATCAGCCTCATGGAGGAGTTAACAATAAAGTTTAAGGTGGACAACTGAGCAGTAACCTTCTCAGGGTCTCCTTCAGTTACGGTACCTTGGAGAGTATCTCCCAGCTCTTTTAGGGGATCTCTTTGAAACCTAGTAAAATGGATGAGGTAATTCAGGGATCTGAGTGTAAAAGCCGCTGAAGAAAAAAATTGCCTCCTCTATCTGTCCATCGTTCGAGACCCTTTGTTCGGTGGGTGAACAGATGAGGATGTCTCTGCTAGTTCCTTATTTGTGGCTGCTGCCACCACCATGGCATCTACAGGCACACCTTTGGTCAGAAACTCTTTTTCCTTAGGAGCTGAGTACAGTGCCCCATTTGGGATGTACCTCACAAGACACTTCCAACAGCTGGAAAGACCACAAAAGTACCTCACCAACAGGATTACTGGCCTCAAACATATGTCCTATGCAGTCCGACTGGAAAAACTCCAGCTGTACTCAGTGGCATATTGCTTACTCAGAGGTGATCTCTGCCTGACTTACAAAGCCATGTCCAACTCAGAATTGATGGCCATGCTCCACCTAAAGAAATCCAAGTCACTGCGAGCCACTCACTCTAGTGAGCCAAACCTCGCCACAACAATAAATAGAACATGCTGGATGAATAGATTCCTGTCACAGAGACTCCCCATGCTTTGGAATAAAATTCCTAACTACATTAGGCAGAGCCCCTCACTAACACTCTTCAAGAGAAACCTTGACGAGTTGATGGGTAACAGAAAATACACCCCTGGGATCACTTGATTGGCTCTTCTTGACAGAGGCTCAGTTAATTAATCAATGGGGCGGCGAAAGCTGACACACACTGGCTAGGCTTATAAATGCCCTCGGGCAGATAGCCTAGTATCTACCTATGAGCCAATAAGGGAATTTGTTCAGCCTTCTAGGGACTGGTCCCACAGTGTCAGGAGTTTCCCACACCTTTTGACTCACCAAATCTAACAGCTCATCGAAAGTTGGAGACACCCAAGAGGCTGAAGGTTAAGACCCGAAAGCTTTCAGGTAAACTGACTCCTCATCAGAAGGGGTGGCGGTGGGCCAGCCACCTCTCTGTTTCAGGATCTCTAGGATATCTACGAAAGAGATATCATCAGAGGACGACCCAGGGGACCCTTCTGACTCCTCGAGGTCAGTGTCAGAGGTGATGGACTCATCAGGGGAGTCTACATGCTTCCTCTTGCAAGTTCTCTTCTGAGAAGGCTCCTCAGAAGGGTATTCTGGGGAGATCTCGGAAGACTGGGGGCCACCCAAGGGGGGCTCCTGAGGCTGGGGGTCTCTGTTGTCAAGAGAGAGAGAGATGGTGCTGAGACAGAGGTCGGAGCTTGAGGGGGGAAGAGTATCAGTACCCTTGCGTAGAGCTGAAGATCTAGACAGCAATTCCTCATCATCTCGAAGGCATATCTCTCCGGCTCCGAGGACACCACCGGTTCTGAGGAAGCAGAAGTAGCCCCCGGCTCCGGAGTGATTGGCTCCGAGACATATGTAGGACTACAGCTCAGCCGAGCCGACGCACCAAGAGGTAGGCTCAGAACAGAGGTTTGGGTCTGACCGTCCCAATCAGGGCCGACAGGTGAGCTTCGGCTCCTAGATACCTTGGACGGCACCGAAGGTGTTGGAGTGGAACGCGGCTCCGAGACAGCCACTTGGGGTGCTGGAACCGACGGTTCCACAACAAACGGCACTGATAGCTCTGGCTCCAAAAGACCGGTATGGCTTGGAGGAGGAACAGAAGCAGGTAATACTGCCTTAGACGGCTCCGGAACCGATTGGGTGGGAGCCGACAACAAATTTGATAGCGCCGGCGACTTCAAAAGTCTAAGCACCACCCTCTCAACATTCTCCTCAGAAAGACTCCTGAATGATCTGGAAGACAAGGTAGGGGATCGAGATCTCTGCAAAATCGGAGATCTAAGTGTCGGGGATGCCTGTATTAAGTCTTTTGACCAGCTCCGAGGTAAGAATCCAGCTATAGGCTCAGAAAAACTTGGGGCCGAAACTGGAAGGTATGTATCAATAACCTCAACCGGCTCTGAAAGGAGAGGAGTTGAACAGGTAGAAGGTTTGTCAGTTTTGGCAACTTTCTCTGGAGGTCCTGATTTAGTAGTTGGTGTAGGAGAATGTCTTTTCACCGACTTAACCTTCTCTTTTTTAGAGGAGGGAGACCTGGAGTGAGAACAGGAAGAACTAGCTAAATCCACCTCAAAGGAAGGTTTAAGGAGACCTTTAAAAATCAGTTTGTTCTTCCTTTCCTGGAGAACCCGGGAACTAAAAGAATGGCAAAAAGTACATGTCTCCTGTAGATGTATGGTTCCCAAACAATACACACAAATACTATGCCCATCAGTCAGGGACATTTTTTGTGAGCATTTTAAGCACTTCTTAAAACCCGAAGGTTTATGGTCTTTAGTTTCCTTAGACATAACTACCAGAACAATGACTATAAATGTAGACAGACAATAAGAAGAGAGGACAAGATCCTCTAACTTAAATGGGCCTAGTCCTACTCAAGAAACAACACACAAGGGAGAAAGGCAATAGAGGACTAGGTTCTCTAACTTAAACGGGCCTAGCCCTGCTGAACAAACAACACACAAGGGAGAAAAACAATAGAGGACTAGGTCCTCTAACTTAAACGGGCCTAGCCCTGAACAGAGGGGTAGGCGAGATAGATAATAACAAGCAACAGGAAGGCAAAAAATAGGTCCTAACTAAAAAACGGACCTAAGAAAGTTTAACAATAACTTTCACAAGAGAAAACGAAGGGATACCACTAAGGGAGGCCTGCGGAAGCGACGGCCAACAATTAGCAACAACAATTTGCAATAAAACTGCAGAAAACACACACTAATTAACTACTCCCAAGTTAACAACAGTAAGTTATTAATACTAACTAAATTTATAGTAAAAAAAAAAAAAAAAACTATCAATATTTGAAGAAAAATATTCCAACTTAGCCACGGCCAAGAAAGAGAACACTTCTGAACTCAGAGAGCAGCAAATGAGATATGGGGATTATTACTAGTGCATTATGGGATACCTACCTTGCCATGAGCCAACTTAAGAGACTTCGAGCTTTGTAATTGGCTGAGTCGGAGCCGAGGATCAGCTCAAAACCCATATGTAAGAATGAAGGTGAGATAGGACTACAAGACATCTCATGTTCAGGACCATGGGTCTTTGCAGAAAGTAGACCAGCACATTAAAGTCATACACTCTTACACTGACCTCCTTACGTTGGTCAGTGATATGGTCATCACATTGTGAATAAATACGCACAGGTGCAAGGGGTATTATTTTCCCTCTAACCCTCTACCAGGTGCAGAAGGGGCAACTCCCTCAAAATTACATTAGCTGTAATGCACATTTGACTTGTGTATTTGGTGATTTTTTTAACTCAGTTTTTTATTGTTTTGTGTGTCTTTTGAACTTTGTAACAGATGTAAATATAAAAACTAAACAAATTACTGTTTTACTCAGACACTGCAAAGAAAAGTCTGAGCTGTTAAGGAGACTGTTGACTCTTCTGTTTATGAGAAGTTACAGGTCAGAGACTGTCTTCCACTGACAGCAGGGTAGCAGAAGTTTTACAGACATGCATGTGATACTGAAAAATAACACAGCTAAAATCTTTATAACTACTGAATCTGTGTGTTAGGGTGCTGGGTATCCCACGCTGGAGGACAGCTTAAAGAACCTTTCATTTCCGTATATCTGAGCAAAGTAAAGCAAAACTGACCTTGATATTACTGCTATCTCTAGTGTTGTTGTTACACTGTCCTTCAAAACATAAAATTAAAAAAAAACACAGCTGTTCAGGCAAAATAATAGTGGTACAAGAAAGACTTGTACAAAGCAAGAATGATTAGAAAGTGAAATGACAGCAAGAAACCAGACGTGATGATGAAGCTACTTGACCCATATGCTTAGTGATTCAGCAGTCAGTTTAGTTCATAGGTTCAGAGGTGTTTACTACGCTAATGACCACAAGGACCTTTTTAAGCCTAGTCATGCATCCCAAATCTCTGACAAGTTCTGATACCCTTGATAAGTGTAAGCAGGTGCTTGGGGGATGAAACATTTACAAGCTAGGGCCTGGGAGATAAACTATTTACATGTTGCCTGTGTCCGTTAGAGACATAGGTGCCAAACCAGGGATGAATTTCCTGTTCCCCATCCAACTGTCCAGGTTGCACTTAAATTGGGTTAGGGAGGAACTCTGCTTCACATGGATAAGGAGCCTGTTCCAGAGACAGGGTAATTTCTGGGATACATACCTGTGTCTCCAGCAGGTCCTATTTACATCACGGGCAAGGTTTACGTCTTTAGAATGGGTAATTCTGGTGCTGTTTGTTTTGCAGATATGCAGGAGGTCCATCAGAGTGGTGTCTGACAATGCCCTGTATGTCAGGCATAGATTTCCCCTCAAAAGCCTGTAGGAGAGAGAGAATACAGGGTTAGAGCCTTGAGGCGGTATGCATCGGACATTTTACTCAAGTCCTGTATTCTTTTAGTGAGGAGCCTCTGTGGACGTTCCAATTGTTGGATATGCCTAGTTAGGTACATACCAAAGGGGGAATTGTACTCAATAATAGGTCTGATGAATGTCGAATACAGTAGAACAATGACTTCCTTGGACTTGGATGCCATACCTTTATTTATAAGTTGCGCAACATAGAATGATTTCCTCACCACTGTAGACATGTGATGGTCAAAGGCCAGATTACTATCTATATGTGTCCCTAAGTCCCTGACTACTGAGTCAACTTTAAGGGGTGTGTTGTCAATATGATAGTTACCAGGGGTGGAGGACTTCCCAAAGCATGCTATTATGCATTTCTTGTAATTTAGTTTTAGTCCACTGCTCTGACACCAGTTGTTTGTCTGTGTCAGTCCCTCCTGGAGAACATTTGTGTCACTGTGGGATTCAATGACAACTCCTAATTTGCAATCATCTGCAAATTTAGTCAGCTAGAGACCAATGACATTGGCCTTGACTTCAGAGAAATGCCAAAAAGGAGCAGTCGAAGGACTGATCCTTGAGGGAATCCACTTGTGACTGGCCTCTTTGCAGAGGTGGACTCCCCAGCACAGTCGGCTTTAAGCACCAGCAAACCATGCGGTCGCTGGGGGCCCCCAACCACTGCAAGTTATCTTATCTTGATATTTTGTAACATACCTGTCAAAACAACAAAAGCTAGTACACAAATCTTGCATTTTTAATAAACCAGGTGGGTAATGACTCTTATTTATATCTCCTTTACATTTCAAAGATATCGCTGGTTAGAGTAACAGTGTTTTATCAAGCAACTGCTTTCACAATTCCATTAAATATTTTACCACTGACATAGTGCCCTTGGCTTAGTTAAACCCTGCTGGTGGACAGTCTCTTCACTAAAATTAACAACGTATCCAGCTTTAGATACCTGCAATACCCATGGCTGCAAGGGCACCCCAATCATTCTTGACTGCGTGGGGGCCCCATAAAAGCTGCAGCTGATTGGGGAAAAACGAGGAGAATTTTTTTTTAATTTCCTGTTAAGGCTGTTTAACCTGAACAGGGCTGTGATATGACTCTGTTAGAATAAAGCTGGTAATGACCATAGGTAAGCACTAGAGAGGTCATCATCCCAGCTTGACTGATCTGAATGCATAGCTTCGAGTTTAAGAACAGCTCATGTTTCTGATGTTCAGGGATGGTTTTCTCATACAGGGAGTTTTATAAATACTGGCAGAAGATCAGATACTATAACTCCCAACGTCTTTGCTGAAGAGTTCAGTGCAATACCAATAATACCAGAATAAGGGCTGAAAATGAGGGATGTGTTTTAAATATTACTCTAATTCAATTAAAAAGCTACTAGAATAACACATTTTGCATCAACATGCATTTTTTTTACTCAATAAGTATAAAACTCTGATGTCTGGATTTATTGACTGTCCGTAGTCCTGAATGATTCACAAACAAATCAAACTTTTTATGAAGGACAGAGCAAAATTATGAGTAAAATCATGGAAGGTCTGTGAAATCAGGGATAGTGACAGGTTTGCATTTCTCCTCATTAAGGTAAATAAAAGTGACTTACACCTGCTGTTTACCTGCTAAACAGCAGTCACTGATCTGGTATGCCAGTACCAGTGGTACAAAACTAGTATTGCTATAGCTTACACGTGTGTGTGTGTGTGTGTGTGTGTGTGTGTGTGTGTGTGTGTGTGTGTGTGTGTGTGTGTGTGTGTGTGTGTTTGTGTGCATGTAAAAAGTATTGGTGATTTTTATCTGTGTTCATACATCCAGTAATGCCAGGACATGTACATTATTCTTCTGGGTATCAGTAAAAATGTAGCTAACAAGTAATTATATTTCAAAAGTGGGGCACAAAATATGTCATAGAACATTTAGATATTTAGATCTTCTAAGAATCTGGGGGCCCCACTACCCAGATTATATGAATGGCTACAGGGGGGTCACAATCATCCTTGACTTTGTAGGGCCCCACAAAAGCTTTTGTTGGTTGGGGAAAAATGAGAAAAAATGTATTAATTTTCTGATTACGCTTTTTAACCTGAACAGGCTAGATATGGCCACCAGCCCTGCTTGGATATGTGTGTACAGGAAAGCTGCTGTAGGTTGTGTGTGTGTGTATGGCGGGTGTGGTTATTACTTCTTTAATTTTCATCACAGTCAACCTTAGAGGTGTGTACATAACGCCATTATAGCTTGTGTTTGGGCTCAGGACACTGTGGTCATTATTTTCTTTTACTTTTCTCACAGACCTCAGAGGTGTACAAAGAAGGTTACTGTGGATTGTGTAGGGGCAGGGTACTGTCTAGGAACAACATAGTAGAATACATTACTGCAGTCATTGTTTCACTTTCCTCACAATCACACCAGGAATGCATAAAGGTAGCTGAGACAGTTTGGGTTGAGGAGTGAGGAGGCATGTGTTGTATATGTATGTCTGCAGTCACTTGAAATACATGACTGTGGCAGTTTGAACCTATGCTTTCACCCCTGTCTAACACCAGAGCGATGCTTAGGCAGTCTTTTTTTTTTGGGGGGGGGAGGTAGGCAATTGCCAGATAGGACTTGTGTATCCAGATAACTAACGTGTTAGTTTTTTTTGTTGCTCCAATTTTGTCATCTTTTGAAAATTAAGTCATGGGTACAACTTACGTCTTTCTTGAAGGGGAAAAAAAAAGTCTGAAATTCTTTTCTTATTCATGTTTTTTTTTTAGGTCACCACTGGATTAAAAAGCTGGGAAAATAGTCTAAAATACATCCCGGAACATCTATAACCCTATGGCTTCTTGGGCCCTGGCTTGTTTGAGTTATTTCCTAAATGGTTATTATTGTGCTGTCTTGGTCAGGAAAGATGTGTTCAAAGGGTACACGGAAATGTACAGCAATACAATTTATTTCCTCAATCATAATTTCTGTTTAAGTCATCACTGGTTGAAAAGATTGTGTAAAAAGAAAAAAAAATCTTTAAAACACACTTCAGAGCATACAGGTGGTTATTCTTCTTCTTCCAGCGGATCACCTCATTGAATGGCAGTGGAGAACCTTCCACACACACTCACACCTAGGGCCAATTTAGAGTATCAGATCCACCTATAGCATGTCTTTGGGATGTGGGAAGACATGCAGACTCTGCACAGAAGGCACCCCAGCCGAGGATCGAACCGAGAAACTCCTTGCTGTGTGGCGGCAATGTTAACCACCACACCCCACCGGGCCCTAGCATACAGGTGGTTATGGCTTCTTGAAAAAGCTGAAGAGTAAGGCAAAATAAGAGAAAAGGAAGAAAAAAGTAGTGTGCATAGTATGGGGAGCCCAAGATGGGAGGAAAAACAGGTGAAGAATGGAGGGTGTGTGTGTGTGTGTGTGTGTGTGTGTGTGTGGGGGGGTTGCTGAAAGAACAGGTCTAGGATGTCATTTCACCTAAGTCCAGACTTGTACATAAAGTTGCTGCAATGAATCATTGTTGCAACTAAATGCCAGTAACTGTAAATATCCCTTTGTGAGATGGTCCAACATAGTGTGGTACACAGGCCTGTTGTAAGGTAAGAGTACTGTAGTTACAGGTTAGTCTGTGTGCACTACTCCTAAAACTTTGTGGTATAAACTAAAATGTTGCTTAGGAAGGGTGGTAGTGACAAGGTGATACGTAGACTTGAAGTGCTCAGGGGGCCCCCAACTTGACATCTGCTGGGCCCCCCCAAAATGGCAACACCAGCCCTGGTCTCCAGTTCTAACTTCCTGGGTCCTGTCTGAGCCAGTTGGCTACCCACCAGGTGGCATACTAGTCTGTACTGGTATAAACCTGAAAGATGCAGAAATTAAATAATGTCAATTCTGTTCATGTAAGTGGATGGTTGGCTTGAGCATTGTAACAACTAATGGGTGTTTCCATTTGCCCTAGTTAGGAGCTGTAACACTAAATAGCATCGTTACAATACAGATGATTATTGTGCGTCTCTTCAAGATTGTGTTTCAGTATTTCAGGACTCATTTTTTTGTTTGTCAACACTTAGTTTAGTCTATCATGGTGTCATGGTGTCTTAATCTCTAATTTCTCACATTTATCTAGCATTATTACATCTTCCTCTAATAAAAAAAACTCTCCTCCCGTGTGTTGCTATCAACAGCCTTTTCCAACAACAAGGACACATTGCTAAGCAGTCTTTATGGCTTCAGATACAACTATAGCTAATTAATTAATTAATTAATTAATTAATTAATTAATTAATTGATTGATTGATTGATTGATTGATTGATTGATTCTTGACATTTGATTATCCAGAAAGTCTGACTGGGTAGGAGCTCATTTTCAGTGGAGGCCCAGGAAGAAAAGCTCCGTATTACAAAATATTTTAACAACAATAATTTTACAGTCTTTAAAAATAATACAAAAACAACTACAGTTTAATAATTACACCAAATTAGATACATAATTATTGGTTAAGGATAGATACAAGTTATATGACAATGATTTACTATTCAGAGATATAGAGAAATTGAAGGTAAGCTAATATAATACAAACACGAATTTCAATATGAAGTGACAGAAAACCAGGCTTATGGTATACTTAGAGATAAAGTCAGGGGAGCTAAACTGACAGAAGTAAGGAAGTGAAAGAAGAAGGGAGAGTAAGGAGGTGCAAGGAATGAACAGATATTTCCTCACATTTAGTGACATAGTTTATCCTGGTGTTGAGCAAAAACAGAGCCAGTTTCTGGCTAGGAAGTCTTTTAGAATAGTTTTGAAGGATGGGAGGGAGGGTAATGATCTAATGGATACAGGTAAGGAATTTATTAGCAACTCCAAGTACATGGTACAAGTACAGACAATGACCAGCAGGCATGACAGGTTTGTGGACAAACAGAAGTTTTTGGTCCTTGGATCATAAAGACCAAATGGGAACACAGTGATGTAGAATGTTATTTAGTGCTGGACAAGCAGATGGATTCTGGATAATTTTATAGGTGGTTAAGAAGCTGTGTATATGTTAGCTGATAGGGTGGTTCTACCAACTGAGGGTTTTTAGTGCAATCCAGTGGTGGGTTCTGAAAGGGTTATTAACTGCAAATTCAGCAACTTTGTTATAGCATTGTTCAAGTTTTGATTTTTGTGATGCCTGAAGTTTAGTAAGGATGGGAGCTCCATACAGAACTGGGGGGGGGGATGAGTACTGGCAAGTATAGTTTTAGTTATGATGGTAAAAAAAAGTTTTAGCTCTATAAAGCATCTCTAGTTTTTGATGAGTTTTTCTTATGCAATTTTGAATATGCAGGTTGAATTTAAGATTATCATCCACTATCATCCCTAATAATTTACCATGGGAAGTGACTTCAATGGTTGTACTATCAAGAGAAAGATGACTTTAAATTTTGTTTTTTCATGAGAGCGGGATTTGAGGAAAAAAGTAGCAGTTTGTTTTTTTAGAGCTGCGCATGAGTAGTGTGAGAAAGCCATGTTTCAGTGGCTGTTAAAGCTTCCGAAGTAATTATTTGAGGTGTGTCATGTTGTCAGATGAGCAAATGAGTGTAGAGTTATCTGCATACCTATTAGGGAGACCTGTTGTGTGGAGGGTGTTGGTGAGAATGTTAAAGAGAAGGGGACCAAGGACAGAGCCTTGTGGTACACTGGTGGTGATTGGGAGGTATGGACAGAGGGTGGTGTGCCATTTTACTGACTGATGCTACTGGACAGGTAGCTTTTGCATCACAGAAGGGTGAGCTGAGAGAGACCTTATGAGGACATCTGAAGTAGAAGTTTGCTGTGACAAATATATATAGGTTAGAGGTGCAGTCTTAGTACTACGGGAAGGATGAGAGTCATGGTGTGAGAGGGATAGGAGTTCCTCTTGTAGGAGATAGTTTAGCAATTGTTTTTGAATACATTGTTCAAGTATTTTGGAGAGGAGAATAAGATAGCTATAGGTCTAAAGTTAGTAATATCTACTAAATTTCCTTCTTTGTGCAGAGGGATAATGCGTGACTTTTCCAGAGAGAGGGAATGTGGGACTCCTAGACTGACCTATTTATAAGGATTAAGACAGGACAGGCAATGCAATCAGTTGTTATTTTAAGGTACTTGCTTGGAAGGCCATCAGTTGAAGTAGGGCATGGTTTGAGTTTGAGTAGTTTTATATAGGATATGGGGGCAGGTTTGAAGGTGGATGTGCAATATGTGTCTGTTGGGTAGGGTTAGGATTAGATGTTGGGGAATCTCTAGCTAGAGATGCTTCTACCCTCAAGTCAAATTATAACAGTGAGTAATCAGTTTATAGCCAGTACAAAGCAATTAACCCAGAGGTACAAAGTAGAACAGGTTTTCATTCATCTCCTGAATGCAGAAACCTGGCAGCTAGGGAAATTAAGTAACTGGTACATAGAGTGTAACTGACTGGTCAAGAGGAAGGGCAGTGGCCAACTTTTTCCAGCATTGGGCAGGCACTCATTTGATTAGCTGAAGTTAACAGACAGCAAGGTTCTTCAAGTTAAATTTGCTTACACTGTACAATGACATACTTCTCAATAAAAAAAGTTGTGAGTTGGTCCTTGTCACAGAGCACCTGCACTATCGATATTGGATGTAATAACCACAACCTTTTGTAAAATGATAAAATTCTTAGTGAAAACGTTTGGTAGTAGGGTCTTGTGGCAGAGCTCCTGCAGTATCGGGGTCAGATGTAGTAACCACAAACTATTGTACAATGACAAAATACTCAAAGTATATCACAGAAAAGTCCTTCCTAACTTGTGGCTGCCAGCAATTCTATGTTCATCATTGACTTTTTTCTTATCATTGCCCCACCAGAAGTAAATTATTCTTTATTCCTTCCAGTATGGTATCCCTACTTTTCACAAAATACAATTTAATACAAACGTCACTCTTATCAGCAAAGACGGGTAATTGCTATAGTACCAATTGCAAAAAGCAGGTTCCCCAACCATCTAAGTAGGGTTATAGAAATGATCTCTGAACCATTACATTCACCACTCTTTTTTCCACAGATGTTTGAGTTTTTGGCACACCCTAAAGTGTATGACATGTTAACTATTTTATAAACCACTTTAATGATTTTTACTCAGATCTACAGATGCTTAGCTTGCTTGAAGGCTTCTTTTACAGAATGGCACCAAATGTCTTGTTCATGTCAAGATATACAGCATTTCACCTAATTTGATATCTCAAGACACAAACACTGATGCCCAGCAGTTTGTTACTTTGCTATAAATCTCTGCAACCCCGAAGCCAGCACACCAGTGAATTTGGAGGATTTCAGAACCCTTTCTTTTGACTTAGTTCCTTAACTGTCACCATCATTACTAAAGTGATTTGTTACACTTTTTAAGTGTTCTGGTTTTGTCTCACATGAATTGCAATAGCAGTTTTACTTACTGTAGTAGTAATTGTTATGTGTGTATTCCTTGGTGGAATTGTTTATTTCTTATCAGAAATTGTCAAAACAGAGCTGGCATTCTAAAACTTATTTTTTTGTGAATCTCCACCTCCCAGTATGATATCAAGTTAGGTAAACAGTGTTAAAGAAGAGCTGGAGATACTGAAGCATGGAAAGTTTTTTTTTCACAGACTTGCTCTTATTTCTTCCTGGGCTTCAACTGTGACAGGATAGAAACACTATAAATGCAAATTCACATTCTGTTTTGTAATCTAATCAGTATTGCACTGCGTGTCTTCCTACATTTTATTCAGAAAAAAAAAAGTTCACATTACATACAAAAGAATTGAAATAATGTTTCACATTTCACTCTCTTGCCCCAAAGTGTGTGTGTGTGTGTGTGTGTGTGTGTGTGTGTGTGTGTGTGTGTGTGTGTGTGTGAGACAATCTATGAGGCACAGCTTTTTTGAGGATCATTACACTGCACATTATTAATTTCATACTCATAGTTAATTTTCATACAGATCCATACTGTTCACTAACTTATTCGTTTACACACCAAACAAAAGCACTTCACTTACTGCACATACATACACATACTGCTGCCACTCAAAACATTAAGAAAAGCAACACAGTGTACTAATGTGAACCAACAGTGGTAACAGTAAAAGTGACCACAAAATGAGAGTAATGCAGTCATTTAAAATATATGTCATTTAATAATCAGCAGGAAAATAAAATACGTTATGTACTCAACGTAGCGTTCCATCTGTATCTTCCATTTTCATTCTTCCTCAACAAATGGGTTCGGATCTGACCCACAGGTCTGACTCAGCCACTTTCTTTAGATTCTAGGATCTTACTCTCAAGCTTCTTCCTTACCCATAATGCCCCTGATCACTGTATTACCACAGATCGAGTTTGCTGCTATTATACAATATCCCAGGGGGAAAAAAACTCAAAATAGCTAAGACAGAACAGTGATAGCTTGAAAGATCAGGAGCTCAAATGGGAACAATGGTTCATAACAATTCTATTAGGCCACTCCCAAAGACATCAATAGGGGGAAGGTGGGAGGGAAGATGAGGAAGAATGAAAATTGGGAACACAAACGGAACGTTATGGTGAGTACATAACTTTTATATCTGATGTCATTTTCATTCATTCCTCAACAAATGGAACTGAGACCCCAGCTACAATTACCTTGGGTGGCCCTAATGGAAGGATATTCCAGAGCATCGCAGAACAGAATGATGCTCTGTTCCAGGAAATGATGTCCAGTTTATAATGAGAAATAAAGGTATGAGCATTAGACCAAGTGGTAGCTGCACAAATGTCATCAATGGAAGAGCTAGCCCAAAAAGCAGCTGACATAGCCATCAACCTGGTTGAATATGCCTTTGGATGTTTTGGTAAAGTTAGGCCTTTCAAGGAATAAAAATGAGAAAATAAATTTGTTATCGATTTTGCTAGAGTAATCTTCAAAAGTGTTTTCCCATCTTGGTGATAGAAAAGGAGACAAACAACTAATCTGTTTTTCTAAGCTCCTTGGTTTTATGTAGGTAAAAATGAAGTTGTCTATTGATATCTAAGAGATGAAGGGTATATTCTCCTTTATTTTCAAAATATGGAAAGAAAAATTGTAGGTTAATGACTTGACTGATGTTTGATTCAAAGGCCACTTTAGGTTGAAAGAAAGCATTAGGGTGTAGCGCAACCCTATCCTTGTGAAAAATTAGATACAGTTGTTTTGCAGAGACTGCCTGGATTTCTGAAACTTGTCTAGCTGAATTAATTGCTACCAAAAAGACAGTTTTCCAAAATAAAAACTTAAGATCTACTTTATCTGAGGGCTCAAACGAAGGATGTACTAAAGATTGTAATACCAAAGTCAGATCCCAAGGTGGAGTGGGATCACAAATTGCAGGTATAAGCACAAATATACCTTTAGGATGGCCTTGCATAACTTAGTTGAAGCTAATGGAGAAGCCTTATCGCCAATGTGGTAGTTGGAGATGGCTGCTAACTATATTTTAATGGCAGAGAAGCCTGCCCCAGTTTGGAAAATACAGGCATGGAAATCTAAAATAGCCGATAATGGAGCAGTAAAAGGATCTAAGTCTCTTTGATGCACCCACAAAGAAAATATTTTCCATTTGCTCTTATAAATCTTTCTGGTTGAAGGTTTGTGGGATGAAGAAAGGATTTGATGAACTGGAGAGGAAAACCTGGAATATCTAGCCATCAATGGAATTGGAGAAAATAAGTAGCCAACTTGAGGCCCGCTATGTCCAGATGAGTCATCCCTGCAGGACATGACAGGAGATCTGGAGTGGGATCCACTGTCCAAGATGGATGTACTAAGTGAGACCATAGAAAAGGAAACCATACTTGCTGAGGCCAGAACAGTGCAAAGAGGATTATTTTGCTCTTCAACCGACTAGCTTTCTGAAGAAACTTGGGAATTAGGGGTGAGGAAGGGTAAGCATAAAGGAGACTGGGGGGCCAACTGTGGACTGCAGCATCTCTCGGTGACTGTACCTGAGGAGGAATAAGGGCAAAGAACCTGCTGCATTTGTTGTTGAGGGAAGAGGTGAATAGAACACAACTCTGTTGACCCCATTTGTGGAAAATCATCTTTGCCACTGACTAATTGAGAGACCACTTGTCAGTAGTCAGAATGGTCCTGCTGAGCTTGTCCACTAATATGTTAGATTTCCCCAGTATGTGCGCCGCTATTAGAAAGCAGTTGGAGGAGACCACCCATTGCCAAACTCTCACTGCTTCTTGGCATAGGGAGTAGGATTTGGTTCACCCCTGTCCATTTATATACCAGACTATTGACATGTTGTCTGTCTGAAGAGCAATAGTTCCTAGTGGAAGAGAGCTCCGAAGGGCCTGCAATGCAAAAAGACCGCTCTCATCTCTAGAATATTTATATGCAAATTGGTCTCTTCTTGGGACCATGTGCCTTGAACTGTCCGTCCCAAGTAATGCCCCTCCCCCCAACTGGTAGGTATCCGTAGTCAATGTGGCTTTCGGGGTAGGAAGGACAAATAACAGCCTTGATAAATCTCTTTGGAATGTATCCATGACAGTAGAGATTTTCTGCAAACCTGAGATAATTTTATTGAATGTCGCAGAGATTGTCGATGAAAAGACCACTGCACTGCTAGAGTCCACTGAAGAATTCTCATATGAAGGGGTTGGGAGGGTGGCCTAATGGTTAAGGTGTTTGCCTTGCAAGCACAAGGTGCAGGGTTTGATTCTGATAAGAGATAATTGGCTAGGCTTAAAATGGCTCACAAGGGCAGTTAGCTTAGTACTAATCTATGAATCTATGAATCTAAGACAAGCAGTGGGTAGTAAATTTATTGTACCAGCCATCAACCCTAGGGCTTTGAGTATTAATCCTGCTGGGGGTAAGGGATGAGACAGAACTTGAATGACATGAGATTTCAGAGTAAGAATTCTGTTTTGAGGCAGAAAAACTAGGCAACTGACTGTGTCTAGATGAGCCCCTACAAACTCCTAGCCTTGAACTGGTTGAGGTTGGGACTTTACCAGATTTATTGTAATCCCCAGAGATTGAGACAGAAGTAGAAGGTAATCTCTGGCCTTTTCCAGAAGACACCAGGTGAGTGTAATTTGGAACCAGTCTTCTAAATATGGAAACACTCTGAATCCACGCAGTCTTAGATGAACTGCTACCACTGCCATGCATTTGGTAAACACCCTGGAGACTGTGGTGAGACCAAAGGGCAGGGTTCTGAACTGATAATGACTGGCTCCCAGCTAGAAGCGTAAATATCTTCGGGAGCGTCTGTTCATTTTTATATGATAGTATGCATCTTGAAGATCTAAAGAGCACATCCAGTTGTCTTTCTGAAGGAGAGGCAGAATGGACTGAACTGTGACCATCTGGAACTTGGAATTCTTTACAAATTGGTTCAGATAACTGCGATCCAAAATGGGTCTCAAGTCCCCCATTTTCTTTGGCACTAAAAGAACTCTGAGTAAATTCCACATCTTCTTTGGTCTGGGGGGGACCTCCTACCAAGGGAGCCTACAGGAAGGTGCAAGGGGGTGCACCTGCACCCCCCTGGAACGGGAGGGCCGGAAGATTTTCTTTTCATTTTCTTTTAATAACAAACAAGAAAAAACTTTTTAAGGGCATTCTTCTTTATGAATGGTCCCATAACTTGCTGGTCCAGTCGCATCACGTCTGTGCGTGCAGATGTCCTGTTCTTCCTCGCCCACGCTATTTGAAATTGCTCTTCTCATCAAGTCAGGTAAGGGAATTTAGTTGTGTTCGATGCTACAACAAGTAAGGAAATTCATCGCCCACGCTATTTGAAATTGCTTTTGCTTCTCTTCACGTCAAGTTAGGTAAGGGAATCTAGTTGTGTTCGATGCGACAGCAAGTAAGGGAATTTTGCCCGTGTTCACGTCAAGTCAAGTAAGGGAATTTAGTTAGGTATTACTGCAAGTGTGAGTGTTTGTAAGAGGGAGGTAGGTGTGTGTGTGTGTGTGTGTGTGTGTGTGTGTGTGTGTGTGTGTGTGTGTGTGTGTGTGTATGTAAAAAGTACATAGGTGTGTGTGTTTGTAAGAGGGGAGGAAGTTGTGTGTGTGTGTGTGTGTGTGTGTGTGTGTGTGTGTGTGTGTGTGTGTGTGTGTGTGTGTGTGTAAGAAGTAGCTAGGTGTGTGTGTGTGTGTGTGTGTGTGTGTGTGTGTGTGTGTGTGTGTGTGGGTGTGTGTGTGTGTGTAAGAAGGTCTGCGTGTGTGTTTGTAAGAGGGAGGTAGGTGTGTGTGTGTGTGTAAGAAGTAGCTAGGTGTGTGTGTGTAAGAAGTAGCTAGGTCTGTGTGTGTGTGTAAGAAGTAGGTAGTTATGTGTGCATGTTTGTAAGAGGGAAGTGTGTGTGTGTGCGTGTGTGTGTGTGTGTGCGTGTGTGTGTGCGTGCGTGTGTGTGTTTGTAAGAGGGAGGTGGGGGTGTATGTGTTTGTAAGAGGGAGGTGTGTAAGGGGGGTCAAACCTCGCAATTATCTAGATTTTTTTTCTGGCGAATCAATGAGGACTGAAGTCAGACAATAATGGCAGACATTTGCGTTTTAGACTTCATATCCTCAGGAAATGCATACTAATGCAAACTTTGTTGTTCTATCCACCTTCTGAGGAGGTACGGGGATGTATGCGCATGTCATACCTTTCAACTCTACAGATTTTCATAGAATGTCCAGATTTTTACATTATATTTTTGGTCTGTTCCTCACAAAAATTCTTTTTTTTTTTTGACAAATCAGTGGCATGAGCTAAGGATTAAAGTTGCAAAATAATGACATGTACTTGTTTCAAACTTCATGTCCTTTAAAAAATGCATTCTAACACAACTCCTGTTATTCTAGCAACTTTCTAAATGGGTCCCTAGTTTTGGGCTTTTGTCCTCAACATTATAACAGGCTTTGTCCAGATTTCTTGTGCTAAGAAACTGAGAGGTATTGTGTGTGTGTATATTTATGTATAAGAGGGAGGTAGCATATCCCTCAGTTGTCCAGGTTTTTGCAGTATGTCCAGATTTTTGCCCGATATTCCTCCTAAAAAGGATTGACGTTGTTTAACAACAGACATTTGAGTTTTAGACTTCATACCCATAGAAAAATGCATACTAACACAAATCATGTTGTTCTAGCAAATGTCTAAGTTCATGAGAGCAATATTTATAATCTGTCCCTGTTTATTTTAGGCTTTGTTCAGATTTCTTGCACTAAGAAGTTGAGATGTGTGTGTGTTTGTGTGTGTGTGTGTGTGTGTGTGTGTGTGTGTGTGTGTGTGTGTGTGTGTGTGTGTGTGTGTGTGTGTGTGTGAATTTATTTTCACATGAATTTTCAAGGAATTGTGTGCTTCAGGTGAAGAGAAGTTTACTGCTGCTCATGCCAAGTCTGATTAAAATGTGTAACTGTTTTGTTTAAAAATGGTATCACAATTGTGGTATAGAATTTTAAAGCAGTGTTAGCAGCACAGCAGGTAGCATACTTGCATCTTGATGTATAGGGCTGTAGGTTCTACTCCCACAGCAAGTAGATTTGTATTTTAAGGGGGTGGGGTGCTGCAGTCCTGAGTATGTTCTTCTCTGGATATGATGCTTAGAAACTATGAACCTGTTTTTCAGCTTGCCACCCATTCCCTATTGCAATATACCAGCTTACCATTTTTTTTAATGTAACACAGGCAATTTATTCTTTGAGGGCACCAGGCACTGAATTTGTAGATGAAACCCTGAAATATAAAGTTGTTTTCTAGCAACAGCCTCTTCATTAATTTCAGATATATTTAATGTGGAGTTATTCAGATAACTTTTACTTCTGGAGAGATATTAAGAGATGTGTACATTAACTGATACTGGTGGATTGTAATGAGAGATGTCTGAGTGGCCTTTTATGGTTGAAATGTTCTGAACTGGGTAGTTTGTCATTATTGGTTCGTATGTTTTGTTTCATTGCTTACTGGAAAAATTTTCAAAACTATAAATTTAAAACACACTAATAAGTGGTGCTGTATTATACAAGGGATATAATTCAATTTGTATATTATAATTAATACAGTCAAGTAAGGTGAATCAAAGAACATTTGCATGGTCCTAAAAATGTGTGCAAGGGGCCTATGGTTTGAAAACAGCCGAAAGGTAAACTTAACCTCCCAGTGGCCAGATGCATTTTCTTTGAATATGGGTTTCAATGCTGTTTCAGTAAATGTGAGTTTCAAAGGTAGAGAAGCTTTAATGCTAAGTCTGTTTTCATTGTAACACTACTGCTTTGTTTAGCAAATGTGTATCAGTGTTTGTGCTATAAAATTTGAAGTAAAAGTTGTAAATTAAATCCAAATATCTGTAATCATTGTAGAGGTAAAGCATAAAACAGTATGCACACTGACAGTGTTGAACAGTTTTTACGGCAACTGGGGAGAAATAGCCAAGTAATGGAACACTGGAATGGCTGCGTTGGGGGGGGGGGGGGCTCTGGGTTTGCACCTCCCTGCAAAAAAATTCCTGGGGACTCCCCTGCCTCCTACAGGACTCTCTTGTCCAGCAGCTTTTGAATTTCAAGTGCTGCTTGTTCCCGCTGATTGGGTGGAACATCGAGGAGACTTTTCTCTTCTGTGGAGGAACCTGGGAAAAGAGAATGAAGTATCCTTTGGATATGATCCTTTGCACCCAAGAATCTTGTGTGATGGCTGCCCAGGCTTTTGTGTGCAAGGATAAGTGTTCCCAGACTACCTCCAGAAAGGGGCAGTCGGGTAACCTTTCATGAGAGCTGAAAAGGCCTGTCCGAAAAAGAATCTCGAGAACCTTGATTCTATGCCCCCCCCCAACGAAGGCATCGTCTCCCATTATAGCTATTCCCCCCTTCTGCCTCTGAGGGAAAAATCTCCATGCAATTCTTGGAAAGGCCCTTGGGATTTTCTAAATCACGCTTTCTTACCACCAGGTTGATTCCTGGAAAAGGTTCTTTGCAGGGTAGAAATGTGGATTTCCATGGCATACAGGATCTTTCCATCCTTCTCACTGTAGGACAGCATCTCTTTAACTGTTGGTCCAAATAAGGAAGATCCATCAAAGGGAGCATTGAGGAATGGTGCCTTAAAGGGCTCCATAAAGTCACACAACCACATCCAGGCATGTCTCCTAATGGCTATGCCTGAACCAGCATCCCATGAGAAATCTTCAGCTGCATGCGAGATTCACCTCATGGAAGCATTAGTAATGGACTGTAGGATGGCCAGTCATGAGGAAAAGTATTTATGTTCCTCTGTGGACATGGACTCTGGGGAAGAGTTAGATAGTTCCTTGATTAAGTCCCTCTGTAACCTCGTGAAATGTGCCATATAATTCAGAGACCATAAAATGAAGGTCCCTGATGCATGCACTTGCTTCCCAAACCTGTCCAACACCTAGACTCCTGTTAGGGGGATGGACAGAGGAGCTCTGTTAAGCAAACTCCTTTTTAGTAACTGCCTCAATGACCATGGCATCTACAGGGATACCCTTTGTCCAATGTAACTTGTCTGATGGGGTACTAAGAATCTTGTCTGGGTGCTTAGGGATCAGTTCTACACAGTCCAGTTCCTTCTGTGCTCTGCGGGAGACCAGGTCTATCAGCTCATCCACAGGCAGGGTAACCCAAGAAGTAGATCGCTCAAACCCGAAGGAGTTCAAGAATACTGATTCCTCCTGGGAAGGGTTTTGGGCAGACCAACCACCTTTTTGGCAAAGGATCTCTAATATGTCCCCGAATGGGACATCCTCAGGTGGAAATCTAGGGGACCCTTCCCCTTCATCAAAATATGTGTCTTCTGTGAGGAATTCCTGTGGGAAATCCAGGTTCCTCCTCTTGCACGACCTTTCTGAGGGGAGCTCCTCAGTGGAATGCTCTGGGGAAGTGTCGGAAGAGACATGAAATCCCCTGGTGGAAATTGCTTGAAAGCTCATCTGTGCTGGCTGTCCTTGAGGTGTAGGATGAGAGAACTCAGACACAAGATCCAAAGGAGGTTGGGGGCATGAATCCAAAAAAGGAACAGTCAAAGCCAGTCTAGGTAGAGACAATAACCTCTCCACCACCTCAAAAGCCGGAGATCCCAGGAGACACCAAGGGTAATTATACCAGAGCCAAAACTCTCGGATCAGACAATCCCTGTAGCCCCTGAACCCTCAGATTTGAAGGGGGAGTCAGAACCAAGCTATCTAACTCCGAGGCTCTGAAAGGAAGCAAAGGCTCTGAAAATTTCAGAGTCAAGGTCAACCTCTCAGATCTGCCGCCAATGCTTCTGCTTCAGCTCCGAGTCGGAGCCGATTGTGACAGGGAAGTCATCTGAGTCAAGGATGCCAGGACCTTCTGATCCAATGGTTCAACTCTCGAGGCTCTCAGATCCGAGGACTCCGAAACAGCAGGACAGATCGGAGAAGCAGCATGTACAGGTTGGAAGGCAGGCTTAAGGTGCATGGATCCGAAGGGAGACAGAGCCAACAGAGCCCCCATCTGGATCTGTGTTCTGAGGAACTTCCTCATCATCCTACATAGCTCCGATTCAGAGAGACTCCAGTAGGACCTAACAGAAGATGAAGTGGATGGCAGCCTGGAAGACTTTTTCAGGGTCTCCTGGAGGAAGGGAGATCTTAATCTAGCAGAGACCAGCTCCGGGAAAATCTTGGAGAAAGAAACCCAGGAGACCTGCACCCAACAGGTATAAGATCCAAAGCTTTCGGATCCGAGGTTTTAGGTACCCTCGAAAGAGGCTGAGAGGAAGCTACTGACTGAGGAGGCTTGGAGGAGAAGTGTTTCCTGTGCTCCCTAGCCTCTTTAGTTTTCTGAGAGGGAGCTTGAGCCCGTGAAGAAGATGTACCAGCAGAAGTAGTCAAAGCTGGAAGAAGTCCTTTAAGAATCAACTTATTCCTGCAATCACTAAGAGCACTCGCATTAAAGGCCACGCAAATAGAGCAGAAGGTGTCTAGATGTGCAGGCCCCACACAATACATGCACTCCCTGTGGGCATTGGAATTAGAGACCTTGTGCCCACAGGAAGTGCACTTTTTAAATCCAGTAGGTTTATCAGCCATATTACAAAGCAGTTTAACAAGGTAGAAATTAAACTACAGATTATCCAAGAAGCTACACACAATAACAGCAACTATAATAGAAAAATAAGACAGTTTTGTCTTTTTTTTCCCTTTTTTTAGACAGAGAAAGAAAAAAGCTACCAACTATGGTAAATGAAGAATACCTCAAAAGGAGGTAAGGAAAGAAGTAATTACCAGTTATGGTAAGATAAAGTTTACCTTTAAGGTAGAAAAGTCGGAAATAGAGGTAAAGGAGACAGTGCACACTAAAAATATAATGACACTAGAAACATTTTTACTATTCACTGGTGCAGCGGTTATAGCATTGTTGCCACACAGCAAGAGGTTCTCCAGTTCAATTCCTGGCTGGGGTGCCTTCTGTGCAGAGTCTGCAAGTCCTCTCTGCATTCGCGTGAGTTTTCTCCGGGTGTTCCGGTTTCCTCCCACATTCTAAAGACATGCATCTGCAGCATTTCTCCCTGGGCCTCTGCTGAAAATGGGTTCTGTCCCAGTCAGACTTTCCTGGTAAACAAATGTTAAATAAATAAATTAATTAAAAAAAAAAACCTAGAGCTTGAGAAGTCGCAATCCTGACCGATCTTGATGAGCGGCAAACAGTATTTGAGGTAATACAGTTATCAGGGGCAATAATGGTAAGGGAGGAGCTAAAGAAAGTGGCCAAGTCAGATCTGAAGGTCAGATCCAAACCCATTCATTGAGGAATGAATAAAAATGACAACATCCGATTTAGTATTATCCTAGCAGAACCAAGACTACTTGTGACTTCCCAAATGCCTTCCACTACTGTATGGAGGAGGCCACACAGCCTCATTAACATCAACATCGCTATGATTTGAACTTCCTAATGAAGTCAAATAAGGGTCATCCTTGTAAGGGCTTAGAACAACATCAGAAGTTAAACTAACAACATGGACATCACCACTATCCCTAGAAAAAAACACCTTGGTTCTCAGAATTGCTTTCATGTACTAAACTAGCAGCCTCAGTAGAATCCCTTACATGACATCAAAAGTTAGAGGACACTACAGAAAATTACAAGAAGACAGCATTGTATAATAAAAAACTAACAGAAAAAAAGGGAAAAATGATTGCAAACCATGAAGCAATTATAAGGAACCCACAGAAGGAGACATTACAACAACAAAACAACCATGATGGTAAGAAAAGTGACAAATGACTTCAAAGTCAAACTTGCATTCACACGGTTTCTTTCATGAAGTACACATATTACATCAGCAATGATATCTCCAAAATGGGACATAGTAATATTAAAAAAAAAACAACAAAAAAAAAACAAAACAAAAAAACCTTGCAGTCTGTGGCTTCATTTTTTTGGCAACATGGAACTGTGAGGGCAAAGTTGTTTGACCCTTACCCTCATGGTTGGGTAATCTCAGGATTAATATATTTTAGAGATGTGGAGGTGAGGGGGTGTAGTTCCCCACCTGAGTGTGGGGTGTGCAGGGCGGGGGGACTTGCCTCAACGTAAAATATTTTATTTGTGTCCATCATGAAAATCAGTGTTTCACAATGTGTTAACTTTAACAATATTTTACTTACAATTACTGCTACACTGATTACTTGTTATGAATTCTTCTCTCATACTACTATATTTGAAGACAGAGATGAAATTAGCCATATATTAGCCCTGTAAAATACTACTGGAAGAAACCCAGGCCTAAGATAAATAGGATTATCAGTTACACATCAACACTCATATCATCTATCATTCACCTTTATATTGTCTGCTTTCAATTGTTTTTTATGTTCTGTGGAACAATACACATAGTTACATACACACAACAATTGCAGACCAAAGACAGCACTTACATAACTGCCATCACAGAAGTGCAGCAATGCCCTTACAACTGCCATACCTTGAGATCTGTAGGAAAGCCTAGTGTCACTGTAAATATCTGAAGTAGCCATGATGACAAGGCAGGAAAACGAAACCAGCGTCATCCAGTAAATTTCCATACTTTAGAAAAGCTCAAATGATTTGAGGGCTACCTTTGTGATTTACAGCTAGCTCTTCTCCAATATCGCACCATACCAAGTCCATTTATTTTAGTTTTCTTCCACAATATCTGTGTTTGTGTCTTTATTTTACATCTCTGTGCGGACTTAGCCAAAAACTTCGGTTTCCTTTCCCATCTGGCTTCATTTCTTCAGTCCAAAGCAAGTAGGGGTGGTACTTTAAAAATAATTCATTTGCCATCAAAGAACCATTTTTATGTCTGATGTGAATCTCCATCTGACCATCTCTGTATCTGAAAAACAAAATATTTGTATAAGCCACATTATAATAAAGTTATTTATTCTTGATTGTCTGATGCAAGTATATATTCTGAGCACCTTAATCTAAAACTGAAAATTTTCTTTTTACAGTTAATGCCTTAAGCCCATAGCCGGCCTTAGGCATAGGACAACTAGGCAGACGCCCAGGGCGCCACTCTAGCAAGGGTGCTTTTCTAGTAATCTATGGATGGTGTAAATAGACCAGGATGGGGGTACTGGGTTGTGTTAGGGAGAAGTGCTGCGGAGCTCTTTTGCCTAGGGCACCAGTTGACCAAAAGTCGGCCCTGCTTAAGCCAGCAGTAGTCTCCTGGCTACTTAAAGACTAACTGTCTGGAGTTTTAAAAAGCACAGATAACACCTTTCTCCCAGCTCCCTCACTCTCACTGCCTTAAAACAATATACAAAGCAAAATGGACCAGAAACAATTAACAGTAAAACTGCAAAAATTATACTAAAAATACCAACACCCACTTTATTGTCATTTGAACCTTTTGGTCTGATTAGAAATGACTTGATGAAAATGCCTCCAATAAAACAGCATGCTCTCTAACAAAAAAGTATAAACTAAACTGATGTCCTTTTATTCCTATGTTGTGGTATTCTTTGTGTGGGATTTCCCACCTCAGGCGACCCATACGTCGGCGCCTATACAAAAGCTTCAGCTTGGCTGTTGTAGTTGCTTGGGATGTCACATGCAGGGCCATAAACCAGGGGCCTTAAATGTGACGTTTGCAGGCACAGACCTCAGAACTTTTCAGCCGCAGGCGACCATCATATCGCATGCTTCGCTCCTTCACCACAAGACATCTAAAATATAAGTAGCCCATTGGGGGGGGGGTGTTTCTTCTTTGACTTCTAACGAAAGCTTTGTTTGCTGTATTAACCTTTAGCCGATGTCAGCTAGAAAGGGTAATTGCCAATGCGGGCACCATATACCAATAAAGATATGCACGACCATTGCGTTTTTTGCCTAGGCCGAGAGCACGACCATACCGCTTGCTCATTTTGCCAATCCTTCGTACCTAAGTCCCTACGTAGCCGTCTGGCTGCCCTCAATCTATACCTAGAAAATCAGCGACTTAAAAAACTAGCTCTAACGATGGATCCCATATCGAAAGTTCCGCCTGAACCTCCATGGAAGAAAGCCAAGATTCATAGGCCCACTTCCATTGCCCCCCCGCTTTCAGATGCTCTGCCAGCTAATGATTTAGGAATTGAGGGACATCCGTTAGATCCGTCTACTTCGACTGTGACCTTCGAGGAAGCTGCTTCTCAGTTAACAACTGGCATGTCCACGGTGCTTAATCAGACATTGGCTACAATGGATGTCGAGGGGGAACCAGATACAGCTGGGCCTCCAACTGGGATCCCTCCTCTTGACACTGCAACCCGTAGCCATGCACCGGATTCCAGGCCTTCGCCTAAGGCTACTCCTTTAAAAAAGAAAAAGAAAACTAAACATCTGGCTACAAGCTCTGAAGGCCTACCTGACTGGCAATCCTTTACCTCCTCTTTGATGCAGGCCTTCATGGCCCTTAAGCCCACAGCCTCTTCTCCTTCCACCCTTTCTCTCCTCAGCCCTAGGCCTGCCTCTGCCACCTGTCATCCTCCTCCCACTACTCAAGACAGGGAAGAACAGCAAGAGGCTTATTATTCATCTTCAGATGAATCCATCTCATATGCCTCTTAAATAGCCTCTCCTCAGGAATACTACTCCCCAGATGAAGAGTCCATCGAAGGGTACTCCTCTCCAGAGGATATCACCTTTGGACAGACAATTACAAAAATGAAGGAATACTTCAAATGGGACACCTCACAAATGTCTGAAACTCAAAAAAGATATTATGAGTTACTGCAAGTGGAATCTCCCTCCCCATCTGCCATATCTCCTGTCATCCCTGCTTACCTAGAGGCCTTTTCCTCAGCATCCAAGACCCCAGACACACAATCTCCTGCCCCTAAGAGGCCGAACCATTTCTACAAAGTGCCTGATGACCAGAAATTCCTAGTAAAACCACCCCTGGCAGATGCTGCCGCGATTGCAGTATCACCAGACAAACAGTCCAGACTTACTCCATCTGCCTCTCTCTCCTACCTACTGACAAGGACAGTAAAACTATGGATAGAATTGGGAAGAAGGTTTACACCTCTTCCACGCTGGCCTTCAGAACCATCAACTATCAAATTCATATGACAGAATATGCTCTGGACCTTGTCTCCCAAGCCTCTACTCTACTGGCTGCTACTCCAGACTGCCCCACTAGATCTAAAATTGCATCTAAACTGTCTCTGGCTGCCCAAGTAACCAGACATTCCATTAGATGTAGTTATGATGCCAAAGTCTGCAGCCTTTGCCTCTGTACTTCGGAGATATTCCTGGCTACGCCTACAACACTTACCAGAGGACTTCAAGTCTAAAATCTCAGATGCTCCTCTAGACCCTAACCTATTATTTGGTAAACAGTCAGCAGACGTTTTTAAAAACCTACAAGAAAACAGTAAGGAATTGCAAGACATCAAGCACCTTCTTGTGTCTCCTATTCCTAAATATTACAGAAATTACCCTGCAAAAACTACCTCTATCAGAAGAAACCCCTCCTCTGCTGGAACTTCCTCTTCCAGGCACAGAAGAGGGGCCAGAAGCCAAACTTCCTCCAGGCCGGCTGTCTCACAGTCTCCCACTAGACATCCCTTTCAAGACAGAGGAGGACATAACAATGCGTGACTGCCTTGCCCACCTTCTCGTGTCTGCCCGCCTCTCCCACTGCCTCCCCTTTTGGAAAACCATCACTATAGACAAATAGGTTCTGGCTATAATTCAAAAAGGATAACTCCTTTCTTGGAGAGAAAGGCCCCGTTTAAGGGGCATACCCTTCCCCCCAAGAAATCAAAGACACGTCTTCCTTCAGATTTTAAAAGACCTTCTGAACCTGGGAACTACAGAGCCGGTCCCCACAAGGCAGGAAGGAAAAGGCTTCTACTCAAGACTGTTTCTGGTCCCCAAAAAAAAAGATGGACCATAGAGGCCTATCCTAGACCTTTCCTTTCTAAACCTATTCCTAAAGGTTCCCACCTTCAGAATGTTGTCTCTACAATTTACTCCCTCTTCTACCAGCCCAGGCTTTCATGGCCACACTCGGCCTAAAAGAAGCCTATTTGGCACATTCCCATATAACCTTCTCACAGAAAATTCTTATGTTTTTCTGGACCCTCCTCTTACTTTCAATTTACAGCATTGCCCTTTGGTTTGTCCACTGCTCCCAGAGTGTTCACAAAATGCCTAGCACCTGCCAAAACCTTTCTCAGAACACAAGGGATTCAAATTTACCTTTACCTGGATGACATCCTTATTCTAGCAGAATGCAAGGAAACTCTGCAAAACCATTTACAGTTCACCATTTCCCTGCTTCAAAGACTGGAGTTCACCCTCAACATCCCAAAATCATCCTTGACCCTAGAACAAGGCAAAACATTTCTGGGTTGCAGGATCAGGACAGATATAATGAAAGCTTTTCTTCCCCAGGACAAAGTCAGTTCCTTGATCACACTTTTCAAGATCCTTTTACAGACACAACAGGTAACTGCAAGGCAATTCCTATGAATCTTGGGTCTAATGGCAGCCACCATTCCCATGCTACCACTAGCCAGAATGCACATGCGAAAGCTGCGGTGGTATCTAAAAAATGTATGGTCACAACACCAACATCCTTCAGAGCAAGAAATTACCCTCTTGCCCTGCCTAAAATCAGAACTAAAATGGTGGATTCAGCAACTTCAGCTGAACACGGGCCTTTCACTGCAGTTGCCCTCCTCAAACCAGTTCATGCATACAGATGCATCAGACCTAGGATGGAGAGCTACAATGTCAGCCTACAGGGTACAAGCAAAGTGGCACCCTTACATAAAGAACAAACATATCAATGTGAGGGAAACGACAGCTGTTCTACTGGCATTGAAAGCCTTTCTTCCCCTTTTACAACCAGGTGCTCTCCTAATCCTAACAGACAACACCACAGTTATGTGATACCTTAACAAGCAATGAGGGACAAAAGCCTACCTCCTCTGCAGAATAACTTTACTAACCTGGGACCTAGCCTCTCAGCACAATTTGTTCCTGCAGGAATCCTACATCCCTCGCAGGACAACAAACAAGCAGATCTTCTCAGCAGGACATCCTCTCCGAATCAAGAATGGATGCTGGACAGGGGAGTCTTTTAGACATTGTCCACTGGTGGGGCACACCTCAAGTAGATTTGTTTGCCTCCCCCCAGAACAGACAACTTCTGCACCAAGATTCATTCTCCACTAGAATGGAGGACAGACGCATTCAGCATTTCATGGAAGGGGCGGTTTCTATATGCCTTTCCACCCTTCCCACTAATTCAAAAAGTACTCCTGAAAATCAAGAGAGACAAACCAAAAATCTTGCTGGTGACTCCCTATTGGCCAAGGCAGCACTGGTTCCCCCTACTTCTCTCTCTAGCCAAGGGCAATCACCACAAGTTACCCCACAAGGTGGACCTTCTGACACAACAAAAGGGAACCCTCATTCACCCATACTTGCAGATGTTGGCCCTGACACTGTGGGTGATAAACTTTTAATTCCTTTCAGGCACCACTACTCAGAGGACATGTTTTCAGTCCTGAGGGAGGCCAGGAAACCTACTACAAGGCAATCTTTACTTATCTAAATGGGAAAGGTTTTCCAAATGGTGTCTGGGCAAGGGCAGGGACCCATGCTTCACAGATCCACCCCTAGTTCTTGCCTATGTGTGTCAACTCATTAAGACGGGACTTTCATACTCTTCAGTGAAAGTCTACCTTTCAGCTATTTCAGCCTGCCTGCCACTAGACCCTTCCCTACTAGCCAGGCTTGATGTCAAACTATTCTTAAAAAGGGTCTTGCACATCAGACCACCAAGAAAACCCATTCCTCCTTCCTGGGACCTGAACTTAATTCTGGAAAAACTCACCCAGTCCCCATGTGAACCAGCTAATACTGCCACTATGCAAATGTATACATGGAAGACAGTACTGCTCGTGGCTATAACTTAAGCCAGAAGAGTGTCAGAGTTGCAGGCACTAATGGCCTGCCCTCTATATACTACCCTCCACAAGGACAGAGTAACCTTATGGACCAACCCTTCCTTTATCCCTAAGGTGGTCAACGGTTTGTCCTTAAACCACTCTATTCATTTACTCATCTTCTTCCCCTCTCCCACCAATTAAAGTGAGAGGATACTCCATTTCCTAGATGTACACAGACAACTAAGGTTTTACCTAGACAAAACCAATTCCATAAGAAAATCCAATCAGCTTTTTGTTTCCTTCCACCCCAGGGCCCTGGGCAAGGCAGTCTCCAAACAAGCCATCTCATGTTGGATTAGGAAAACTATTTGACTATGTTACTCACACCATAGTAAAAAACTTCCACTGGGAGTAAAGGCTCACTCTACCAGGGCAGTGGCAGCCTCTAAAGCCTTCCTAAAGGGCCTGGACACTGCATCCACCCTGGAGGCAGCTACATGGTCCACCATTCACACTTTCACCAAACACTACAAGCTAGACAATGTCTCCAGAGCATGAGCAGGATTTGCCAGAGCAATTCTGCAGGGCTTTGCGGAATCAGCTATCTCTGCCTCTACCTCCTCCCTTCCTTCCATCTAAGCTGTGGTACTCTCCCACACCAAGAATAATGCAACAGAGGACTAGAAGGACATAGAATAGTTGTGTAAAATCTTACAATAAACACAGATGTCCATCTCTTCCATGGTGCAGCATTCCTTACCACACACCTAACCCCCTTTTCTATCCTTCTCTCTCTGACTATTGACCTGTTTAGGTCACCTGGTGGTTATACCCTACACTATGTCCAATTTAGCCACCAAATGGCACTTTGATCCTATGGCTGACATGACTTGCTACTCTACTTCGAACTGTCCTACTGGGCTTTCAAGTTCTGAGGTCTGTGCGTGCAGACGTCACATTTAAGGCCCCTGGTTTATGGCCCTGCGGTGTGACATCCCACGCAACTACAGCAGCCAAGCTGAAGCTTTTGTATAGGAGCTGGCGTACGGGTCGCCTGAGGCGGGAAATCACACACCAAGAGTATTGCAACATGGAAGAGAAGGACATCTATTGTTATGGTAAGATTTTACACAACTATTCTATCCTACTGTTTCTCAGATACTTCAGCTGTAAGAGTCACGTTAACCTGAAAAAACAGACAACATTAAATGGAAAGTATTGTTCCAATGAACGACATCAAAACTGTGTATGTATACGTACACATACGTACACACGCGCACACACGCACACACACATATATATATATATATACACACACACACACACACACACACACACACACACACACACACGCATGGAAATACATTTTATATACATGCACCCCACACAATATACAAACACATCATAACTTTCAACTTCTAAGCACAAGAAATCTGGACAAGGCCTAAAATAATGTGGAGCGGGGTGGGGAAAGGCCCAAAAATAGGGACAGATTTAAAAAATTGCTCATATAAACTTGGAAAGTTGTTAGAACAACAGGATTTGTGTTGGCATACATTTTCTGAATGATATGAATTGTGAAACTCAAGAGAGGACATGCAGGTGGTTGGTGTGACAGAGCAAGATGCAGAGGACAGGAAGAAATGGAAACAGGTGATCTGCTGTGGCGACCCCTAACGGGAACAGCTGAAAGAAGATGATGATGATGATTTAATGACGTCAATCCTTAGTGATATTCCAGGAAACCACAACTTTTATAAGGAACAGACCAAAAATATGAGGCAAAATCTGAACATTCTGTAAAAATCTGGACAGTTGAGAGGTATGAAACATGCACACATGGGCAGGCGCTTGAGCGTGTGTATGTGTACATACACATATAAACACAACTTTATATCAGTTCCACCAAACAAACTTTTGTTGAAACTGAAAGCACTGACAAAAAGACAATGACCACATGAATCATTGAAACAATTAAAATAAAGTTATTAATATAAATACCACATCAGGTCTCACCTGAAAAGAAGCCACTAGCCTAGTGGGACTGCTTCTATGTTCAGTCATCGAATTAACATTTCAGTGAACGGCTAATTATCGAAAGTTAAACACCAAACGTGGAAGTTATCGAACAGGCTTATCTTCAAAAATAATGCCATCAAATGGGCATAGTTGGCCAACATCGCGAATGGCCCACATAAAAACACCTTGTCAACCAAGGTGTGGGGAGCACCCGACTGTATATACCAACTCTGAGATTGCACTACAGTGAGGAATAGGGTAAACTTATAAAAGGGTTTGTTTAGCTTACCTTACGCATCACAGTGCTTCCTACTTGTTGGCCAGCTATGGCCATTTGATGGTATTACTTTTGAAGTTTCTTCGGTAACTTCCACATTCTGTGTTTAACGTTCGATGATTAGCCTTTCAACAAAATTTGAATTCAATGGCTGAACATAGATTCACTGGGGCTACGCCAGTCAACAAAGGAATAATAAAAAATAATCAAAAACAGAAAGCAACTGCCCCACACACCACACAGACACCTTCACCTCTAAATATACTAATTTTACAACTGAACAATACATTGAAAATTTCTTAAACCCACTTTTTCAACAATCCTGATCTAAAGCTCAACACTTATTTTAAAGAAACAGAAAAGTGCAGTTGTGTAAGTAAACACACCATAACAATAGATGTTTGAATAGATCACTGCTGCAGTAGCCTTAGCTATATGGGTTTTACCCTGCCTAAAATATAACAGCCATTCAGCTTCCAAAGCTTAAATACACCTTGCACGCTCTCAAACTGTGGATAGCTTGACCAGAACTGGAGAAATCAGCAGTTTGGGAATGGTCCTAACAAAGCCTATTCTAGACATGGATTATGAGTTAAGTTTGTAGTTCTTTGTAAAAGTATGTACAGGGCATGATGTTGCACCCTCTAGCATACTTTTTCGAGCCCACCCCATTCCAATAAGTCATTGAAAAAACCAAAGCCCTAGTAAGTGCCTTGACCCTGCCTGGAACTGATCCGTTATGGTGGGAATAACAAAAATAAATATTATGTGACAACCATTTGAAAACTGTCTGCTTTGACACTGGTTGTACTTTTGTTTTATCTTCATAAGAAATGAGTAACTGATCAAAATTTCTGGAGGTTTTTGTTCGGTCAAGATAGTATTTGAGTTGTCTGTGGACATCCAGTTTATGAAGAATCCTTTTTCCATCATTTTATGTTCTGTTAAAAAAATAGGGAAATGGATATCTTGGCTTAAAGAAAACTTGGATACCAATTTAGGAATAAATGAAGGATTCCTTTTCTGAGAAACCATATCTTTGTGGAAAATAAAATAACATTAACTCAACGTAAGACTTTGCAATTAAGCCACTCTTTTGCAGAAATCAGAACAATCAGCAACACTGTTTTCCATGTTAAGAACATCAAATTAGACTAATGAGCTGGTTCAAATGGAGCAAGAATTAATTCTTCCAAAACAAAATAAAGATACCAAGTTGGAGCCACCCTGTTTCTTGACATGGGAACGCATTGTAAGAGGGGGTTCCATGGGTAGAAATTCTGAAATAGCCAACATATGAATCTTGAAAGAGGAGGAAGAAAGGCCAGAGGATAATACCTCACACAAATACTGTAGAACTAGCGAAATACGAGCCTTAAACGGGCCTTAGTACTTAATGTGGCACCAAATAGAAAAAAAGTGTTTCCAATTACTAATATTCAGTTTCCTAGTAGTATGCTTCTTTCCCTCCTTTAATATCTACTGCCCATCTTCAGAAACTAGGTACTTAAAAGGTATTAAAACTGTATCATCCAGCCAGTTATCTGAAGGTTTTTCAAGTTGGGATGTATTAAACAACCCCTGTCTTGTGTGAGGAGGTCTAGCCTGTAATGAAGCTTGTGGTAATTGCCCTTGGCTATTTCTACAAGAAAGGAGAACCACTGCTGCCTGGGCTAGAAGGAAATCACCAAAATGATATCTGGAGAGTCATTCTGAATCTTCAGAATGACCCTAGGTATCAGTGGAAAGTTTGGAGAGGAATGCAGGAACATTTCCATCTAAGGAAGTGAAAATGCATCTGTTTTCTGGGCCTGGTTGCAAGAGATCCTGGACGAGAATTTTTACAGATGTTTATTGTGAATGGAGTTGACTAGTTGTCCCCACAGCTGGATAAACTCCTGGAAGACCACCCCATTCAATTTCCATTCATCAGGGTCTCTCCTGGTCCTGCTCACCTTGTCTGCCACAATGTTTTGCTCTGACAGAATGTAAGACGCCTGTGCAGTGAGACTGTGATAAACTGTTATATATCAGGCTACCATGGCTAATCAGCAGTGATTAAGATTTGGAATTCCACTGTTTATTTATGTACCACATCACTGTGGTGTTGTCTGTAATCAATTACAGAGATCCAGGGACCATAGATGATTGACACAGTTGAGTGCGCTTTTAACTGACAAATCTTTTATGTTTATTCGTCTTGTCCCCAAGACACTGTACTTTACTCCACAAATACAGAGCTCCCCAAGCAGAGACTGGTGCATCAGTTGTATCATAGCTGGAAAGGAGAATGGGAGACTTGGATTCAGACAAAACTGGTCTCTCCAACAAAGTTGCTCCCTTTTTACAAAACCAAAACTAGAATTCGAAAAGTCAAGGGGCACTGATGTTGAGAAAATACAGATTTTAGCTACCACTGAGCCTTCACATTGTAGAGTCTGTATAGAGGAATCACAAGAATCATAGATGCGATGAATCCTAAAATCCTGAGCAATGCCTTGGCTGAAGTCCTGGACTAAGTGGAAAACTCAGGAAAAGCTCTAGATCCAGGTCTACCTTTTCCCGAGGAAAAAAAGTTCTCTGAAATGAAGTATCTAAAAGATACTCTAGGAATGCAATCTTGTGGGAAGGAGTCAGACAAGATTTTTGAACGTTCTCCAGGAAACCCAGTCTGTAAAGGAGATGTCTTACTCAAGTGACTGATTGCTGACACTTTTTGGTAAGGTAAGTAAGTTGTCTAAGGAAACGTGTGAATACCTTCCAGTCTGCAGCAGGCTATCACAGGAATAGACACTTTGTGAAAAACCTTGGAGCAATGGACAATGCAAAATGTAATGCAGAGAACTGAAAGAGTAATCCAGACACAGAAAACCTTAAAAACAATTGAAATCTGTGGCTATAGGAATATGATGATAACCATCCTTTCAATCTAGAGTTACCAAAACAAAAACACTGAAACAAGAAATAAGGGGTGATACATTTAGAAGGGATAGTATTTTGAACTTTGGGACTTAACTGATTGAGAAAGGAAAGATTTAGGACTGGTCTCCATGAAACGTTTTTTCTTTGGTACCAGAAATGTTTTTGAATAAAAACATTTTACAGTTAGGGAAAAAGGAACTGGTTCTATTAACCCTTGATTCAGTAAATGCTTAATGTTAAGAAGAGAAAAAAAAGTCTGATATGGTGAATGAGGAGGAATCCCCAGAAAAGGAGATAGAAACTCCCACAAACATCTGTACCCTGATGGATTACTCTCAGAACCCATTTGTCTGAGATTACCTGTTGCTTAAGAGAGAAATGGAGTGCCAGACTTTGGGAAAGACTTAAAGGATTGTCCAGGTGACAAGAGGGAAGTTATCATTTAAAGATGCTCATTCAGACTTCTTGGACTGTCCTTGTTTCTGGGAGGCTACCCCTTTTTTTTGAGCCTCCTTGCCCTTGTTTTTTTGAACATCAGTTTGCAAGAAGTTTGCTGCATCTGCTTATTATACATTTTATAAGTTAAGGATGGAGCCTTTAATAAACTTGGAGAAGGAAGAATAAATGAAAATGAGTCACTCCTTGAAATGGTTTCCCTTTTTTATCACATTTTACAGGAACTCAGCATCCGATGGTCGAAATACGACCTCCTTATCAATGGGAGAATTCAAATTTTCAGCTTTAATATCTTGAGGCAAATTTTGAGAACACAGCCATGCAAATCATCTCATAAACACAGGAGATGCTGCTCTGGAAAAGGCATCATTTGAATCATAAGCACACTTCAAAGAATGTTAGGTTACTTGAGAAACAGAAATAATAAAAGCATTTACAAAACATTTGCTCTCAGAAGAATAAGCAGTGATAATCCTCATATTTTAAAAAGAAGTAAGCAAAAACTGCAACGTGAGCTTGACAATTAAAGGAAAACTCCACCTTAGAACTAAAAAAATCTATTTTTTACTCTATCTCTCTTTTCTGAGCTTGACATATCAATGTGATCTTATTTTTCTTCAAGCCTTTCTCTTTCCCATGATCTAGTTCAAGTCTGCTTTATATGAGTCATGCTAGTCATAAGGAAGTAGTGATGTATTCCGATCCCATTGACATATAATGGGATTATTGTCAGTGTCATCTCATATACTGTCTATAGCAGGACTGCTTCTTTTACTTCTTGAATGGCCATCATTTCTGTGCGTCTCAGAGCTTGTTTTACAGTATACTAAGGAATTATACAGCTGCAACCAAAACAGTTGTTAAATTGCAGGCCTTTGTTCAAAAGTATCTTTTTGTAGTCCAAGATGAATTGACAGCCTCTCAACCTAAACTTTGGTAAATGTGTTGATACTTTACAAGAATTACAAGAAAATATTTTCTGACTTTTCTCTTAATATCACACTCATCTTTGATACTGCATTCAAGTCACCATAAAATGTAAGGTAGTATAAACAATAAACATTTAAAGTTTAAAGCTTAGCATTTAGATACTAGGATGCTGCATATGTAAATTTGTCAAAACAGGAGACAACTGCCTTTAAATCACTGACTGATCTAACTGCTCTGTTTTGCTATGAAAGGCACGGCTACATTGGAAGCAGCTGTGAATTGGTATAAGTTCCCTTTTTCTCTGCAATAATGCCAATGGAAAACAGTTTCACGCCTCTCTGTCTTGTTCAAAGCAGCCTGAGCTCCTGACATCAACACGACTAATTACCTATTTAATACTGTCAGCGGTACCTGAATACAAATTTCTCTGTTTGTGGTATGTCATGCAGGTGTACACAAATTCCTCTGCAACTTACTTGAAAAGCCAAGCTTAACAAAAAAAAAAAAAAAAAAAAAAAAAAGTGGGTGGTCTTTCCTTTCCTTTGATTCTAAAGTGAAGAAACGAAAGTTTTAGAAAGTATAAGCAGGTTTCAGGTACCTACACAGTACTGAAATTCTATTACAGGGAGAAAAGCAACCTAACAGTTGAGTTACACTGTAGGAGAAGGTGCAGTTTTCCTTTAAAAATCCTAAAAATAGGAGTGGTAAAAGAATACTTTCTTTCCAAATCCGTTAAATGCTTACTCATCCTTATCATATGGGAAGGGATTAGCATTTACCAAATGTTTAAATGTCAGATGGATTAGACAAGGAAACCAATGGAGAGCTATACATGTGATTAGAAAAAAAGAAGTTATGTACACACCATACCGTTCCATCTGTGTTGTCTAGTTTAATTCTATCCTCAAGTGATGGGTACCAACCCCAATTACCTCAGATCGTGTTTGCTAGCTATAGTATTGTATAGAGAAAAAAATTCTTATAACAAAAACGGTATAAAAAGAGAGAAAACCAATGGTTAAACAAGGGTATATCTGGAGCTTTGTCATGTTTGGATTATGCCAATTCTTTCATATCCACTCACTCTTCCAGAAAACTCATAAGGAGGGGGTTGGTGGGTGGGGAGTTGAGGAAGAATGAAAATGGACAACACAGATGGAACATTATGATGAGTACATAACTTCTTTATCTGGTGTTGTCAATTTTCATTCTGTCCTCAACTGATGAGACAGAGTCCCCAGATACCTATAGCCCAGGGTGGACTCAAGGCAGAATATTCCTAAGCACCAGTAAGCCAAATGATGGTCTATCTCTGGATACCAAATCTACTTTGTAATGGGTGATGAAAGTATGAAGGGAGGCCCAAGTCACTGCTGCACATATTTCATCCAAGGAAGCCCTTGAATGAAAAACTGAGGAAGCTGCTACAACCTATGAATGAGCATGAGCTTGCTTTGGAAAAGGAATACTCAATTTGTTGTAAACAAAGGAAATCCAGCCAGTTAACCAAGTAATTCGGGATACTGGTTTACTCAGTTTCATATCAGCAAAGGAAACAAATAACTGATCAGTAATTTTGATATCTTTTGTTCTGTGTAAACAGAAACACAGTTGCCTATGAACAGCCAATAAATGTAACACACATTTGTCTGTTTGAGAAATTTGGAAAGAAAACTGATAAATTGATGGATTGATTAATGTTAGATTTTGAAACTATCTTGGGCAAAAAGGATGCATTAGTTCATAATGTAACTATCTTTATGAAATATTAGATATGGAGGTTTCACAGATAATGCTTGAATTTCTGAAACATGTCTGGCTGACGTAATGGCCACCAAAAACAATGTTTTCCAAGAAAGGAATTTAAGATCGCAGTTATGTGATGGTTCAAACAGTGGATGAATCAGGGCTTGTGGTACCAAAGTTAGATCCCATGGTGGAATAGGATCTTTAAACATGGGTCTTAACAGAAGTGTGCCTCTTAAAAAGGGTTTACAAAGTTTATGAGAAGCGAGTGAGGCACCATCCAAATGAATATGGAAATTAGAAAATGCTGCCAATTGAACTTTAACTGTCAAAGAACTAGCTCCTTGATTAAAAAAAAGCATCAAGAAATCAAGAATATTATGAAGCATGGAAGAAAAAGATTGGTTGTACATTATTTCAAAGTGCCCAGTATGCAAATATTTTCCATTTACTAGTATCAAGTTTCTATGTAGATGATTTAAGGAAGGATAACAAAATCTGTCGGACAGGAGATGAGAGCATAGGTTGTCTGGCTACTACTGGAAATGGAGAAACGAAGCTGTCAGCTTGAGACTGGGAAGGTCTGGGTGCATCATGCCTGTTACGTGAGACAGCAGATCTGGAGCTTGGTCCAGAGTCCAACGCTGATTAATTAAATGAGGCCATAGGAAAGGAAACCAAATCCATTGAGGCCAATAGGGTGCAATGAGGGTGACTTTGCTCTTCAGCCTGACAGCTCTCTGTAGAAACTTTGGGAACAACGACACTGGGGGAAAAGCATAAAGTAGATGGGGGGACAATTGTGGAGAGGAGCATCCCTTGGTTACCCACCCCCCATGGGGGGATTAGGGCAAAACAGCTGCTGCACTTGTTTAGAAATCTCAGTAAGGCTGGCCCAATTGTCAGAAAATCAGTTCCCCTACATTCTTGTTGAGGGACCCTGCGAGAGGTATTAGTATGTACTTGCTCAGTTTGTCTGCTAACACGTTGGACTTCCTCGGTATATATGTTGCTATAAGAAAGTGCCTGGAAGAGATCACCCATTGCCAAACATTAAGTGCTTCTCGGCACAAGGGGTAAGATCTGGTTCCTCCTTGTTTGTTGATGTACCAAATCACTGATATGTTGTTTGTTTGAATCGCATTTGCTCCAGAAGGGAGAGCATTCTGAAAGGCATGCAATGCTAGAAGCACTGATCTCAATTCGAGGACACTGATATGCAAAAGGGCCTCCTCGGGGGACTATGTGCCTTGGACGGTCTTTCCCAGGTAATGCGCCCCCCCCCCACTCTAGCTGGGAAGCATCCATGGTTGCAATGGCATTGGGCTGAGGGGGAACAGACAGATAGTCCTGTAAAACGTCTTCTGACTGGATCCACCACATTAGATCCCTCTTGCACGTATTGGTGATCCGTATTGGGAGCTGATAAAGGAAGGTGAAGTATTCACCACTGGGAGGCCAGCATCCACTGGAGAACTCGCCTGTGAAATCCGGCTAAGGGTAGTAATATTATTGCTGCCACCACTGACCCCAATGCCTGAAGGACCAAGATGGCTGAGATTTTGGTACTGCAAGCTATCTTTTCTACCTGTGATTTTACTGTCTGAACTCTGAAGAGGAGAAGTGAAGCTACCATTGATCTTGTATTGAGTAGTGCTCCTATGAATTCCAGAGTCTGACTTGGTTCCAGATGAGACTTTTTGTAGTCTATGGTTATTCCTAGTAGGGCATGTCTGGATCACTTTTTCTCTTGCCAAAATGAGCTCATGCCTGGTCAGGGAGGAGATGAGCCAGTCTAAGTATGGAAACATCCAGAATTCCTGCAGTCTCAAGTGAGCTGCTACTACTGTCCTACATTTGGTAAACACCCTGGAGGCTGTGGTGAGACCAAAGGGCAAAACTCTGAACTGATAGTGACTGACTCCCAGCCGGAAGCATAAGAATCTTCTGGATTGCCTGTTCATCTTTATATGACAGGATGCATCCAGAAGATCAGTTGAGCATATCCATTCGTCCTTTTCCAAAAACAGAAGAATGGACTGAACTGTGACCATCTGGAACTTGGTCTTTCAAATGGATTTGTTTAAGATACTGAGATTCAGAACTGGTCTCCAGTCCCCGTTTTCTTTGGCACTAAAAAGAACCCTGAGTAAGTTCCAGATTCTATCTGGTCTGGGGGACCTTTTGAATGACTCTTGTCTAGCAGCGTTTGAATTTGAATTGCTGCTTGTTCCCTCTGATTGTCTGGAACATCAGAGAATTTTCTTGAATTGGGAGGATAAAGGGAAAATGGTATTATATAACCTCTGGAAATAATCCTCTGCACCCAAGTATCCTTTGTTATTTCTAGCTAGGCTCTCTGGAGCAGGGAAAAATGACCCCTGATCTCCGCAGCGGGATACTCTGGGAAGGTGTCAGGAGATGTGGAGCTATCCTGATGGGAAGCCTGGAGTTTTGGTATTGGCTGTCCCCATGGAGAGGATAGTTGAGACTCCAGATGCAGAGACAGGACAGATGTAGACAGAGAATCCAAAGGAGCAGGCACCGTCTGAGTCAGGGGGGCAGACAAGGCTCTCTCCATGACCATAAAAGTGGACCAACCCAGTGAGAAATAGGACTCCAGATCCAAAACAACAAGTGTCCAATCCACAGTCCCTCCTCACCTTGAGGGCAGTCCACCTGAGGCTGAAGTCGGAGCTGAACTAACCACTGCCAAGGTTCTGAGGTGTGGAGATGGCTCTGAGACCCTCGGAGTTGAATGCAGCATCTCGGATCTAACAGGGAAGAATCGGTTCAGACAGCTCTCCGGCTCCAACTGAACTGAAGAGCTCAGAGCAACCCTTGGATCTGAGAGTAAAGAAATTCTCGGATCCGAAGCAGACAAGCTTGGGCGAGTCAGATCCAAGGGCTGCGAACAGGCAAAGGTGTACTGCAAGTACGGATCTCTTGACCCAAAAGGGGTACGAGCTGAGAGGGGCACTAACTGGCTCTGAGCTGACAGAATTTTCCTCACTACCTTCTCCTCTTCTTTAATGCTTCTGGAAGAGTGAGTGGGCAATCCTGATGGAGATTTAGGCCCCTTTAAGAAGGGGGAAGGAACTGGATCAACTGAGGGGGAATATTTTGTTCTGGGTAAAATGATCACATCCTCAGATTTAAATGTTGGATTTGAGGGAGTCTGATCCGATGTAAGTTTAATTTTTAGGCCTGTCAGATCTGAAGAGGCAGCCTGATCCGTAGATTGTTTCTTTACATGCCTTGGATTCGAAGATGAAGTCGGATCCATAGATTTTGGTCTTTTCTTCCTAGGATCCGAGGGAACAGATGGATCCATAAGAGACCTCTTCAAAGACTTCTCCAAGGACTTAGAAGAAGCTGTAGAAGTGCTCGGAGAAGTGGAAGAAATTTTCTTAGATTTTTCTTTAGTAGCTCCAGATAAAGCCTCACTAAAGGAGGACAGAAGTAAAACCTTCAATATTAACTTGTTTTTGCATTCAACCTACTCCCTTGGGTTGAACAAATGACAGATCGAACAGTTTTCCTGAAGATGAAGGGGTCCAAGACAGTATATGCAAAGTGTATTAGCATCAGAGAAGTGTAGCTTCTGACCACATTTTTCACATTTTTTAAACCCAGCTGGGCTTTTGTCTTTTTCTGACAGGAAAAAACACAGCACACAACAACAATCTAACGAGTACAATGACAGGAACACTACTGTAAAACTCCAGAGAATCTAACTATGAAGTTTTTTTTTTTAAGAAAGAAGAAAGGGAAGGGCTACTTACAAAGGTAGTGAAGAGGTACGCTGAACGTACAAGGGAAGGGAGAAAGATAATACTAACAATAGTATTTGTAGCGTACACTAGTACTAGACAGAAAAATCAAAAAACAGAAATGAACAAGGAAAAATAACAGTAAAAAGGAAGATAAAATTTCACTTATCTATTAATAAGCTTGAGAGACTAGCAACCATGGCTTTCGCTGGAAGCGGCAGTCAAGATCTGAGGTAATTGGGGTTGGTGCATTCTGGGTAAGGGAGAAGCTTGAAAGTTCTAAGTTGTCACAAGCTTTTGCAATGTCCGATATATGGATCTGACGGTTCAGATCCAAACCCATCAGCTGATGACAGAATGAAACTTGACAACATCAGATCAAATATTTATACAATGAAGGAATGTTATACAATTTATCTGCAGGCTGTTTGTCAAGCACATTGAAAGCTGTAATAAAACATCCTCCAAAGCTAGAAGACAAGAAGAACAGCAGTATGCTAAAGAAATTCCAGCTACAATAAATCATAATATTTTTCAAAGAAACTGGAAAATATTTGTGTTCCCACTGAAAAATGTGGTTCATCCCAGATATGGTTTCAGAAATTATAAGATATGTACTCACCATAACTAGGCATCCTTGTTGTCCATTTTCATTCTTCCTCACTTATGGGTTATGTTTCCGATCCTCAGACCGATTCAGCTGCATACTTCAGACTTCATATCCAACTCTCGAGCTCCTTCCTCTACCCCTAATGCCCTACTCCATCCCTATTGTCTCAGATTGAGTTTGCTCCTCTATTTCCCAATAACAGACGAAAAAGAAAAATAGCCAGATGGAAAATGGCAGGCCTGAACCTGAAACAACAGGTTCCAAACACAGTCCAATAGGTCCTTCCAAAAGAAAAATGGATAGTGTATGAATGGGAGGAGAGTTGAGGAAGAAAGAAAATGGACAACACAGATGCCTAGTTATGGTTAGTACATAACTTATAAATCTGAAGTTGTCCTTTTCATTCTTCCTCACTTATGGGACAGTGTCCCCAGCTATGTTTACCTTGGGCGGCCCTCATGCAAGGATATCCCAGAATACTGCCGAATGAAAGGAGGGTCTATTTCTAGATATGATGTTCAATTTGTAATATGAAACAAAGGTATGAATCTTAGACCATGCAGCTACTGCACAAATGTCATCAACAGACATTCTTGACCAAAAGGCAGATGAAGTAGGCATGGATTTAGCTGAATGAGCTCGGAGAGGTTATGGTAATGTCATACCCTTCTAAGAGTAAATCCATGAGATAGTCTGTAATCCATTTAGCTACGGTAACTTTAGAAACTAGTTGGCCAAGGCGATTTGGAGAGAAGATACAAAAAGCTGGTCTGACTTTCTAAACTGTTTTGCCCCGTGAAGGTAAAAACATAGTTGTCTGTGCACATCAAGGAAGTGTAGCATGTACTCTCCTTTACTGGAAAAAATTGGAAAGAAAACTGGCAAGTGAACAAATTGGTTGATACTATTTTCAGAAGCCACTTTAGGCAAAAAAGAAGGGTTAGTCTGTAGAGAAACCCTATCTTTATGAAAAACGATGTAAGGGTTTTTTTGCTGAAAAATCCTGGAGTCCATATATTCTTTTTGCCAAAGTTTTTGCTACCAAGAAAACTGTCTTCCATGACAGAAATTTTAGAACATATTTCTATGACGGTTCAGAAGGTCTTTGTGTTAAACATTCAAGTACCGCTGTAAGATCCCAAGGTGGTGAGGGATCTTTTATTGGTGGTCTCAGAAGAAAAATGTCTTCACAAAAGCTTACACAACCTAGAGCAAGACAATGATAAAGATTTATTCCCTGTGTGGAACTTTGAAATTGCTGCCAATTGAAGTTTAATTGCAGAGAAACTAGCCACATCTTTGAAAAGAGTTGTAAAAAAAAAAAGAATATCTGAAATTGGTGCAGAAAGAGATCCATCACCTTATTTAACACCCAAACAGAAAATCTTTTCCATTTTTTTATAAACTTTTTTGAGGAATCCTTTTGAGAAGCCACAATAATGTCACAAACTAGGGAAGACCGCCTGGACTGTCTAACTAGTACTGGAAGTGGAGAAACGATGCAGTCAACCTGAGGGCCAGAATGTTGGGTTGTTGAATCCCCAACGGATATGACAGGAGATCCTGTGTAGGCTGCAATATCCATGGAAGATAAAGATGAGACAATAGAAAGGGGAACCATACGTGCTGAGGTCAGAAGGAGGCAATGAGGACTACTGAACACATCAGGCTACTTGCTTTCTGCAAAACTCTTGCAGTCAGGGGAAGAAGAGGATAAACATAAAGGAGACCCGAGGTCCAAATGTGAAGAAGAGCATCTCTTGATGACCCCCCTTGAGGGGAGATAACAGCGAAGAACTTGCTGCACTTGTTGAGAGGGGCAGCAAATATGCCTGAAGGTCATATTCACTACCAAATGATTGAGAGACCACTCGTGAGGCATCAGCATGGATCTGCTTAGTCTGTCCGCAACCATGCTGGTTTTCCCCAGAAGGTGCATCATAACTAGAAAATGGCCAGATGAGATCGCCCATTCCCAAACCCTCATGGCCTCTCTGCAAAGGGGATAATATTGAGTTCCTCCTTGTTTGTTTATGTACCAAACTACAAACATGCTGTTGGTCTGAACTGCAATAATCCCCAAGGGAAGAGCATCCTAAAATGCCTGCAATGCTAAAACCACTGCTCTCATCTCTAGGACATTTATATGCAAGTTGGTCTGTTTGGGGGACAATATGCCTTGGACAGTTTTTACCAAAAAATGCCAGTTGTCTCTTACACATTCTCTTCCGGGCCACCTCTTCAGTGAGATGTTCTGTAGACCTGTCAGAAGACAGGGAAATTTTCTCCACTGGAACTGGCTGGATACTCATTCAAACTGACTGACCCTGTGGAATAGGTCTGAAAGACTCACAGCTCGAAACCGATGAGAGTAAAGGGTTAGGATCCAAAACATGAGAAGACAGTTTTCCCAGGAGAGAAAAAGCCCTTTCCACCACCTCGAAGGCAGAGGGCATGGGAGAAAACCCGACCCACCTCCTCTGAGCTACAGCTTCCAAAGAAGGTAAATCTAGGTCACCCCCAACATCCGACCTTTGAGGGGAGAATTGGATCCGAACTATTCAGGGCCGAAGCTCCGTGGGGAAGAGACAGACCTGACAAAACTGGAGCCGAACCTAACCCCTCGGATTCGGCACTGACACTTCAGCTCTGAGACCCATTCTGATCTGATGGTAACGGAGCACAACCAATCACGGAAACATTTGGGAGTGGAGGAGGAAACCTTCCTAGGATCTCATACCAAACCTCTCAGGGATCTCGGATCCTGGGGCTCCGAAATCACTAGCCGGACTGGAGGAGAAATAACAGTCTCAGATGTGACGGGCATATTCAAGGATCCAATATCGGACGGAGCTTACAAGACCCCAATGTGGATCTGAGCTCTGAGGAACTTTCATATCACCCTATCCACATCTGCTTCCAACAAACATCTGAAGAACTTAATGGAAGTGATGGATGGAAGCCTGGAATGCTTCTCTGGTGTCTGCAAAAGCAGAGCAGGCAAGTTGGGAGAGATTTTTTCTTTAAACACCTTTATTGAATTATCAGTTGTGACAAAGGCAACTTTATATTTATATAAAAGTAATCAAACTGTATTAGCAAGTTCACGTTTACAAACACTATACTTCACATACATATCTATATATCATATAACCTAAGCAATATTACATAAATTATTCAATTCCTGCCATTTTTTAAACAAGAAACATCTTTATTAAACCACCACTTATGACATTGTCAATCACACATTTATATAAATGAAAACAAACCACCCCGGCAAAATCCTAGCTGCAAGCATATTACATCACAAACCATATTGACATACTCCCAGATGCAAACATTATACATCGCTTATAATCTACTTAATCATTTTCATAGCTCATTTAAGTCCTGCCTTTTTTTTTTAAATTTCATTTCTCTCCTGTATGTACTTCTCCCAAAATTCCATTTTTTTCCTATGTAGTTTGCTCCTACCCTTTTCTAAAGATCTCAATTTCAGTTGTTTTTTTTCTCTGTTACTATACTCACTACTTCTACTGCAGTTGGTTTACATTTTGATTTCCATTTTCTAGTAATTGCTTTTTTGGCAGCCACCATAATTAGACACAGCAAGACTTTACCATGTCTAGGCAATTCCTATTCTATATCACAGCTCAGAAAAATCATCTCCCTCATCACACCAATCTGCCCACCCAGCATCTCCAACAGTGCTTCCCACAGGGAATCCTTAAAGTCCGCCAACTCACAGCACTCCCAGAAAATATGCTCCCAATAACCTCTTTCTTCCCTGTCACTCCTCCAAGATTTGCTGTCTACCCGAGGAAAAATTCTCTAGAGTGTACTTGGGGTATAAAAATATATATGTAAATACTTACAAGCAAAAATCCTAAATCTTCTAGATTTTGTTTCATATTTGGGAGGCATACATATATCCTCCAATTGTTTCTTTCTGAATTGCTTATCCAATCTCACTTCCCAATCTTTTCTAACCTCCTCTGATTTTTTCTAATTATCATGCAATATTTATATGCTCTACTAATTATTCCTTTTTTAATGACAGCTTCTGCTCTAGATTCTACTAAAAACTCTAGCACTGCTGGTCTTCCATTTAGGATGCCCATATAGCTTTCTCTTTGCCTATACTCTGTTACCGGTCCTTGACAGGGAAGGCAACCTCTAACTTGCTGTCCAAATAAATTCTTGCCATATTCCTATTCTATCAACTTCCCTCTCTGGATATTTGTTCCCAATACCTTGGTTCCTTTTCCAGTTTTCTCCAATAAATTCCAGTCCCCTCTTGCCTATTTTCTATATCCCTAATTGCAGTCATCCCTATCAGCAGAATCTCCTTTCTCCATTCCAGTGTTGGCTTAGTTCTTAGGATACGTTCTACTACTTTATGGATATAATATTCTGTATGATTACTATTATTCTTCTTAAAGGCCTGCATCCAAAATCCCAGCCTCTCCTTGTTTCTTGAGCTTCCCCCTGTTTCATCACCATCATCCCTTTCCACTCTGAAGTATAGTTTTCTGCTTGTGCTATGTAGAAGACCTTTAACTGTGTAGCTCTGAAATACCCCATCAAATCGTGTAATCCCAATCCTTCCTGTTGTACTGGAAGAATCAGCCTATCCCACTTGATCCCTACTCTCTTCCTCTCCCAGATAAAGTCCTTCAACTCTTTATTAACTGCTATCCACAGCTTCTCCTCTGGTTGATAAAAATATGCCTGACCTGTGTATAAAACTAATGGGACTAAACATTTTAACTGCTTGTGCCTTACTATTCATATCCATGTAACAAAGCTTCCAATTTCTCAATTTTTGTATTACCTTTTGTTGTGCCTCTTCCCACATATCCTAAGCTGCCACACCAGAATCATTTTAATCCATACTCCTAAATACTTAATTTTATCATGTCCCTATAAATATGGATACTGCTGAACCAATTCATATGTGGGTACATAATTTATTGCTATTGCCTTTGTTTTAGCTTCATTAATTTTGTATCCCGAAAATATTTTAAACCATCTCAAAATGTTCTACAACACTGTAGTCTCTCTTTCTGGTTTTGTCAGTTATAAAATAATATCATCTGCATATAGAGCCAGCTTTTCTTGACTACCATGCCAATTATATCCTTGAATTTCTGAGTGCCTTATTTCCTTCGTCAGTGGTTCTAAATATAATGCAAATAACAAAGGGGAGAGAGGACACCCCTGCCTGGTTCCTCTGCTCAAGCAGAAATTATTAGAGAGGACCCCACCCACTTTAATGTTTGCCTCCGATCCCTCATATATCCTCTTAATCAACCTTATAATTTTTTTAGGAAATGCAAATGCTTCCATTGCCCTGCTCATAAAGTCCCAGCTTACTCTGTCAAATACTTTCTCTGCATCAAGACCCACCAACAACAATGGTACTTTCTTACATTCTGCTTCCCTCTGGATCATCAATGTTCTGGTAATGTTGTCAAATGTTTGCCTTCCCTCCACAAAACATCAATTTTGGCATTACTTTTGCAATTCCTTTAGCCATAATAGACATGAACACTTTATAATCATGGGTTGGTATTGAAATGGGCATGTATGAATCTGGATCTGATGGATCTTTACCCTCTTTAGGATTACAGCTACCCCTGCTTTCTTCCAGGATGCTGGTAATGCTCCTCCTCTTAAAATACTGTTAAACAAAATCTTCCAGATCTTTATCACTTTTTCCCTCCTAGCTTCCAAACTTGCACAGGAATGCCATCTATTCCTGGGGACTTTCCTATAGATTGGTTATAGGTCACAATTTTTATGTCACCCCTTCCTTCTCTCCAACATTTTCCAGTGAAACAGTGGAAAAGGTTTCACAGGCACAGTCTCTCTATGTTTTTTATTACCAGAAGAGCAGGCTATACTACTCAGCAACAGCTCCTCGTGGTCCTGCAGAGTGGTCCTAGCAGCAGAGAACTGAGAAAAGCGACTACTTTCCTGATTTAAGTATTTTTTGCTGTTTTTTACCTGAAATACCTTCTCTTGCTTACCTTGAACAAGCTTAAACTGTTTTTTAACTGTTTGTTGCATTATATATTATCTGCACTTAAAGTTTCATTTAGTCAAAAATTGGTCGAAAGTTGTTTGTTTGTTTGTTAAATTTAACTGTTGAGGCTGCCCACTAAAGTGTGCTAGCCTGTGTAACTGATTTATTACTGTTTCCTGCTTTTCTGTGTGCTTTCTATCTCAAAAACAAAAAAATATCCTTGCCCCCCCCCTCCTCGACTAGTTTAGACCAGTGTACAAGCTTTGCTGTATTCTGGGCTGTGGTGTAGTTCCTGTGTTGTCCATTGCCTTACTTGGATAGAAGGATGTTTCTTTGCTCACCAGTGGGAGTGGGGAGCCTTGAGCAGCCTATCTGTCCCTGAAGGAGTGACCTCAGCACAAAAGCTTGTAGTAATTGGTTGTTTTGGACCATTTCTAGCTCTTTTGAAGTTCCCTTTTTAAAATCTGTGTTTGCACGGCTTTGCGCGTTTGTGCGCATAGGTTAAACTTCTTCTGGCTCCGCGAAGTCTGCTCTTCAAATTTTCCCTTAAGAAAGCTCTACTCTTATAATAATCAGCCGAATCGCTTTATTATAAGCCTAGCACTTGTTCTCAAAACCTCTCTTCTAAGTAAGCACTCGCTAACTAAAGTAAGCACTACATCCACCCACCTTCCCTGTGAGTACCCACTTCCCTTAAAGTCACAGCACTCCATTATAATATTCTAGCATGTCGAGTGGTAGATTACTAGCATCCTCTCCAGTTCAGCTGGTTAATCTGGGAATCTTGAGACAATGCTACAATTGTCTCATGGACACAGACAACCCTCTCCTCCTCCCAACAAACACAAATACATGTGAGAGATGCAACTATATAGCCAAACTGGAGGCTGAACTCTCTCAAATCAGGACTGGCAAGACCAGACAGGAGGAGAAGGTAACCACATACACACCAAACCCAGTCCCACATAGACCTACCACAACTGCAAACCAAACACATAATAACACAAAGACATACTCGGAGTCTCTAGCAAAAAACTTACCAAAACAACAGAGGCTCCCAAAGCAGACACCCAAAAATCCACCACCTCAAAACATAACACATGCAACACATACTTCAATAAATCAGTGTGTCAAACAATCACAGCCCTTAAGGCCAAACACCATGCCTGATACACTAGTAATAGGTGACTCTATAGTCAGACACACTGACGTTCCGCTTACCAGGCTGAACAAGGAGAGGGTAATGGTGAGCTGCTTATCAGGAGCTAGGATCCGCCACATAACACACGCACTCAGGTCACTCCAAAGCAAGTACAAATATGACTCCGTCATTGTCCATGCCGGCATGAATGACCTGAGACGTACCTTCCTGGACTACATGAAAAGAGACATAGAGGAGCTCTCTGATTATGTAGCCCAGGCTGGTATGACCCTGAGCCTGAGCAGCATCTTGCCCTCACCAAGAATGATGCCACAATACAAAGACAAGATGATCAGCTTTAATAATTGGCTCAAATACTGGTGTCATTCTAGGGGGATCCAATGTCTGTCTGCTTGGGATGACATGCTGGATAAGCCACGCTGCTTCGCAAGGGACGGCTTGCATCTGTCACCACTGGGCTTCCGGATATTGGCTAAGGCTCTTGCCTCCCCCATAGTGCCTGTTTTAGGCAAGGCTCAACAGACAAACCCACCTCCTTAGAAAACAAAAATGGAAAAAAATTAAGGGTAATGCTGCTCAATGCCAGAAGTCTAAATCTCAAGATGCAGGCTCTCGAAGCACTCCTCAGTATGGAGAACATTGATGTCTGTGCAGTAACTGAAACCTGGTTCAAGGCTCCTGAGAGCACCCCAGCGCTACCAGGCTATACCTCGTATCATGCTTTTCGGCCCCAAAACTCGGGCCAAACCAAAAAGGGAGGGGGAGTGTCTATATTCATCAAGGACACCCACACCTCCAGGTTAGTGGCAACACATGAAGCATCAGAGACCATCCAGGTGCAACTAACCGTAGGCAAAACTGCTATACAACTGGTAGCATGTTACAGGCCACCCTCCCAATCTCAGGAACCCCACTCAGCCTTCCTGAAGACATTGGAGGATATGAATGTCTCACCAAACACCATCATATTGGGAGACTTCAACTACCCTAACATAGACTGGGTGCATTATTCTAGCCCAAACACCCTAGCCCAAAGGTTCCTGGAATTCATAAATTCAAATGCAATGGAACAGCTAGTCACCTCTCCCACAACGGGAGATAATATACTAGACCTGATCATCACAAACATGGGGACAAAGTGCTCCACACCAGAAGTATACCCCTCACTAGTGAGATCTGACCACAAACTAATCACCCTGGATATACATATCCCACCTCCACCCCAACACAAAAGACTACAGTGAAAAACTTCTCAAAAGCCGATTTTACACTTCTTAAAACTGAGATGGTATCCTTTAAGCCCACTGGGCCAGTGGAAACCACATCCCACAATGCAGAATCCTTCACAAATGCTTTCTACGGACATCTCCAAGAATGCATGGATCATGCAATCCCAAATAAAACCAAGACCCTCTCCACCAAGGGCAGGCGTCCTGTCTGATGGACCCCAGCCATAAACAAATTGTATAACAAAAGAAGGAAGCTACTGCACAACAGAGCAAAATCCCATAAAGAGAAGGCATCTCTGATCAGCACTAGTAGAAAGCTACGTTCTCTCATAAAAACATCCAAGGCCAACTTTGAGAGAAAAATCGCTATGGACACTAAAGATAACCACAAGGCCTTCTTCAGCTATGTTAGAAACCTGGGCGGAAACCCTCAGATATGTTCAGAGTTAGTTCACAATGACAAAAAATACACTGAACCCACAGATATTGCCAACATTCTGGCAGACAGGTTCAGTGCAAATTTCCCTCAACCCCAAAAGAAGAAATACTTATCCCAGCTGAATGTAACCTCCCTGTCATCTCAGATGTCCAGGTGAGAACCGCCCTCAGCAAAGCTAAAAACACAGCATCAATGGGACCTGACGGTATCCCGGGTTGCGTTCTACGTGAACTCTAAGAGGAGCTAAACCCGCACGTAAAAATGCTATTTAACCTTAGCCTTACTACAGGATATGTACCTGAACACTGGCGTACAGCAACAGTAGTCCCACTCCACAAAGGAGGCACCTTTATAGACCCTGGTAACTACCGCCCCATAAGCTTAACCAGCCTGGTATGCAAAGCTATGGAAAGAATCATTATGGAACTCATAAACAGTGACATTGGGGACTTACAGACACTTGATCCCACCCAGTTCGGCTTTGTAAAGGGCAGATCCTGCCTTTTGATCCTGGTTGACTTTTTCGAAACAGTCACTAGAGCCATTGACGAGGGCAAAGCAGTCCATACAGCCTACCTGGACTTGGCTAAAGCTTTCGACACAATACCCCACTCTGGCATCATAGACAAGCTCAACAGCTTAAATGTAAATCCATATGTCACAAGATGGGTGGCAAACTGGCTAAAGGATAGAACCCATAAAGTCAAAATCGCTAGAGCCATGTCAGACTCAAAGCCAGTCACAAGTGGTGTCCCACAGGGCTCTGTCCTGGGACCCCTCTTGTTCGGCATTTATTTCTCAGATGTGAAAGCAAACATGGGAGGGTTGTGGCTGACAAAGTTCGCAGATGACTGCAAACTAGGCGCCATAGTCGATACACCAGCTGACACATACATCCTACAGAAAGGCCTCACTGAAACGGACAACTGGTGCCGGAATCATGGCCTTAAACTAAATGCCAAAAAATGTATGGTCATCCCCTTTGGGAAAAACAAAGTACCCACAAATTATCAAATAGACAGTAACCCACTGAGTACGGAAAAAGTAATCAGAGACCTGGGGAACCAAGTCGATAGTGACCTCTCATTTGACACCCACGTTGCCAAAGTGGTTAGAAAGACTTTCTACCTTGCCCACCTTATCATGAAGGGATTCACATCCAGATCAAAGGAGGTCATTGTACCTCTATACTCCTCCCTTATCAGGCCCATGATTGAGTACAATGCCCATTTGGTATGTACCTCACCCGGCACTTGCAACAGCTAGAGAGATCCCAAAAGTACCTCACCAAGAGGATCAAGGGTCTCCAACATATGTCATATGCTGCCAGACTAAAGAAACTCCAGCTCTATTCAGTAGCATACCGCCTGCTCAGAGGTGATCTGTGCCTGACGTACAAGGCCATGTCCAATCATGAATTGATGGACATGCTCCACCTCAAAAAATCCAAATCCATCAGAACCACGAGAGCTAAAGATTTAAACCTCATCACAAATATGAATAGGACATGCTGGAGGGACAGATTCATAACTCAGAGGCTTCCCAAACTCTGGAACAGAATCCCAGTTCATGTTAGGCAGAGCCCCTCACTGACTCTCTTCAAGAGAAATCTTGATGAGTGGATGGGAGATCGTAGGTTTACCCCAGGGGTCATCTCTGTGTCACTACTAGACAGAGGCACAGTAAACTAATTCTATTATGTAAGGGGGTCTTCACTGTGTCACTACTAGACAGAGGCACAGTATTCTAAATCTATACTGTACACATTTGTACCATTACATGGGGTGGCGAAAGCCACATCACTATGGCTAGGCTTATAAATGCCCCAGGGCAGATAGCCTAGTACCAAACTATGAAACTATGAAACTAAAGAAGCAAAAATTTCCTTCTGTTTCATAGCTCACTTTTTATTGGACAAACTTTTGTATTTCCTCCTTAGCATGTACTTCTTCCCTGGAGGGCCAAAATTATTTTTTGATGAATACTATAAAGACAGCTGGGTACAGCAGCTTAAATCTCACACCTGCTTCTCGACATTCCCTGAACAGTGGAATGAATTTACACCACTTCTGCCTGGTGTACAATGAGTAATCATTCTCCAGAAGCACTCTGCTGTCTCACACTTTCAGTATTTTGCCCTTCTGCCACAGTTTTGTCAGAATCAACTCCTTCTGCTGGTAGGATTGCATCTTTACTATTAAAGGTCTAGGCTGCTTTCTCAGCCAGGTTTGGAGCATAAACACCATGTGCCCTTTTAACTAACAGCTCTTGCTGTGGAATACCAGTCCAGTTGCTTATTTGTGCATTCATAAAATTAATGCAGTCTGTTCCTTCCAGCTTCTCTGGTATAGCTGAAAATAGCAGGTTTTCCCTATGTGCTTTGTCCTCTAATTTTATTATTTTTGAAACATCTCTCCTGAGCAGTCTCTTATTCAACCAGCCTTTTCTTCATTTCAGCCTCTGATTTTTGCAGCTTTATCACCTCATCTGAATATCTTTTTAAAGCTTCTTCCATTTTCAAGCCTTTTCTTGTTTGTGTTGATATATTCCATCAGTGTTTTGTTTATTTTAACCAGGTGTGCAGTTGTCTTATATCTTTCAGTAGGTTACTGGAAGTAATGTCTGGAGGTTGCATTGCTTTTTGCTGAACAGCTGCAGAACTTTCCCCATTCACTGTTTCTTCCTCATTTTTTCTTAGTTTGCAGTCATCTGCGAACTTTGTTAGCCAAAGACCTTCTGTGTTAGCCTGTACTTCAGAAAAGTAGATACCAAACAGGAGAGGACCCAGGACTGAACCCTGTGGTACTCCACTTGTCACTGGTCTGAAGTCGGATTTGGAGTCTGCTACTTTCACAGTGTGGGTTCTGTCAGTGAGCCATTTGGCCACCCATCGTGTGACATAGGGATTTATACCTAGTTTAGTGAGTTTATCTACAATTCCAAAGTGGGGGATGGTGTCGAAATCCTTGGCGAGATCTAAACAGGCTGTGTGAACAACCTTACCCTCGTCTACGGCTTTGGCGACTGCTTCAAAGAAGTCTATCAGGTTTAGGAGACATGACCTGCCTTTTACAAACCTGAACTGGGTGGGATCCAGAGTTTGGAGATTACCAATGTCTTTGTTTATAAATTTCATGATGACACATTCAACGGCCTTGCACACCAGGTTCGTCAGGCTAATAGGGAGGTAGTTCCCAGGTTCCGTGGTGGCTCCCCCTTTGTGAAGTGGGATAACCGTCGCGGTGCGCCATTCAGTGGGCACAAATCCTGAGGTGAGGCTATGACTGAACATGGTACTTAGGTGGGGTGCCAGTTCGTTCTGCAGTCTGTGTAGAACGCAGCCTGGGATATTGTCAGGTCCCATGGATGCTGTGTTCTTGGCTTTGGAGAGTGTGTTTTTTACCTGTGCAGCCATGATTATAGGAACTTTGCATTCTTCCGGTATAGAGATGGGCCCTTTAGGGGTTAAGAGGGGGTAAAGTTAGCACTGAACCTATCTGCCAGGATGTTGGCAATATCAGTTGGTTCTGTACATTTAGTGCCATTGTGCTGTAACTCAGAGGAGATCTGAGTGTTGCCATTGAGATTCTTGACATAGCTATAGAATGCTTTGTGGTTGTCTTTAGAATCAGTGACAATTTTGTTTTCTTAACTAGCTCTGGAGGATTTTATGAGGGATCTCAGCTTCTTACAGAGGCTGACCAGGGAGTTCCTCCAATCATGGGATTTTACTCTTTTTTTGCAACAGTTTCTTTCTTCTGTTGTACTATTTGTTTATGGCAGGGGACCACCAGATTGGCTTCCATTTTTTGGAGGATAGCATCTTCGTTCTGTTAGGGATAGCACAATCCATGCACTCGTGTAACTGCTTATAAAGTACACTTGTGTAGGACTCAGCAGTCGTACCTCTATTGTCCATCTGCATGGGTGTCGTGAAGTTTGCCATTTCTGTCTTAAGAAGCATGAAGTTGGCTTTGGAGAAATGTTTTACAGTGGTTTCCCTAATGGGAGGTGGGGATGGGATGTGGCTCTCTAAGGTGATTAGCTTGTGGTCGGATCTGACCAATGAGGAATTGACCTCTGGTGTGGAACACCGGTCGCCCATGTTGGCAATGACTGCTGCCCTTGGTGGGGGTGTGTGGATAAGATGATCTATGGCACTGGAATTTATGAATTCCAGAAAACATTGAGCAAAAGAGTTGGTACATGAGTAGTTTTCCCAGTTAATGGTGGGGTAGTTGAAATCGCCCATTATTAGGGTGCTGGGTTGTACCCTAATATTTTCCCAGTGTATCAAAAAATGAGGCGTGGGAATCCTGGGGCATGGTGGGGGATCTGTAGCAAGCTACAATTTGGATTGCGGTCTTGCCCAGAGTTAGTTGCACTTGAATAATCTTGGCTGCATTATGCTGAGCAACTAGCCTGGAGGTGTGCATATCCTTAATGAATATGGAAACACCTCCGCCTTTAGTGTTTTGGTCCAGGTTAGGTGGCCAAAAGGTGTGGTATGAATTATAGCCTGTTAATGCAGGGGTGCTCTCTGAAGCCTTGAACCAGGTCTCTGTCATTGCATAGATGTCGATGTTCTCCATTTTAAAGAAGTGCCTCGAGTTAGTGCATTTTGAAGTTTAGACTTCTAGCATTGAGTAGCATTACCCTCAGATTTTGTTTGTTTGTACCTGTTACAGTGGTGAATTTATTTGAACCTTGCTTAAAAAAGGCACTATAGGGGTGGCAAGAGCCTTAGCCAGTATCCGGAATCCCAAGGGAAACAGGTGCAGGCCACCTCTGACAAAGCATTGTTGTCTGTCGATCATGTCATCCCAGGCAGACAGATACTGGATCCCCTTAGAATGACACCAGAAGCTTAGCCAATTGTTGAAGTCAATCATTTTGTCCTTGTACTGTGGTATCATTCTGGGTGATGGCAGGATGCTACTCAGGGCTAAGGTCATACCTGCCTGGGCTACAAGATCGGAGAGCTCCTCCATGTCTCTTTTCATGTAGTCCAGGGAGGTACGTCTCAGGTCATTCACACCAACATGGACAATGACAGAGTCATATTTGTACTTGTGGAGTGAAATGAGTGCGTGCATTATCTGGCGGATCCTGGCACCCAACAGGTAGCTGACAGTAACTTTCTCCTTGTTTAGCCTGGTGAGTGGAACATCAGTGTGCCTGACTATAGAGTCACCTATGACTAGAGTGTTGGGTATGTTGTTATGCTTTATGGGCTGTGGTCGAGTGGCACACTGAGTTTGTGGGCTATGTGCCATTTGGGTTGTGTTGGGGGAGGGGGTTCTTGCATTTCCGCTTTGATGGTCTCTGTTGCTTGGGCAGATTTTTATTGACAGCCTCCGCGAATATAGGTCTGTGTTTTGTGTTTCTATGTGTGTGCTTTGTTTCTTCTATCCACTAGGGCCCTAGGACTGAAAGTGGCGCACACCCTGCATGCTGTGTCTAAATGTCTGCTCCAAGACAACAAACACATGTCTTGTGGGCATCAGAGTTTGGTATCTTATGCCCACAAGAAGTACATTTTTTAAACCTTGTAGGTCTGTCTGACATAGCACAAAGAGGATGACAACCACAGAGAGTAAAGAAAATGACAGTATATTTTTTTGAAGCAGCAAATAAATAATAGAAAAAACTACCAACTATGGTAGAAGTAAAAACAGAAATAACAACAATGGTAAACAGAAAGAAGTACTGTATAAACCAAAGAGTAAAAAGGTCACACAAACCAATTAGTAAAAACTACAAAAAAAAAATAGCTGAGCTACAGTTTTACCTTAACCTTCCTGTAAGAGGCCCATGTAATATATGCGGATAGCCCCTTAAGGACATCAAGTGTTTCAGCAATAACTTTTTACTGCTTGGTTTGGATGGTAGTTAGGGTATTTTGCAGACATCTTAATGGTTATGGACATCAGCTGGGTTAAAGACCCTGTGTTTCTAAAGTATAGCCAAACATTCCACTTATGCTGAGGTGATGAGGTCATAAGAAGGCCGAAAAATGCATGATCACAGCTAGTAGGGTTTGACTTTATTAGCCTGAATTTATCCACAAAGGTGTAAAAAGAAAATGTAAAATCTCTTGGACATTCAAAAGCAATATTGCTGAAACACTTGATGTCCTTAAGGGGTCATTTGCATATATTCCACGGGTCTCTATTATAGAAGGTTTAAGGTATCACACAGTGAAAATTCAAGCTTGGCTTTTTTTTTTTTTTTGTACTTAATACTAATTGTTTTGCATGTGTGACCTTTTTACTCTTTGGTTTATCTAAGGTAACAGGAATATCCACAGAAGGAGAATGAATCATGCCAGGGACATCACACCGGGAAAAGGGCATCTTAGTCCAGGTAGGCAGAGAAGCATTCTCCACTCCTTCCTCCAAGACTGACAAAAATGGTTCGACCATGCCAACCATGTACATTCCAATAGATTCAGAAGATCTGTCTAGCCCTAGTCCATGCTGACTTAAAGAACAACACAGAGGAACCCAAGAAAGAAGATAAATTGTCTAAGGAAACAGAGATGGAGACTGCAGGGTCATCCATCTATGGATGAGGCAAATTAGCATACTGAAGAGGGAAAAGCTATCCAGAAATTTTCTTTTTTGTGACAGGTGGAAGGAAGAACTGAGGAACTGATAAACTGTTTAATGGTAAAGCCAAGAAAGAAGTCTGAAAATGGGTAATAACAACAGCAGCAGTCAGTAAATGGCAAATATAAACAAGTAGTGTTTTCCCTAGGGAAAAAAAAGTAACTAGCACAAGACACACTTGCCCTAGTCCCTAATAAACAATTTATAAAATCATTACTAAGAAAAATTACAATAAACATTAGAAAGACAAACACCTACACTCATTCTAATAAAGAGAACATTACATTTTTAACTGACACAAATGTCACTGTGCCAGTCCAAAAAAGTAAATTCATAGCAAAAGTAAACAGCTTTCTCAGAAAAGTGTTGTTTTGGTAATAAAATTAACAGTGGAAGTTTTTTTTCCCCTGAAGGGAACTTATCTGTTCAGTAATGGAGAAATGCTAGCTAACCACTGATCCTTGAAAACTAACAAGAGAACTCTTTGGCAGCAGGAAAGCTCTGAAGGGCTCAGCACCTAGACCACTGATTTTCTCCAGCTCTGCTCAGGCTGTCATCAGTCTGAGCTCATGGCAAGTACTCTTAAGCTTTGCAAACTGACATGCTCTTACATCCATGTAAGGCCATTGCAGCAGTAATCTAATTATTAACATTTGATGGAAAGTGACAACCCACTTCCACTTTAATGAAAACAGAAGCTTATGATTGGAAGATACAGAAGGCTATGCAAATACACACACTATCCCTGTGTCTCTTTCTCTTTCTACATACACATATAAACTAGACACCACACCTGCACAGTGATACCAGTATTCCACTTTCCTTAAAATGATGTTTTTATTGAAAATGCAGCTTGGCTAAGCCTGCAAACCTTCAGTCATGACTTTAAAATAGCCAACTGAAAAAATGCATAATTGTATGCACAATATTGTGTAAAAGCACCAATACGCTGAGCTCACTAAGCCTGATCAAAACCGAAAGCAGAAATCCTTTTCTTCAGCATATTCATTCGTTCATTCATTCAATCATTTTCTAAAATGCTCATCCTTTTGAAGGTCATAGTGAAGACCACATTTCCCTGTTTACAACAGCCAACAGCTTATCAAGTGGGATACTCAGGCAATTCCAAGCAAGCTCAGAGATGTAAGCTTACCAGTATATCTTGGATCTGCCCCTGTGTCTCCTCCTTAGGGGCGATACCTGTTACACATCCCACAGTGGAGCTGCCCAGAAGGCATCCTCACCAGATAACCAAGTGATCTTAACTGAGGTCTCTCAACCTGGAGAATCAGTGGCTCTACTCCACAATCCTCCAACACTGGCAAACTCCTCACTCCCTACTCCAAGATCCAGACAAACTCCTCACACTAATATACAGAATAAGCCTAACAACCTTATGAAGGCACCTAACGTCTGATGCTGCTCCCCACTATCTCATACTTCTGGTCACTAACCAAAGCTCTTCAGCACAAGTGATGGGAATAAAGACTAGCCTGTAAACTAACAGCTTCATCATCTGACTTGGTTCTCACTTCACCATCACTGTCTGGTATAATGCCTCCAACACCACCTCCAGTGCACAAATCCATTGGTTTATTTCCTAAAGTCCTCTGCCATCACTCATGATGAAAACACCATGATGCTTAAATTTCTCTTCCTGAGGTAGCTACTCCCCCCATATGAAGCCATTCTTTTCTGGGAGAGAAAGTACAGCTGTGTAAGTAAACTTACCATAACAGTACATATTTCAGTAAATCACTGCTGCAGTAGCTTACAATTGTACGCAACATGTCCTGCCAAGGATCAGACATCTGGCCAGTACACAAAAGCTTTTGGGACCCTTCCATGTGCACTGTATGCCCAAAGAAGCGTGAGGGTATATTGATACAAAAGCAGACGTGCTGGCTCCAAAATTCAGAGCTTTCTTACCTTTCTCTATAAAAAGAGGTTGACACATGAAAACAACCCGATCAGACTGCAAATCTGATTATTTGTGTATTAAAAGAAAACAGGGACGGGATAAATGGAATCCCATCCTGGCCAAAAACTGAAATTCAGAAAGGCAGAACAAATGCAAAAATGATTAGGAGAATGGAGGAAGGGTTGCAGTACCACAAATGCCTACTTTTACGGTAAGTTTAATTACACAACAATGGCTGTCATTAGAACAATGCTGCAGTAGAATACAGCTAAGGGAGGAGGATAGGGGATAAGAGCCTAGGAACCCTTGCAGAACTGATCTAGCAAATCCTGTTCTGGACCTAGAGAATGAATCAATCTTGTAATGTTTGATGAAGGTGTATACAGAAGATCAAGTAGCTGCCTCCAGAATAGTTCTAGATTCCATCCCTTTCTAAAATACCTTAGATGTAGTCAGAGCTCTGGCAGAGGGAGCTTTAGCCTTTTGAGGGAGAGACTTACCATTCTGAGAATAATAAAACTGGATGGAATGAGAAAATCATTTAGAAGCAACTGTTATGACACTGGCTGTCCATATTTCTTTCCACTGAAAAAGACGAAGAGTTGATCTGAAGCTCTAAAGTCTTTTATTCTGTCTATGTAGCATCTGAGTTGTCTGTGGATATCCAAAGTAGGAGTATCTCACCCTGTTTTAGATTTAGGAAAAAAACACAGAGAGATGAACACATTCATTCAAAGTATGACAAGGTTGATTCACCATCAAAGCTTGCAACTCAGATACTCACCTAAAGTACAGTTTTGTACCTACCATAAATGTAGATGTTCGAAGATCCACATTGCTGCAGTCATAACCTGTGGGTAGTCCGCTGTCCTCGGTCGGCCCGAATACCAAAGTGTTAGGCTGGTGTCAGTCATGGTCGCTCAGATCTGACGTCAGTACGCCGTGGTATTAAAGCGCATGACCGACGTCATATCCGCAGTCTTTCTTGCCCCAGATGTCAGAAGGCCCTAAAAAGAAAGGCCATAGCCAAAAAACAGAAAACCTCCAAAACCCATGTACAAACAATATTTACAACCCAAACCACACAACCACTCCAAACTACAGAGGGAAGGAGGGAGGGTTGACTGCAGCAATGTGGATCTTAGAACATCTACATTTATGGTAGGTACAAAACTGTACTATGTTCTTCATCTCACATTGCTGCAGTCATAACCTGTGGGTAGAATCCCAAAGCAAAGGTAAAGGGAGGTTGGCAAAATCATAAAGCATTGGGAGCTGCTAACATGCCCTGTAAAACTGCAGTGGCAAACCCAGCCCTAGATTTGGAATAAAGAGGAGATGGTAATGTTTAGAAAAGTGTGCACTGAACTCCAAGTAGCTGCTTCCAGAATATCTTTAGTAGCTACACCCTTAAAAAGCAGTAGAAGTGGCAGTAGCCCTAGTGGAATGAGGTCTGATTCCAGCCGGAATCTCCTTACCATGATGAGAATAACAAAAAGCAATACAATGGCCAATCCACTTAGAAATAGTTTGTTTTGAAACAGGTTTCCCCTGAGAGCCCAAAGCAAAAGAAACAAATAACTGTTGAGACTGTCTGAACCCTTTAGTTCTGCTCAAATAATAACGCAACTGCCTGTGAATATCTAAAGTGTGTAAAATTTTCTCCCTTTATTTTGGGGATCAGCATAAAATGTAGGCAAATGAATAGATTGGTTCAAGGCCACATTTGAAACCACTTTAGGCATAAAAGTAGGGTTAGTACGCAGGGATACCCTATCCTTATGAAAAATCAGGAAGGTTTCAACTGCCATTAGAGCCTGTAATTCAGATACCCTTCTAGCAGACGTAATGGCCAACAAAAAAGCAGTCTTCCAAGACAAAAACTTCAACTCAGATGTAGCTGCAGGTTCAAAAGGAGGTAAAGTGAGTTTTTCCAACACAAAATTGAGATCCCAGGAAGGAGTAGGAGCTCTACGTGGGGGTCTTATGTTCTTTGCCCCTCTAAGAAATTGCTTAAACAAAGGATGAGAGAATAATGGTGGGTCACAGTCATAGTGAGCAGAAATGGCTGCAGCATGAACTTTTACAGAGGAGAAAGACAAACCCTTGTCTAATAATTCTGTAAGATACTGAAGTGAAACACTCAAATTAGGCCTTGAAACATCAAAGCTCTTTGCATTGCTCCAAATAAAAAATCTCCTCCATTTATCAGCATAAACTTTCCTTGTACTAGGCCTTCTGGCCTCCAAAATGACATTCAAAACTTGTTGCGGAAGCTGCGACCCTCCAGGTGCTAGAACAGAATATGCCAGGCTGTCAGATGCAGGGACTGTATCCTGATATTGAGGAAATGATTGCCTGCCTGGGACAAAAGGTGTGGAATTGATGGCAAAGGCCAAGGGGGCTCCCGTACTAAACTCCTCAGCAGAGGGTACCAGTGCTGCCGTGGCCAATCTGGAGCTATTAGAATCATGGAGGGCTTGTCTTGTCTGACCTTCAAGAGCACGTTGGGAAGGAGAGGCAGAGGAGGAAAGGCATAGATGTGAAGATTGTTCCAACTGAATGAAAGAGCATCCACTTTCCAAGCTTTTGGATGAAACATCTTTGTGCAAAACTTTGGCAACTGGAAATTTAGTGGAGAAGCGAACAGATCTATGTCTGGAGTCCCCCAAATCATTGTCAACTGTCGAAATATATGAGGATCCAACTTCCACTCGTGGGGATCCACCATCTGTCTGCTCAAAACATCCGCTAAGGAGTTCTGTGCTCCTGGCAGAAACCTTGCCTGAAGAGGGAGGTGCAAACTGAGAGCAGTCTCCCACAAAATCATAGCTTGTCTGCAAAGTGGGTACGAATGGGTTCCCCCTTGCTTGTTGATGTACCACATGACAGCTGTGTTGTCTGTTTGAATCAACACTTGTCCTGGGTGAAGTAGATCCTTGAAAGCCATCAATGCAAAAAGGACTGCTAACATCTCCTTCAAGTTGATATGCAAATGTTAAAGTCTGGCAGGCCACGTGTCTTGAACCCATTTTCCATTGAGGTGTGCTCCCCAAGCCTTGTCTGAGGCATCTGTCGTTAAGATCTGACTCGCCTCTGGTCGGGTCACAGAGAGTCCCTTGTTTAGGTGACATTCCTGAGCCCACCATAAAAATTCCTTTTGAATGCAAGGTATTATCTGAATAACAGTGTCCAAATCGTGGCAGTGCTGAGTCCATACACTTTTGAGATACCATTGTAGCTTCCTCATATGCAGTTTGGCATTGGGAAGCACCAGAATACAAGATGCCATGAACCCCAAGGCTTGAAGGACTGTCCTTGCAGTCAGCCTGGACCGTAGAGACAATTGCTGGAAGTAAAGGGTAAGATTTCTTTGCTTGTCCGGGGTCAAAAAGCCATCTGAGAGGCTGTATTCAGTCTCACACCCAGAAAGCACATTTCCTGAGAGGGTACTAGACTGGACTTTGTTTCGTTCACAGAATACCCTAGGCACCTTAACACTGCCATAACATACTGTAGATGGTGAAGTAGCTTGTCTTTGTCTTGAGCAAGAATCAGGCAATCGCCCAAATAAGGATAAATTTGTATTCCTCTTAACCTTAAGAAGGCTATCACGCGAGCCAGAACCTTTGCGAACACCCTGGGCAGTAGATAAGCCAAAGGGCAATGCAGAGAACTGATAATGTAAAGTCCCAGCCAAAACGCAGGGAATCTCCTGCAACTGGGCCTGATAGGAATATGAAGATAAGCCTCTTTGAGATCCAGAGTTACCATCCAGTGATCTTTGCCCAACAGAGGCAGAAGTTGTTGCAAAGTCAACATTTTGAATTTTGGAATGTCCAGGTATGTGTTGAGGATAGATAAATCCAAAATTGGCCTCCAAGTGTTTCCTTTCTTTGGTACAAGAAACAGGCGAGAATAAAATCCTAGGCCCACTTCTGACAGAGGGACTTGCTGTATAGCCCCCATTTGAAGAAGTAAAGAAATCTGTTTGTGAGCCTCCACCCTTTGCTGGGGGGGAACGTCTGGCATGCCTTTGAAAGGAGGCAATGTGTGGAAATAAAACTTGTAGCCTCGGTCTATAATGTCCAACACCCATTTGTCCTGGGTGACTAAAAGCCAATTTTGTCTGAAAAGTGCCAACTTTCCTCCCAGAGGAGCTGCCAGACAGGAAGGATCTGGCAGCTGAAGATGCAGGTCATTGGGTCTGTTTACGAAAGGACTGGCCCCTGCCCTCACCTGTGGATTGTGCAGGGGAACTCCACGTTCTAGGCCTGAAAGAATCCTGAGCTCTGCCCCTACCACGTCTAGATCTGCCCCTAGACTGTAAATCAGAAGAAGGGTAAGCCCATCCCTTAGTAGGCCAATTTCTGCTAAACTTAGGGGGCTGCACCTGCAAAAAATCCTTAACAGTCTGCATAGACTTAGCTTTGTCTTCCATTTTCTTCAAAACAGACTCCACAGGAGAACCAAACAAAACTTCAGACTGAAGAGGAGCATCCAAAATTCGAGCTTTAACATGCTCTGACAAGTTCTGATCCTTAAGCCAGGCGTGCCTACGAACAACTGATCCAGTGGCAGCCACCCTGGAAGAAGCCTGTAAAGCATCGAAACCACATTGCAAAGAATGCTTACCCACCTGATCAGAGGCATGAACCAAATCCTGTAATTCCTTACACTCTATGCCCTCTGCCAAAGCATCTACCTTAGACTTTAACTGAGTAAGGAGAAAATTCTGGTACTTCAACATATGAAACTGGCAGTTCAAAGCCGTCATTGCTAGAGTGGAAGAGGTATACACTTTTTTACCCCACCTATCCAAAGCTCTAGAATCTTTATCCATAGGAACTGGATTCTTTACAACAGAAGCCCTGACACCCTTAGGACCCTGGCTAATAGTTTCTGGGTCAGCCCTTGGGCTCTTATACAGATATTTATGAGCTTCTGGCACTCTGTAATACCTATCTGGTTTAACTGGTGCTGGAGGCATAGAGTCTGGATTAAGGGAAGCCTCAAAGAAAACATCCTGTACAACATCCAAAACAGGAGGTATAGCCAAGGGCCTATGTTGTGGTAAAAACAAAAATTCCCTAAGCCTCTTTCAGGAATCTGAGAAATCCTGACCTTCCCATTTAAAATGCTCCCTCATAGAATGCAGGGTTTCTGAAAAAGAAAAATCCTCTGGAGGAGAAGCAGAAGGACTAGAATCCTCTGCATCTGAATCAGAATAAGGAGGAAAATCCTGAATGTCTTCAGCCGAAGACTCTGAATAATCTGAAGAATGTTCCAAACCTTCCACCTCTGGCTCCACCCTAGGCCTCTTATCTGGTGGGGGGCATAGAACCTCTGATTAAGGAAATCAAATCTTCTGCCATTTTTAGCATGTGTTTTTTAGGTACAGAACCTGCAGAACTAGGACTGACACCAGAGGAAGACAAACCAGGCCTGACCTTGGAAGGCACCTTAGAGACAGAAGGGGAAGGCCTAACCACCTTATGCAAAGAAGGGAGTACAGCAACCTGAGAGGCCCCCTCAGCCTGACCCGACTCCTGAGAGGCCACATCTTGCAAAATTAACGGCTCCCCTGAGACTCAGCTGAAACCTCGCTGGATCCACAGATTCCACTGTAGTTTCTAAAGAACCGTGTCCGAACGGACGACTCATCCTGCTTGGACTTTAACGATTTTTCCTTGCGCTTCTTAGCGGTAGCGGCCGGAGGATCCGACGGCATATTGTAATTACACCGCCACAAGACAAGCCTAGCAATCTAACCTACGCTTAATGGTGCGCTTATTAAATCTAGCACAAAGCGACACCACTACGCCGTGCTCAGGCCCCAAACAAGGAATACAGAGAGAGTGGTAATCCCTATGAGGTATCTGTTTCCCACAAGAAATACAATTATTCACTTTTTCTGACATCCGGATTTAACAGAGGCAAGAAAAGACAAAAATATTCCCCAACGGGGTACTTAGCCCAACTTGGTTTTCGGTCTGAAACTCAGAATACGAAAATTTCAGAACGCCGAACGGCACTTGCAAACGCTGCATCTGCTTCGGACCATGCGGCAAGAAAGACTGAGGATATGACGTCGGTCATGCGCTTTAATACCACGGCGTACTGACGTCAGATCTGAGCAACCATGACCGACGCCAGCCTAACACTTTGGTATTCGGGCCGACCGAGGACAGCGAACTACCCACAGGTTATGACTGCAGCAATGTGAGATGAAGAACATCTATAGTTAGAGCACAGTTTTCCATGTCATGATTTTCAAATCAGCTTGATGAGCTGGTTCAAAGGGTGGTAAAAAAGTAAGCTTTTCTAAGACATATTGGAAGATCCCAAGGAAGAGACACCTGTTTTCAGGGTAGATAAACATGCAACACCTCTTTCAAAAATAATTTTATCTTAATAAAGAAGAAAGGGGGCTAAAATGGCAGACAGGCAGAAATGGCAAAAAGATTAGTACACACCTATAAACCTATAACAGAAAATTCAGTCCGGGGATAACTTCAGTGGCTCTACTCGACAGAGGCACTGGGAACTAAGGTCGGATGGCACTATGCCAGGGTAAACCTATGGCTAGGCTTGTAAAGGCCCCAGGGCCATCAGCCTAGTACACACCTATGAACCTATTAATTTTAATATATGAGTACAAAAAGCTGATTTCATCAAGTCACACAGAGAGTGGAACTGATGGGGGGGGTGAAAACAGGCTTCTGGCTATCTCCAAAAAGAGACTGCAAGTGACCTCTGCATATAATATTCCTTATCCACCTATCCAGCATGATGGGTAACCGCATGTTGAGATGAAAGGAAACATGTCCCCAGGCTGCCTCCACAACGGGACAGTCAGTCAAGCGATGCAATCTTTGAATAGCATTGGTGATTTGGACCACTTGTGGCTCTGGGGCAGCACTAGATTGAAATTCCCCTCTACCACAGGAATTAGAAGTTATGTACTCACCATAACGTTCCATCTGAGTAGGTGACTTCATTTGGATGCAACCTGTGGGTATCGGATCCGACCTCGGATCCGAGCCGGCATTTCAAAAGCTTAGGCTCCGAGCTCCTAGCTCCTCCCTCTTACCCATAACCCCTTGCCAATCCCTGACTGACCTCAGATTGAGTTTGCCTAAATAATACTGACTACAGTACAAGGAAAAAAGCATAAATACTCGCTCTATAAAGGTCAGGGGGATGGAGGATGTTGCATCAAATGAAGTCACCTACTCAGATGGAACGTTATGGTGAGTACATAACTTCTAAATCTGAAGTAGGCAGACTTCATTTGTCTGCAACCTGTGGGACAGAGTCCCCAGCTACCTGAATCTTGAGCGGCCGTCATGGAAGGATGTTCCGGAGCACCGCTGAGCCAAAGGATGCTCTTCCCCTGGAAACAACATCCACCTTATAATGAGAAATAAAAGTATGAGGTGAGGCCCAAGTAGCTGCCGCGCAGATATCATCCAATGACACACGGGACTTAAAGGCGGCTGACGTGGAGACTGCCCTAGTAGAATGAGCCGTAACCCTCTGAGGAGCAGGTCTACCTGAAGTGTCATAAGCCTGCAGAATACAATTAGCAATCCACCTAGATAGTGTGACTTTAGACACTGCTTTACCCAAAGCAAATTTAGCAAAGGAGACGAACAGCTGATCTGATTTCCTGTGACCAGCTGTTCTGTGAATATAAAATCGTAACTGCCTATGAACATCCAAAGAATGCAATTTGTATTCTCCTTTGTTTGAGTACTTGGGAAAAAACACAGGTAAATTGATTGATTGGTTAATATTAGATTCTGAAGAGACCTTCGGGAGAAAAGATGGATTGGTCCTGAGGCACACCCTATCTGGAAAGAAAGAAAGGTAAGGCGGCTTGACGCATAAAGCCTGAAGTTCAGACACTCTTCTGGCTGAAGTGATCGCTACCAAGAAGGCAGTCTTCCAGGAAAGGTACTTTAGGTCTGTAGAAGCTGCAGGCTCGAAGGGAGGAGCAGTAAGGGCTTGCAGAACTAACGATAAGTCCCAAGGTGGTACAACCTCCTTGACTGGAGGCCTCAACAAAAAAATCCCTTTGAGAAAGGTTTTGCACACTTGCCATGAGGGGAGCTGTCTCATGACCAATGTGATAATGCGAGATGGCTGCCAATTGTACCTTAATCGTGGAAGAACTTGCCCCTTGATGAAAGAGGTCTGTTAAAAAATCCAGCACTGCTGACATAGGTGCTGAGAAAGGATCCAAAGTTCTCTGAACCGCCCAAACAGAGAATCTCTTCCATTTACTCCGATAAACCTGCCTGGTGGAAGGTTTATGAGCTGCCACTAAGATGGCCTTGACCGGTGATGAGATACCGGGAGTCCTAATCAAGGATGGAACTGGAGCAGCCAAGCTGTCAATTTCACGGTTGCTACATTGGGAACCGAAATTCCCAGAGGGTGGGAGATGAGATCCGGAATCGGATCCAGAATCCAGGGTGGACTGATTTTGTGAGACCATACAAAGGGGAACCAGGGTTGTCGAGGCCAGAACGGGGCAATGAGAATCATTCTGCTCCCCAAACTGTTGGCTTTCTGCAGAAGCCTCTGCATCAGAGGTAGTGGAGGGTAGGCATAAAGGAGACCGGAGGCCAAGCATGCACCAGCATCTCGAATTCCCCTGGTGGGGAAGCAGAGCGAAGAAATTGTCGATTTGGCGCTTGAGGGAGAGGCAAAAGATCGCAACAGGGTTGCCCCAAACGGCAAAAATCTTCTTCGCTACCTGAGGATTGAGAGACCACCGTGAGGAGAAAGAATGGTGCGACTGAGTTTGTCCGCAAGGATGTTGGATTTTCCCGGAATGTGCGTTGCTACCAGAAAGCGTTTGGTGGAAATTGCCCATTCCCAGACTCTCATGGCCTCTCAACAAAGGGGATAGGACCTGGTTCCTCCCTGTTTGTTGATGTACCAGACTACCGACATGTTGTCTGTCTGAATCGCAATAGTCCCTGAAGGAAGAACGTGGTGAAGTGCTTGCAACGCTAGGAGCACCGCCCTCATTTCCAGGACATTTATATGCAACGAAGTCTCTGTGGGGTTCCACGTGCCTTGGACAATCTTTCCCGCAGAATGCCCCCCCCACCCGAGGCAAGAAGCGTCCGTGGTCACTGTGGCTCGGGGGAATGTAGCACAAAAAGGTCTCCCTGTCAGGGGCTCCGGAGAAAGAAGCCACCAAAGAAGGGAATCCTTGCACGCTTTGCTGACCGCTATCGGAGCGTTGAGAGAGGAACAGAGAGGGGACCACTGCACCTGAAGGGTCCATTGAAGAACCCGCATGCGTAAGCGAGCATGAATGAGAAGCGGGATTGCTGCCGCCATAGAACCTAGGGCCCTCAGGACCGAAGCTGCAGTCGGAAAAGGTTGCAGGACCGCTGCTACATGACACTTCAGGTTGGCAATCCTGTCTGGAGTGAGGAAGGCTCGCATAGACCTGGTGTTTAGCCTTCCTCCTATGAAATCTATAACTTGTGTGGGGTGCAGTAAAGATTTCTTCCAGTTGACAGTGATGCCCAGCCTTGGGGCTAGTTGAAGAAAGTAGTCCCTGGCTGAGCACAGAAGATGCCTTGATGATGCCGTCAGGAGCCAGTCGTCCAGGTACGGAAAGACCTGTAATCCCTGGAGCCTCAGGTGGGCCGCTATCACCGCTAGAACCTTGGTGAACACCCTGGGGGCTGAGGTGAGACCAAAGGGGAGGACCCTGAACTGATAATGACTGGCTCCCAGCCGGAAGCGAAGAAACCTTCTGGACCGTCTGTCCATGCGAATGTGGTAGTACGCGTCCCTTGAGGTCGATGGAGCACATCCAGTCGTTCTCCCTCAAGAGGGGGAGTATAGATTGAAGGGTGACCATCTGGAACTTTTGCTTGGTTACTGACAGGTTCAACTGGGAAAGATCTAAGATTGGTCTTAAGTCCCCCGTTTTCTTTGGCACCAAAAAGAACCTGGAGTAAAACCCTGACCCGGTTTGATCTGGGGACGACTGATAGTTTTTTTTCTAGCAGCTGATCGATTTCGATAGCTGCTGCCTCCCTTTGGTCGGGTGGAACATCTGGGAGGCTGCGAGATCTGGGAACCTTGTACAGGGGAATTGTATAACCTCTGGATATCACGCGAAGCACCCAACGGTCTGATGTGATGGACTCCCAAGAAGTTAGGTGCCTCGAGAAACGCCCCCCCGACTGCCTCCAGAGACGGACATCCGGGCAACCCTTCAGGGCTGCTGCGTGGGTCTCTCAGAGAAAGGTTCTCTGGACCCAAAGTTTCTAGGAGCCCCCCTGCCTCTAGGACGGCGACCTCCCTGTCCTCCTCTGCCACGGGAGGACTGGTTATCCGGAGCAGGTTGGGACTGCTGCGATTTCCGAACCACATCTTCTTCTGTCCCTTTTGGTTCTTCTCGAGAAGGACCTCTGGGAGCTGAGAAGCGGACTCGACGGCAGACAGCGCCTTCCGCCCTTTTCGCCTGGACCAGTGTTTCGCCAAGAGTCTTGCCAAACAAGGCAGAACCATCAAAGGGGCATTCGCGAAAGTCGCCTTGAAGGGCTCTGAAATCACAGTGGCGGAGCCAGGCCTGTCGCCTCATGACTAGGCCTGCTCCGCTGGCTCTAGCGGCTCCCTCGGTAGCGTGAGAAAGTAGCCGATAGATGTGTTAGATACCGCTTAAGAGTGGCCATTCGGGTGGAGTATACTTGCTTATCCTCACCCGACATGGACTCTGGGGAGATGCAGCGATTATTTAATCAGATCCCGCTGCATCCTGATGACATGTGCCATGTAGTTCAGCGCTCTCAAAGAGAAGGTTGCAGAACTGAAAACTCGTTTCCCAATGCGATCCATCGAAGGGACTCCTTGCCCGGAGGATGCACAGAGGGACTCTCCTGGGCCAATTCCTCTTAGTGGCTGCAGCCATCATCATGGCATCTACTGGGGCCCTTGCTCCAGTGAGTGCGGTCCGGTGGGGAAAGGATGCGGTCAGGACGCTTGGTACAGGCTCAACGGTGTCCGGATCCTTCCACGCCTGATGGATATAAGGTCCACCAGAGGGTCGGCAGGAGGGGACACCCAAGAGGTAGATGGGCCCGCCAATGCCTCCAAGAACACAGACTGCCTGAGGAAGCCTTGGGGCAGACCACCCCCTGATCCTTAACATTTCCATAATGTCTCCAAATGAGACGCCTTCAGGGGGTGATCTTGGGAGCCTTCCCTTCATCCAAGTCTGTGTCTCGTAGCGGACTCGGGGAGTCCATGTGCCTCCTTTTGCACTTACGCCCGAGGTACTTCATCGGGGCTGTCCGAGGAGTACTCTTGCACAGCTGGATGTTCCAAGAGAAGTACTTGAGACATTGAGGCGGGCAATCACAGGGACCGGCTGGTGGGAGCCTGGCCCAACTGCAAGGGAGTGCGGGATGGAGCCGCAGGGACCGGGGTCCGGACGCCCTCAACAGTGCCCTTTCCACTACGCCGAAGGCCGAGGGGAGCCAGCTTCTAAACCCGAGAGCCGACCCCACTGGATCCGACGCACTGATCGGAGCCGAGCCGAACCGCCGGATCCGAGACCGTGTGCTCCGACCTGGACGGAGCCAAGACACACCAGCTCCCTCGATCCGAGGCTCGGTCCTCGGCTCCGAGAGGTCAGGTCCGGCACCAAGCACTCAGGATGGGACGGATCCGAGGTGCGCCGACCTATCGGATCCGACCCACCCCGGATCCAACTCTGCCTAGCGCCGACAGCTCAACCCATGGTATGGGTCGGAGAAGGAGCCAAAGGCGAAAAAGGTGTCAAGCCCCTCCCGGATGGGGGCTAGGAGCACTCCCATTTGCATTTGGGCCTGGATGAATTTCCTCATCATCCGGTCCATATCTGCTTCACTCATAGAGAAAGTGGATCTGGTGGAGGCCACTGAAGCGGACCTAGAGAGCCACCTCGGGGACCTCGCTGAAGGGCTAGCCTCCTCCTCCTCCTCGGGCCCAGGAGAGAACCAAGGGGAGTGGAGCCGAGGAGGAGGAAAGCTAGAAGGCACAGGGGAGGCCCAGATGGAAGAGCCGAACTGGAGGTTTCAGCTCTCCGCTTGTGGTGCCTCTCCTGTGCCTCTCCTTCTCTCTCCCTAGAAGACTCTCTCCCGCAACTTAGAGGGAGGTTGAGTCCCAGCCGTAGGAGGAGAGCCTACAGCAACTGCCTGCTGAGTAGAAGGGGCAGAAGCCGAAGCGGTATCTGGAGTGAAAAGTCCCGCCAGCACCAGCTTCGACCTCCGCCTCAGCCGAGGGTTGAACCCTGCACAAATGGTACAACCAGATGACAGATGTTCAACCCCAAGATTTGCGAGGTGTGGCCATCCGCTGGGGACAGCTTATGGCCACACTCGGTACATTTGGAGAATACAGCCTTATGGGCTTCAGACATTATAAGCCCTAACAGGCCTAAAACAAACACACACACACAACTACGCAAAACCCGTGAAAAATTTAAAATAAAGAGAGAGGAAAGCCTAACACAATCACTACTAACTATTAAAATTAAAAAGGTAAAGATTTTTGAAAAGTTTTCTGTCAAAAACTTATCTGTCACTAAAACTTCGCCAGGAGCTCTAGAAATCCGTCACAACTTGAAAGCGGCAAATGAAATCTGAGGTCAGTCAGGGATTGGCAAGGGGTTATGGGTAAGAGGGAGGAGCTAGGAGCTCGGAGCCTAAGCTTTTGAAATGCCGGCTCGGATCCGAGGTCGGATCCGATACCCACAGGTTGCAGACAAATGAAGTCTGCCTACTTCAGATCACCTGTTATACTGCTGTCTATTCCAGAGCTGTTGGGACTTGCAAAACCATAATCTCTTGGCAGTTTTTGATTCCATTGAAGGGATCTTACAGGTGCTGAAAACTCAACTCCAACAGAGCTGTGAGCTTTTTGCCATCTTACTCAAACTGCAGCAGTTTCTCCTTCACCTTCTGCCCAAACAATGAGAAGCTGTCACACTGACAAACGCCTCCTTGAAGTAGACTGTAAAGTCAGTTAGATGAAGCCAGGCCTGTCACATTGCTAGGCTGGAGCTCGTCACTTTAGCTGCAGCATTCATAGCACTGTGAATCAGATGCATGGTAAGTGAAGATATAGAAGATGTTGTAGCCATTTGGGTCTGTAGTTGGGTCCTCAGGTCACCTGTAGGCAACTGTTTTAGCATGTCCCCAGCTTTTTCACCAGCTCCTTCTAAAACACGGTCATATGTGACACTTACTCACTTACTTCCAGTCTCTGATTGAGAATATATCTGGCACACAAACACACTTCTCAAGTCTAGCCATCATCCTGGACTCCCTGTTCAGAGGATGGATAGCCTGTGCATTCTGTGGGATGTCTTTCTTGCTGGCAATGGATACCACTACAGAATCTACAAGAAGTCCCTTACTCCAGTGCTGTCTGCCTTTGGGAGACCACAGCACTCTATCAGGTTTTTTGACCATGGGCTCAGCAACATCTGTTTCCTTCCAGGCTTTATTGCACACCATATCAACTTGCTTGCTACAGATGGCACAAAAAAGGACACTGGAGGAGAGGATTTATAAGCCTCCTTCAAGATCTCTTCCTCTGGGTAGGTGGGATCAATAGTTCATGGTCTCCTCTGTCTCATTACCTCCGAATTTTGCCAAAGGAGGCATCCCTGGAGGGGATTTAGGGGAGATCTCCCCTTCATTGAGATTTGGGTCGGGAGACTCCAAAGGGGTGTCAAGGTGCTTCTTACACTGCCTCTTCTTGGGGGGGGGGTGGTTTGGTACAGAGTCATTCAAAATCTACTGAGAAGAAGGCCCCTCTCTGCAGTATGGGCTCATGAAGTCCTCTATCCATGGGGAACAGCATAAAGGTCCCAGTCTCAACAGTATCTACAGGTGGAATCAATAATTTCTGTACCTGCCCTGGGGAAGAGCCATGAACTGATCTCCCCTGCATCAATATGTTAATAAAGATATACTGGCCTGAAAAACTAGGCACCAAAGGTTATTACCATGGCAGTGCCAGAACTGAGCACCAATGGGACAGCACTCAGGACTGAAGTCATCTCTAAAGATTTCAGCAGTGACAGAATGTACACTAAATCTCTCAATACCGGCAGCACTCACAGTACCACCAGGTTCAAAGTTGATACCGAATGGACAGCAGTGTGATCCTCGGACCTAGTGGCCCTAAAGCCTACACCAGGGATGGTGCCAAAGAAACCACTGATGCCAGTGGCATCGATGCAGACGAAGGAACATCCCTTGATGCCAAAGGAACAACTACAGGCATGGGGATAAATTCCATTGTTGCCAGCTTTGAAACAGGAGTTGAAGGAAGAATACAAGAAAAGGAGGGGAGTGAATCTTCTTGAGCTACTAAAGATACTAAGTGGGGCTAAGATGGCACTGTATTCAAACTGGGCCTTCATGAAGGCTGACATCATATGTTCCAAGTCCAAAGGGGTAGAGTTTCTGAGGAGCCTGTAGGATCAAACAGGCAAAGCTGACGCAGGTTATGAAGTACAGAACTTTGCAAGTTTTTTTCCAGAAGAAAAGCTTCCTGCTCTTCCTCTCAGTGCTGAGTTGGTAGTGCCAGATGACTCCTACCAAGCAGACAAAGCAGATCTGGTGGGAGTCACCACAGAATACAGTTCTGGTCAAGATAAATAAAAGAGTCTTGGGACTTTAGCAGAGGACATCTTTTCCAGAATGGATACATCAGATTCTCAGGCTTACTTTTCTCTTTCCTTTTTTTCTGGTCTTGGCACCTTAGAGGAGTTTCTGTCTTTGTCCTCCAATGTGAGTTTTTCCCTGCTTCCAATTTATATCGTAGCAGCCCTTTTAAGCAAACTTATTCTTCTGTTTAAAATCATGCAACAGCTAAAATCTTGCAAATTGCAGAGTCAATTTCCAAATGCTCCACACCCAAGCTAACATATATATTATGCAGGTCCTGAGGGGTATTTTGTGGCCACATTTTCTACACTTTTTAAAACATGGTTTGGGTTTCTTCTCCATGGCCTCACAACATAGTTGTAACCCAAGATGTTCAAGAATTGTAAGCTACAAAAGGAAACTTGCTAAGAATGTAAACTGCAGAGGTGAAGAGAAAGACTTTATTTTACTTATTTCTGGCAAGGGACAGGGAGGGAATACAAAGGGAAAAGTAGGGATAATAAATTAAGATAATTTAGCAAAACTGAACCACAGAAAAAAAAAAGAACCACAGAAAGCAGTGTATGGTTTACTGCAACTTCCCTGACGAGAAAAAGCAGGAAGAAAGACACTTGTAACAGTAAACACAGCAGGAATACTCCCCTAACTGCTGAATTTCACTATGGGGACATCAAACTTTCAATGGCAGTGAGATCTGGAAAGGACAGTTTTGTACCTACCATAAATGTAGATGTTCGAGTGTTCACACTGCTGCAGTCATTACACTTGGGTTATCCTGCCGTCAGGCGGTCCCGTAGTCGGCCAGAGTTCCAAAGTCTTGGTCCGGCGTCGGTTGCTATCGCTTCTTCCCTGACGTGAGAGCGCCAGGGGTATACAAGATGCATCAGACGCCATTTTCTTCAGTTTTTCTTCCCCAGATGTCAGGTGCCCCCCAAGTAGGTAGGCAATACATATTGCTAATCAAAAATATATATATAAAATAAAAACAATACCTTCAGTTACAAACAAATACACCACACAGGTTGTATAGGATAGAAAGGTATAGGTAAGTCCAGCTAGTTCAGAGGAGATGGAGGGAGGGTAACCTGGACTGCAGCAGTGTGAACACTCAAACATCTACATTTATGGTAGGTACAAAACTGTACTATGTTTATCGTGTTACACTGCTGCAGTCATTACACTTGGGTAGAATCCCAAAGCCACGGTTGGGTGGCTGGTCTATAAAGAGTTAGGATTGGCTATGAAGCCCTGCAGAACTACAGTGGCAAATCCTGCTCTGGATTTAGAGTAAAGAGGCAGGTGATAATGCTTGGTAAAGGTGAACTCCAAGTTGCAGCCTCCAAAATTTCTTTGGTAGGTACTCCTCTGAGAAAGGAAGTGGCTGTTGCCCTGGTGGAATGTGGCCTAATGTTATTTGGGACTGATTTTCCATGCTGTGTGTAGCAGTTCTGAATACAGTGTCCTATCCATTTGGATATAGTCTGCTTTGAGATAGCCTTGCCCTGTGATCCTGCAGCATATGCTACAAACAGTTGCTCAGTTTTCCTAAAAGCTTTTGTTTTGTCCAAGTAGAAGCATTACTGCCTGTGTATGTCCAAATAATGCAGAAGTTTCTCCCCTTTATTCTGGGGGTTTGGATAAAAAGTTGGCAAATGGATGGTTTGGTTAAGAGCCACACTAGATACCACCTTTGGCATAAAGGTAGGGTTTGTCCTTAAAGATACCCTGTCCTGATGAAAAATTATAAAAGGTTCCACTGCCATTAATGCCTGTAGCTCTGAGACTCTTCGTGCTGAAGTTACTGCCAGGAGCAGAGCTGTTTTCCATGATGAAAATTTTAGATCGGCTGTATTGGCTGGCTCAAAAGGTGGTAGGGTCAGTTTTTCCAAAATGAAATTGAGGTTCCAAGTTGGTGTTGATGCTCTCTGGGGCGGTCTTATGTTTTTAGCCCCTCTGAGGTACTGCTTTAGCAAGGGATGAAAGAATAAAGGAAGATCCGTGTTGTAATGTGCTGAAATGGCAGAGGTGTGGATCTTAATTGATGAGAAGGATAGGCCTCTGTCCAGCATCTCAGTTAAGTATTGTAAAATCTGAGGAATGTTTCGAACAAGAGGGTCAAGGGCTTTGAGCCTGGTTCCAGGCGCAGAATCTCTTCCATTTTTCTGAGTAAGCTTTCCTGGTGCTAGGCCTCCTGGCCTCCAAAATGACATCCATAACAGCTTTAGATAGAGGTGTTGCCTGTGTGACTAATGTATCTGCCATGCAGCCAGGTTTAGGGTTTTGAGCTGACCTTGCAGGATCTGATTGTTTTGTTGAGTCAGAAGGTGTGGAATTTGAGGCAAAATCCATGGTGGGCCTTGAGCCAAGTTCCTTAAGATAGGGTACCAGTGCTGGCGTGGCCAGTCTGCAGCAATCAGGATCATCTGTGGTTTTTCTTGTCTGGCTTTTAGGAGTACCTTTGAAAGGAGAGGCAGTGGCGGGAAGGCATAAACTTTTAGGTTTTTCCAGCTGAACAAAAGAGCATCCACTTTCCATGCTTGTTTGTGATAAGTTCTTGTGCAGAATTTTTGTAGTTGGCAATTCAGTGGGGAGGCAAAAAGATCTATGTCTGGGCATCCCCATTTTTGCACTACCATGCTGAAGATTTGTGGATTCAATTTCCATTTGTGAGGGTCCATGATATTTCTGCTTAGATCGTCTGCCAGAGTATTTTTCTTTCCTGGCAGGAATTGTGCTTGCAGGTGAACTTGATACGTTAGAGCTGTGTTCCACAAGGTCATGGCTTGCCTGCATAGGGGATAAGAATGAGTGCCCCCTTGCTTGTTTATGTACCACATTACTGTGGTGTTGTCTGTCTTTAGTAATAATTGTCCTGGATGTAGAAGGTCCTTGAAAGCTGTTAGGGCATTTTGAACAGCCAACATCTCTTTTTGATTGATGTGAAGATGCATCTGGTCTGTGGTCCACTTGCCCTGAATGCATTTTCCTGCCATGTGTGCTCCCCAGGCGTAATCCGAAGCATCTGTTGTTAGAGTTTGCCTGGCTGAGGGTTGGGTAAAAGGCTGACCCTTGTTTAGGTGGCATGCCTGTGCCCACCATCGAAACTCCTGTTGTAGGCAGGGAATCATTGGTGTTACTGCTTCTAAACTGTGAGAGTGTTGAGTCCAAATACTTTTTAGGTACCATTGTAATTTCCTCATATGCAGTCTGGCATATGCTATTAGTAGTATGCAGGATGCCATGAATCCCAGGGCCTGCAGAATTTTCTTGGGAGATGGGACTTTTTTGCCAGTAATTGAAAATATTGAGTTAGCTGAACTTGTTTGTCTGGCGTGAGGTAAGCCATCTGGGCCATTGTATTTAAGCTGGCACCCAGGAATATAATCTGTTGCGAGGGCACTAGTTTTGACTTGTTTTCGTTTACTGTGTACCCTAGAGAAATTAGCAACCTTTTTACAAACGCCAGATGCTGTACAAGAATGTCCTTTGTCTTTGCTTGAATGAGGCAGTTATCCAGGTATGGATATATTTGAATTCCTTTTTTGTATGCAAAATGCAATTACTGGTGCCAGGCACTTTGTGAAGACCCTGGGCGCACTAGATAAGCCAAAGGGTAGTGCAGAGAATTGGTAGTGCATTGTACCAGCTTTGAATTGGAGATATCTTCTGCAATTTTGTCTGATAGGGACATGCAGGTATGCCTCTTTGTGGTCCAGAGTAACAAGCCAAGTCTTCTTGCCCAGCATGGGTAGAAGCTGCTGTAATGTCAACATTTTGAATTTCGGAATATCCAGGTAAGTATTTAGAATTGAAAGGTCTAGTATGGGCCTCCAGGCCTTGTCCTTTCTGGGGACCAGGAAGAGTCTTGAGTAAAATCCTTGTCCTTGTTCCTGTTGAGGTACTTTTTGAATAGCTATCATGTCCATGAGGTCTGAAATTTGTTTTTGTGCCTCTGCCCATTGATTTTGTGGCAGGTCTGGCATTCCTTTTAGCCTTGGTAAAGTATGGAAGTGGAACCTGTAACCTTGAGACACAATATTCAGAACCCATTTGTCTTGGGTGATTGTTTGCCAGTTTTGAGAAAAAAGTGCTAGTTTTCTCCCTAAGGGGGCTTCCAAAAGGGACGTGCTTGGCGTACGAAGGGGAAAGTCATTGTGACTGTTTCCTGTAAGGTTGAGACTTGTCCTCACCTCCTTTTGGGGTCGAGGTGCCCCACTGTCGTTGTCTGTTTGAGGCTTGGGGTTGAGATCTGCCTCTTGGGCGTCTGTATCTGCCTCTCTGTGGCCTGTCTGACACTGGAAAGGACCAATTCTTTGTTGGCCAATTTCTGCTAAACCGAGGTGGCTGCACCTGTAAGAAATCCTTGACTGTTTGCATAGATTTAGCTTTATCCTCCATTTTCTTTAACACCTCTTCTGCCTTAACACCAAACAAGGTATCATGCTGTAAAGGAGCATCCAATAATTTTGCCTTAACATGATCAGGTAAACTCTGTTCTTTTAACCAAGCATGTCTTCGAATCACAGAACATCTAACTGCGGCTCTACAAGAGGCCTCTAAAGAATCAAAACCACATTGCAGAGTATGTTTTCCCACCTGTTCAACTGCATGCAACAAATCCTGCATTTCTTTACAATCAGGAGCTTCTGAGCTTGCAAGCATTTTCTGTTTTAACTGAGCCATTAAGTATTGTTGGTACTTAAGCATGTGAAACTGGCAATTTAAAGCTCTTACTGCTAAAGTTGCAGAAGTGTATACTTTCTTCCCCCATCTATCCAAAGCTCTGGAATCTCTGTCAGAGGGTACTGGATTTTTTGCAATAGAAGCCTTAACCCCTTTTAGACCCTGGAAATAGTTTCTGGATCAGCAGAAGGGTTTTTGTAAAGAAACTTGTGAGAGTCAGGGACTCTTATAATACCTATCTGGCTTGGCTGGAGCAGGGGGCAAAGAATCAGGAGATAGGCTGGATTCAAAGAACACATCATCCACAATATCTAGCACAGGAGGAATAGCCAGGGGCCTGTGCTGAGGCAATAAAAGGAAATCCCTGAGCCTTTTCTTGGATTCTGAGTAATCCTGACTTTCCCAGTGGAAATGCTCCCTCATGGTATGTAAAGTTTCCCCAAAAGAGTAATCCTCAGGAGGAGAGGCTGAAGGGATAGATTCTTCAGCATCAGAGTCCTCATAGGGGCGTAGAGATATCCCTGGTCTGAAGAGGAATCAGAGGAAATGGAAACCTGATCAGAGGAATCATAGTCTGTATCCTGCCTAGGCCTTTTCTCAGGAGGGGGATGGGAAACCCTGATTAGAGTAATGAGGTCTTCGGCCATTTTAAGCATCTGTTTCTTAGGCATGGAGGACTGACCAGGAGAATGCTGTACTTGTTTCTTTGTCTTTAATGGTACTTTTGTCTTGGCTGTTGCTTTAATGGTAAGTTGTGAAGGTCTGAAAACACCCTCAGAAGCCGATGCCTGCTCAGCGGCTCCGGATCCATCTGAGAGATTAGTTTCCATTGGCCCAATACCTTGAGTTTCCAGAGGCCTAGATGTCTCCACGTGGGAGTCGGAAGCGGCCTGTGGCTCTGAGGTAGCAGGTGTCAGGGGCTGCAAAAGCGCCTCACTGAGAACCAGCGAACCGGTGACTGGCCTAGAAGAGGTTTTGTCATCGGTTTTGGACCTCGGATGCCTGTCTTTATCCTTGTCTTTGCGGTTTTTTGGTATTGAGGTCGTCGGTTGATCCGACGGCATAGTATAATTGAACCTTCGGCCAAAGTAGTGCAAAGCAAAATCAAAACATCTTTTTACAGTGCGTTTGTTAAATCTAGCACAAAACCAACAACTAGTGACGTCGTGATCAGGGCCTAGGCATGGAATACAGTAAGAGTGGAAGTCCTTATGAGGTATTTGCTTCCCACAAGAAATACAATTATTAACTTTTTCTGACATTGGTCTGAGGCAAGAAAAAAGTTTCCCCAATGGGGGTCTTAGCTTTATTGAAGACTTCGGATCTGAAATTCGACTTCGAAAATCTCAGGAGTTGGCTGACCGGCACTTGCGAACTGCTTCTGCTTGGGGCACCGCGCAGCAAGAAAGACTGAAGAAAATGGCGTTGGATGCATCTTATATACCCCTGGCGCTCTGATGTCAGGGAAGAAGCGACAGCAACCGATGCTGGACCAAGACTTTGGAACTCTGGCCGACTACAGGACCGCCTGACGGCAGGATAACCCAAGTGTAATGACTGCAGCAGTGTAACACAATGAACATCATCTCCTTACAGCAAGTTTTATGGGACAGGGACAGGGCAGGAGCATGGGCTTGTGAAGAGATTCACTGCTGAAAAGGAAGTTGCCAAAGAGATCAGTCCCTGATTAAATCACAGAGTTTTGAAACAGATTTCTGATAAAATGCAGGGTTTGATGACGGTTTTGAAAAAAGTCAGCAAAAATAAAGCAATCATCCAAGCAGGGAAAATGTGAATACCCTGTAGTCTACAAAAATAATTGGTGGAGCTAGACATTTTATGAATACCCTTGGAGCTGTGGAAAGACCAAAGAGTGAAGAAAAGAACTGAAATGTGAACCAGATACATAAAACTTTTAATAACATCTGAAGTCTCTGTGAATGAGTATGTGATGATATGGGTCACGAGATCCCGAGTCACCAAAAAGCACACAGGAGGGATAAGAGGGAAGAAAACTCAATTACAATATCTGGAAGGGAAAGGATGGAGGGAAACTGAGAACACAGATCTATCTAAATCAAAGTAAAAAAAAAATTATTGTCATTCAGACCACACACTAAATGCATAGCTGAATGAAATTTCGTTCCTCCAAGCTCATGTACAGACAGAAAAAATGCAGCAGCACAGAAACAAAAACACATACATACATCAGTGACAACAGATACAACCAAGGCACAGAAAAACACAGAATGCACAAAGCTCCAACAACCGAGATCTCCTCAATCCAGTATATCCTCATTGACTCCATCTCCCTCTCCAACAGCAGCATATTCTGTCCACCCACATCAGCGCCATCTCCATCTCCAACACCAGCATATGAAAAGTCCAGTTCATCCCCTCTGACACCACAGACCACTTACGATGCAAAACAAAAATCTGGCAGAGAAGATTCGGCAATCGCTATTGTATATGAACAACCACTGATACCTGAAGGCCCAAATGGCCACATCCAGCTCAATGATCTTCTGACAATCCAAACCACCACACCGTCACAGTCATCATTCCTTCACCAACACCATCATCAACTTCCCAAACAAAACTGGATCCTCCGACCAACAATTTAGATCTGGTCCTTCCAAAATCCAACCTGGCAATCAGGCCTGGTCACCACTTCCACATTCTGCAATTGCCCATTGCCACTGAAGACCCAAACTTCCTTAATCAGCTTTAACAACAACATAGCTTACAGCAAGCAGATGCAACATGACACCACGGACACCACAACATTCGACCAAACCAAATGGACTACTTAGAGAGCTACTTTCCACAAGAACAATATCAAAACACAAAATGTACATCGAGAGCCGGAGAGGCCGCTGCCACACAAGGCACCACCATATTAGCTCAGTCATTATCATTACACTAAGTACATAACTTTTGTATCCAATGTTGTATTTTCCATCCATTCCTCAATGTTTAGGGCAGAGTTCCCAGCTACCATTTATCTTGGGAGGTAGTCTCTGACTATAACATTCCTTATTTATTTATTTATTTATTTATTTTACATTTGTTGACAGGGCTAGTCCAACTGGATATAAGTCCATTTTCAGTGGAGGCCCGGGTAGAAAAGCTCTACAGACAGAGTAATATATACAAAAACACTGGTACAATACAAAGTTTTGTCAATCATAACATATCATTGCATATAACATCTTTATCAGGAAAAAAATAAAAACAATCATAGTACATACCAGCTATGGACATGCATACAAAGTATGTTCAGTTACACTACTGAACTTTAAATTCACACACAAATATTGTTAGTAGTTAAGTAAGCAAGTTTATGCAGGTAGGAAGATTAGTGTCCAGAGGCAATGTAGGAAGTTAGTCTGGGTTGGCACAGGGGCATAACCAATGTGATTTAAGGTAAGGTTTCAGTTTGCTTTTAAATAGAGTAAGTGAGGATAGGGAGGTTAGGTGATTAGGGAAGGTGTTCCAGGTTTTACCCACTCCACTGTATTAAAGAACAATGAGTCACCAGCTGCATTATTGGTCTTAGGTATTTGTACTAATAGTTTGTTTGATGAGTGTAGGGTCTTGAGATTGTTATAGGGAGTGATAAGGTTAGTGAGTATAGGTGTATTTGCTGGTTGATACAAGATCTTATGGGCAACTATTAGTTGATTCAAAAGTACTAGATTTGACAATTCTAACCAATCTAGTTGCTTAAGATTGTTAAAATGATGGGTTCTATAGGTTGACCCAGTTGCAAATCTGGCAGTATTGTTGTAGGAAATAACCAGTTTGCTCAGATTGCTTTTACCTAGTTTAGTGCAGATAGGGGAGGTGTTTAGTAGGGTTGAGATTAAGTGGGTACGGGCGATAGTGGTCCTGGCTAGTGGAGTCAGAAAGGGTTTGAGCCTGTAGAGGGAACCTAATTTTTTGTTTACTGTTTTTATGGTGTTGTTGATGTGAGGCTCAAAGGTGAGGTTATTATCTATTAGTACCCCAAGTAGTTTTGTGGTAGGATCAGGAGATATTATAGTTCCATTGCTAGATGTAACAGTAAAGTTTATCCACCTGTCCAGCATGATGGACATTAGAGAAGACCCAGGTGATGTACTGGAAGGTGCCTAGATGTAGCAGTTAGGAGTCAATCATCTAGAGAGGAGAAAACTTGGATCCTGGGTGTGCAGACGTATGCCGCCACTACAGCCATTAACTTGGAAGAATATTCAGGAAGACAGCTGAACCAAAGGAAGCTCTGGAGCTGGACTGTAAATCCAATTTAGAGTGAGATATGAACGTACAGATATTTGATTAAGTAGGTACATCACAAATGTCATCAATTGGAAGGCAGTGGAAGTAGCAGTGAGCCTTAGGAGATCCAGGCAAAGACAATTCCTTCTCCTCGTAGATAAGGGAAACAGCTAGCAAGAAAAAGTTACCTCGGACAACTCCTTTTCACAATTTTCACTGAGGAAAAGGACACAAAGAACTGGTCAGCTGGATATTTTTAGCACGATGCAAGTAAAACCTAAGTTGACGATGCATGTCCAGAAGATGGAGCATGTACTCTCCTTTATTGGCAAAACAAGGAAATAATATGGGAAGGTTAATAAACTGGTTGAGTGATGATTCAGCAGCCACCTGAGGGAGAAAGCATGGGCTTGTTTTCCAAGTGACTTTATCCTTGTGGAAACCAAATAAAGAGCTTTGTAGAAAAAGGCATGAAGTTCCAATACTCTTCATGCAGAAGTAACTGCCACCAAAACAAAGTTTTCCAGGAAAGGTATTCCCAAGGAGGAAATGGCTCTCTAAGGGGGGAGGGGACACAGCAGAAAAGTTCCCTTTAAGAAGGCCTTAGACAATTTCAAAGAAGCAATGGGTGACTGGTTTTCCCCAATGTGAAAACTAAAGATAGACAACAACTGAATATTGAAACTGAATTTACTGAATTTTGATAGCTGAACAACTAGAACCACTATGAAAAAGAGGGACCAAATAGTCTAAGATAGCCAGGAGACGAGCCAAAAAGCATCTATATTCCTACTGAAAGCCCAAATTGAATTTTTTTCCATTTGCTTTTGTAAATCTTCCTAGAGGAAGGCTTCTGCGATGAAGTCAGAATATGGGTGACTTGAAATAAAAGTCTGGATTGTCTAACCATCATCAGAACTGGAGAAACCATAGAGTCAACTTCAGGGCTTCTATGTCTGAGTGAGGCTTCCCTGAGGGGTGAGACAGAAAGGGTGAATCAGATGAGACCAGAAGAAGGGAAACCACACCTGTCGAATCCAGAAGGGAGCAACAAGGATCAATGTAGCCTTGCTCCACACTGCTTTCTCCAGAAACTTTGGGATGAGAGGAGTGGGCGGATAGGATTAAAGGAGACCAGAGAACTCCTCCTCTTGGGGGATTAGGGCAAAGTACCTGCTGCATTTGATGTTGATGGGGGAAGCAAACAAGACACAGCACAGTCACCCCAGGCAGCTGAAAATCTGATCCACCATTACTAGATTGAGGGACCACTCATGAGGAAGGAAGACAGACCTGCTCAGTCTGTCTGCTAGAGCAATCGACTTCCCCAGTATGTACTTTGCTATAAGAAACAATAAGACATCCCTCACTGTCAAACCCTTATGGCCTCTCAACACAGCAGGTAAGAACACGTTCCCCCCTTACTTGTTCATGTACCAGACCACGACATGTTGTCAGTCTGGATGGAGATCACACCTCTGGGGAGAAAGTCCCAAAAGGCCTGCAATGCTAGGACTGCCCACATCTCCAGGATACTGATGTGAAGACTGGCCTCTGAACAGGACCATGTGCCTTGGAAGTCTTTCCCAAAAACTGCTCCGCCGAGCAGAGAAGCTTCCATAATCATTGTGGCCTGAGGAGAAGGGAGAACAAAAGGTTGACCCTGAGATACAATTGGAGAGTCTAACCACCACTGAATCTGAGCCTTGCAAATTTTTGTGAGGGACACTGGAAAATTCATGGGTTGACATCTCTCTGATTAATGAACTGCTGGCTAGAGGGACTAAGGTAACAGCATCCACCATTAAGCCAAGAAGACTTAAAATGAACCTTGCTGGTGGTTTCTGATGGGAAAGTACCACTACTGCTTGTTAGTGAAGGGTTAGAATCTAGTATTCTAGTAGTCTGGTTATCTGTAATTTGGTATCCAGATGAGCGCCAATGAATTCTATCCTTTGAACCGTGGAGCTTGGACTCGGTCATGTTAACAGTTATTCCTAACTGTGAACAAAGGTGGAGCACGGAGTCCCAGGCTTGAAGAAGATTTCTGGTGGGAGCATTTACAAGCCAGTCATCCAGATATGGGAACACTTGGAACCCTTGCATCCTGAGATGAGCTGTAACCAGTTCTTTGCACTTTGTGAACAACTAGGGGGGTGGGGGAGTACAGTGAAACCAAAGGGTGGGGCTTTGAACTGGAAGTGACTGGCTCCCAGCCAGAAGTAGCAAATCCTCCTAGAGCACCTGTCCATCTTTATGTGGTAGTTTGCATCCTGGAGGTCTGTTGAGCACATCCAATCATCCATCTTTAATAGTAGGATAGCCTGTTCTGTGACCATCTGGAATTTCTTCTACTTCACATACTGGTACAAGTGACTGAGGTCCAGAATGGCCCTGAGGTCTTCCGTTCTTCTGTGGCACCAAAACGAACCTTGAGTAAACTCCAGATATGTGCTGGTCTGGTGAGACTCCTGGATGACTTGCTTGTCTAGTCTAGCTGCTTTTTTTATTTCCAATGCTGATGCCTTCCAATGAGACAGTGGCACATTAGGAAGCTCACTGAATATGGGAGTTGAAAAAGAAAGGGAACTTCCAAACTACCTTGACTACCTCCAACTCATCACCACTCACAAGCTCATTTTCAAACCATCTATATGCCCAGCACTAACAAACATCTTAACATTATACACCCCAAACAGAACTCTAAGATCTACCCAACAAAATCTAATTGCTGTTTATAAGCCAAACCATCCCGCTGGTCAGTATCTCTTATCCTTTTCCGTCGCCAAAAAATGGAATTCTCTCCCTCCATCTCTAAGAATTTCTGAGAACTCTGAACACTTCAAAACTCAGCTGCATTCTTACCGCTCCCAAAAATGGAAATGCAATTGCACTCCACCTATCTAACTAGCGTAATACTTAAATACTTTATTACACACAAAATTTGTTCTTCCTTACACACTAATGATTAACCCATGTACTGCCTTCATGCTAATGTTACCTCTATATCACTCTCAGAGGATTTAAACCTCTGTATTAATTTAACTTATGCTAATGTTCATGCATAAAGAACTCATCCATGCTAATGTTACTTCTATATCATTCTCAGACATTTAAACCTCTGTATTAATTTAACCTAGAACTACTGTTCTCAACCACTAAACATGTAAATATGCTTTACAACTTTCTCTAAGCTGCTTTTTAACTTTTGTTTAGTTTTTGCTATTTTGTATGCAAAATTTGCTTAGTTTGTTTCAATTCCCAATATGTATTGTACTTCATATTATGGAGCTTGTACTATGTATTATTGGAGCTTTTCTCCCCGGGCCTCCACTGAAAACGGGCTCTTTGAGCCCAGTGCACCTCCCCGGTCATCAAACTGGAAATAAATAAATAAATAAAATGTATAACTTCTGGTTATGATCCTGTGCATCCATACATCTTGGGTGATGGATGACCAGGCCATGTGGTGCAGGGATAAGTGCCCCATCTGCTTTTAGAGTGTAGTAGTCAGGCAACCATTCAGGAGCACTGAAAAAGCCTACCTGAGAAAGGATCCTGAAAACCTTGATTCTGTGGTCCACCTCTGCTGCAGGGCTATTCCTCCTTCTGCCTTGGGGAGGGGGGTCTCTCACCAGAAGCATCTAGTGCAAAACCCTGAGATTTGACTAAAAAGAAGTTATGTATTCACTACAATGTTCCATCTGTGTTGTCCATTTTCATTCCTCCTCAATTGATGGGTTTGGATAGGATCCCTCGGATCCTACTTGGCCATTGCTAAAGCTCGTGGCAACCAAAAACTCTCAAGCTTCTCCCTTACCCATAACGCATAAATCCCAATTACCTTAAATCTTGTTTGCTGTCTTAGTAAAAAGTAAAAGATGGAAATTACTATGGAGAAGCTATATCTGGAGCTTATATAAAAAACATGAGGACATACAAATGCAATAAACACTCATTCTTCCAGAAGCCTTCAGGATGGAGGTTGGTGGGAGAGGAGTTGAGGAAGAATGAAAATGGACAAAACAGATGGAACACTATGGTGAGTACATAGCTTCTTTATCTGATATTGTCAATTTTCATTCTGTTCTCAACTGATGGGACAGATTCCCTAGCTACCTAATTTCCAGGGTGGACTCAATGAAGGATATTCCTGATCCACAGAACCAAAAGATGCCCTTCCTCTGGAGACCAGATCTAATTTGTAGAGAGTAATTAAGGTATTGGAAGAAGTCCAAGTAGCTGCTGCACAAATTTCATCCATGGACACTCTGGATTGAAAAACTGAGGAAGCTGCCATGGATCTGGTAGAGTGGGCTTGAACAAGTTTTGTCAGAGCAATGCTCAATTTGTTATACACAAAAGAAATGCAATTTGTTATCTATTTAGGTAGAGTAACATCTGTAATTGGTTTACCCAATGTTGGCTCCACATATGAAATAAATAACTGATCAGAGTTTCTGATGTTTTTTGTCCTACATAAGTAAAAACATAACTGTCTATGAACATCCAACAAATGAAATACGTATTCTCCTTTGTTAGAAAATTTGGGAAAGAATAATGGCAAATTAATCGAGTGATTTATATTGGATTTTGACACCATCTTTGGAAGAAATGACGGGTTGATATGTAAGGTAACTCTGTATGGAAAATCAAGTAAGGGAGGTTTTGAACAAAATGCTTGGATCTCAGAAATTCTTCTGGCCGAGGTAATGACCACTAAGAAAACTGTCTTCCATGAAAGATACTTGAGTTTGCATGTAGCTGAGGGTTCAAATTCAAAGCAGATTGTGTAAGAGACTGCAGCACAAGGTTTAGGTTCCAAGGGAGAGTAGGATCTTTAAAGGGTGGCCTTAGGAGTAGAGTGCCTTTCAAAATAGCTTTGCTTAACTTATGGGACGCTACAGAAGAACCATTTATTCTAACACGAAAATTGGAAATTGCTGCTAAATGTACTTTAACAGTAGAAGAACATGCTCCTTCTTCAAAAAGATGCGCTAAAAATTCCAAGATATTGTGAATGGGGGCTAAAATGTGGTCAATATTATGGTTTTGAGCCCAAAAAAATAAATCTCTTCCAATTACTGGAGTACAGTTTTCTGGTGGAAGGTCTACGGGAGGACAAAAGAATATGAAGAACAGGAGAAGACAGCATAGGTTGTTTGGCTATTAACGTAACAGGAGGAACTAAGCAGTCAGCCTGAGATTCAGTATGTTTCGATCTATCATGCCTGTTGGGTGAGACAGGAGGTCCGGAGTTGGATCCAGAAACCAAAGTGGTTGAATCAGGTGAGGCCAAAGGAAGGGAAACCAAATTTGTCGAGGCCAATAAGCGGCAATGAGGATGACCTTGCTCTTCAACCCTGCAGCTTTCTGAAGAAATTTGGGTATTAATGGAGTTGGAGGATACATATAAAGGAGACCGGGAGGACAATCATGAAGTAGAGCGTCCCTCGGGGATTCCCCCTGTAGGAGGATTAGGGCAAAGTAACTGCTGCATTTGTTGTTCAAGGGGGACATTAACAGATTGCAGCAAGGCTGGCCCCACTGTCGGAAGACAGTGTTCGCAATCTTTCTGTTGAGGGACCCACTTATGAGGCAGAAGAATGCACCTGTTCAATTTGTCTGCTATCATGTTGGACTTCCCCGGAATGTGTGTTGCTAAAGTAAAGCAGTTGGAAGAGATCGTCCACTGCCACACTGAAAGTTTCTCAACTTAATTGGTAGGATTTGGTCCCTTCCTGTTTGTTGCTGTACCAGATGACCGACATGTTGTCCAACTGTTCTGCAACTGTCCTCAAAGGCAGAGCATTCTGAAATGTCTGCAATGCTAACAGCACTTCTCTCATCCTCAGGACATTTATATGCAAATTGGCCTCTTTGGGGGACCAGGTGCCTTGGACAGTCTTCCCCAGATAATGCCCCCCCCCCCAGCTGGGAAGCGTCCATGGTCACTATGGCTTTGGGCTGAGGGGAGAATGAACGGACGACCTTGTAGAACATGGTTTGAATGAATCCACCATTTCAGATCTCTCTTGCAGATGTGAGCGATTCTTATCTTGTACAACACTGGTTGATAAAGAATCGACCACTGAGTAGCTAACATCCATTGCAGAATTCTCATGTAAAACCTGGTATGTGGTACTAAGGTTATTGCTGCCGCCATCAATCCCAGAGCCTGAAGGACCAGTCGGGCTGAAAGCGATGTGCTGTATATTAACTTTTTGACATGAAATCTTTTGGTCTGAATTCTCAGTAATGTAAGGGAAACAATGGTTGCCTTTGTACTGAGAATGGCTGCTATAAACTCTAAAGTCTGTGTTGGCTCCAGATAAGATTTGTTGTAGTTTATGGTTATCCCCAGACAAGAGCAAGTCTGGAGAACCTGGTCTCTTGCACATATGAGTTAATGCCTGGTCAGAGCGGTAATGACCCAGTTGTGTAGATATGGAAACATCCAGAATCCTTGCAGTCTGAAGTGAGCTGCTAATACTGCCATACACTTGGTAAACACCCTGGGGACTGTGGTGAGTCCAAAGGACAAGTTTCTGAATTGGTAATGACTGGCTCCCAGCCGGAAGCACAAGTACCTCCTGGACCATATGTTCACCTTTATGTGATAGTACGCATCCTAAAGGTCTAAACAGCACATCCAGTCATCCTTGCCCAGAAATGGGAGAATGGACTGAACTGTGACCATCCAAAACTTGGGACTTCGAATTGTCTTGTTTAGTTTGGACAAATCCAGTATTGGTCTCCAGTCCCCTGTGTTCTTTGGCACTAAAAAGAACCAAGAATAAGTTCCAGATTCTATATAGTCTGTTGGAACCTCTTGAATGGCTCTTTTTTCTAGCAGCTTTTGTACTTGAACAGCTGCTTGTTCCCTTGACTGGGTGGAACATAGGGGATGGATTGGGGAAGAAAGGGAAAAGGGTATAATATATCCTTTGGAAATGATCCTATGCACCCAAATATCTTTTGTTAAATCTAGCCAGGCTCCCTAGTGCAGGGATAAGCATTCCCGACTGTCAACAGAGGTAGACAATCAGGCCTCCTTTCAGGAGTGCTGGTACAGTTTATCAAAGAATGATTCTCTGGAACCCTGGTTCTGTGGACCTCCTCTGCCACGGGGGCGTCTTCATCCATTCCAGCTCCCTCCTCTGCCTCTAGGGAACCCCCTCCATGTGTGTGTGTATTGAAAAGGACCCAGAGACTTCTTGAAACACATTTTTGACCACATTGCTGACTCCTGGAAAAGGTTCTTTGAGGAGTCAAAAAACACACACCCATGACAGACAGGGTCTTTCCATCCTTTTCACACCTGGCAGAGTTTATTTTACCTTGGGGCCAAATAAAGATGATGCATCAATGGAAGCATCGATGAAGGAAGACTTGAAAGGCTACGCAAACTCATAGAGGTGCATCCAGATGTGTCTCTTTATGAAAACATCTAAACCCACTGCCCTTGAGGTTCCTTCTGCTACAGGTGAAATCAACCTCATGGATGAATTGAATATGGACAGTAGGGTCATCAGTCGAGAAGTAACCAATGCCTGAACTTCATCAGAAACTGCACCCAAGAGGGTATTTGATAACTCCTTGATCAAATCCCTCTGAAGCCTAGTAAAGTGTGTTAAATAATTCAGAGACCTAAAGGTGAAGGTTGCTGAAGCATACACATGCTTCCCAAATCTGGCCATCGCCTGTGACTCCTTGTTGGGGTGATGGACAGTGGAACTTTCCTCAGCTAGTTCCTTCTTGGTGGCCGCTGCAATGACCATGGCATCAACAGGAACACCCTTCCCCCAAAACTGTCTATCCATTGGTGGTGCCATTATCCCATCTGGTCTGTAGAGAATTGGTTCTATGGTGTCAGGGTCCTTCTACACATGCTGTGAGATCAAATCAATGGAGTCAGCCAGGAGGTAGAGGGTCCAGTACCAAATGCCTCCACGAGAACAGATTCCTCAGACATAGGGTTGATGGACGTCTCACCATCTCTCTGCTTAAGGATTTCTAGGATTTCGACAAAGGAGACATCTTCAGAAGGTGATCGTGGGGACCCTTCGCCTTCATTGAAATCTGTGCCATCAGTGATGGACTCCTCCAAGGAATCTAAGTGTTTCCAGTTACACATCCTGTTCTTAGGGATCTCCTTAGTCATGTTTTCTGGGGAGGTATCAGAAGAGGAGATTACAATTCCCTGAGCGGGAGCCATGAGTTTTGGTACTGGTTGTCCTTGTGGAAGGAGATGGTGAAGCTCTTAGCGCTGAGATATCATGGAAGGGGTCTTAGGATCCGATGGGAAAGATCTGTCTGAACTGTTGAGGCAGACAATACTCCCTTCGCAGCCTAAAAGGCTGAGCAGCTTGGAGAGAGAGAGAGAGAGAGAGAGAGAGAGAGAGAGAGAGAGAGAGAGAGAGTGTTGGATCCAAGAAGAAAAGCTTCTGAATCGTAGCTGGAGCCGAGCTATCCAGTGCCAAGGCTCCAAGGTGTAGAGATGGCTCTGAAAGTTTCAGAGTTGAATGTAACACCTCAGATCTGACAGGTAGACTATGGCTGTGGGAGCTCTCTGGATCCAATGGAATCGGAGCCTTCAGAGAAGACCTCAGATCCGAGGAAACAGCCATCCTCAGATCCGAGCCACATAGATCTGGATGACTCTGATCCTTAACTCTGAACCTATAAGAGTCAGAGAAGGAATGTGTAATGGGGAGTAACAGATGTATGGATTTCCTGTCCCAGAGGGGTAGAAGTCAAAGGAATACCAATCTGGCTCTGCACCAAGAGAACCTTTTTCACTAGTCTATCCACATCTTCTTTTGTGAGGCTTCTGGCACAAGGAGTGGAGTAAATCGATTGCAACCTAGGTCTTTCCAAAAATGGGGAAAGTACCCTATCAAGAACTGAATCCAGAGAAAGAGAGAACCTTGCCCAGGACAGTAATTTTGCAAGCTGACCTGGATCAGACAAAGTCTGACCTGATAGCTTTGACTCCATTGGATCCAACCTAGGAGGCATCAGATCTGATGATGTTTCTTGTACTGGTTCATGGGTTTTAGACATTTTTGGGTTTGGGGTTGAGACCAGATCCTTATGAGAACTGTTCCTCAGGGAGTCCGAAGCTGAGGAGGAGGAGGATGATGGCTTCAGAGAAGAGGATTTTTTTTTTGAGTTTTGTGGTTTTTGACTTAGTGGAGGAAGAACTCTCCAATAAAGCCTCTCCAAAGGATGAAGGAAGAAGACCTGTTAGAATCAATTTATTTTTCCGCTCTACTAAAGCATGGGGGTTAAAACCATGATATATAGAGCAATTTTCTTGTAGCTGGAAAGGGCCTAAACAATAGGACAGATAAGCAGAAGTTTTTTTTTTTTGTTTGCTTGTTTGTTTGTTTTTTTAAGAGGGGAAAAGAGGAAAGGAAGACAGGAAAATACCACAGATGATAAACTAGGAACTATGACATTGTCATAGGGGGAAGAGAAATACTAACAGGATCTGAGAGGTACAGAAAAATGTACTAAAGAGAGACGACAGTATAAGAAAATGTAAGAAACTACTAGGAATTTAAAAACGAGTGGTAAGGGAAAAGTTAAAGGTTTTTTAACAACATTTGAAAGAAAATATGAAATTTATCTGCTGTACACTCAAGATTGATGGAAGACCATGTCTTTTGCTTGAAGCAGCAAACGAGAGCTGGGGTAACTGCGGATGGTGCGTTATGGGTAATGAAGCAGCTTGAGAGTTTTTGTTGCCACGAGCTTTAGCAACTGCAGAGTCAGATCTAAGGGATCTGAACTAAACCTATCAGCTGATGACAGAATGAAAATTGACAACATCAGATCCGCAGTTTCCTCCCTCCCTTCTGCTTTCTTGAAAAGTTACTCTGGAGGTAGAAAACCATAGCCTAACTACAGACAAGGTTTTGTCCTTCTGCTCATTTATGGACAGCGTCTGTTTAAACCTAAGTAAAAAAAAGTGTGGGCCCATCATAAGGAACATTAATAAAGGTTGTTTTGAAGTGTTCCACAAAGTCACAGAGACACATCCAGGCATGATGTTTTACAGCTATACTGGTACCTACTGCTTTTGATGTGCCATTGGCTGCATCTGATATAAGAGGCATTGACATGTTCAACAATGATTGAAGGGTTGCCAGCTGCATCCCAACAGCTCTCTTCTCCTTCGCAGAGAAAGACCAAGTGAGGGATTTGGATAGTCCCTCAGTGTAATCTCGCTGGAAACATGTTATGTGAGCCAAATATTTCAGCACCCTGCCATGAGCCAAGCTCACTGAAGCAAATACCACTTGCCAAACCTGTCCAGCACCCTGGACTCCCTGTTAGGAGGATGGGCAGTGGAGCGCTCCTCAGCAAGCTCCTTCTTGGTGGCCAGCACCACCACTATGGAATCCACTGCAGGACCTTCGCTTCAAAAGAGATTGTCTTCAGGTGACACTAATATCTTGCCGGGCTTGTGGACGATTGGTTCAACTACATCTCGTTCTTTCCATGCCCACTTCAAAATTAAGTCAACTAACTTCTCCATGGGAGGGACCACCTAAGAGGCAGATGAGACAGACACAAAGGCCACAAGGAATACTGACTCCTCCTGGGAGGGGTTTTCGGCGGACCAGCCCCAATTTTGCCAGGGACGTTCCAGAATCTCACAAGGAGACATCTTCGAGGGGGAATCTGTCAGACTCCTCTGGGGAGGACTCTGAAGCTGATGGGGAGTCAACTATGTGGACTGTCTCAAGACTCTGAAGGGCTAGCTGTCCTCATGTGACAGAATGTGAAGTGCAAGGACCCAAACAGTTTTGGGAGGGCAAGGGCAGATCTGAGCAAAAAAGGGAAGCCTGCTCTCTAGTCAGAGAGCACTTCCTTGGAGGCCTCAAAAGCCAAAGCCAAAACTGGCCTAGATGCCATCCAGTAGGATTTAAGGACATTCAAACTGGCTGGCCCTTATGACCTGTCTGACTTGGTTCTGAAGCTAATGCTAGTGAAGAGCTATCCAACAATAAAGCACAGAGGAAGAGGGAGGTCTCTGACAAACTTCAGAGTCCAGTCTACCCAACGGCACTAATGCCTGCACAGACACCTCGGATGCGAGAACCACAGTCAGAGGCAAAGAGGACCAAGCCTTCGGATGTGACACAGACAAACCCCAGGAATCGTTTGGGTCCAGAAGCGCTGATTCCAGGGTCAAATCAGTGAAAGAAATAGCATTTGATGAGGGGAAGGAGCAAGACCTGAGAATCCAACAGGGGTTGGAGCCAGAAACCCCCCAGCTGGATCTGTGTCCTGAGGAACTTCCTGATCATTCTGTCAACATCCTTTTCAGATAGGCTTCTGAAGAACCGCACTGATCTAAGGGACTAGACATGGATGGGGATCTAGATGTCCTATGAAAGGGTCTTTCTTGGAGGAAAGGTGAACAGAGCCTGGGAGATGCTGGTTCTGGTAAGAAATGTGGCTATGGGAGCTGAGGAGTGTGGGATCAGACTGCAACAGGCTCCATTCTTGCCCCTACTGTTATCTACAATCTTCTCAGAAGCAGGGGGAAGAAGAAGAAGAATGGAAAAGGGGAACTTCAACCACTGTGGCAGGGAGAAGCCCCTAAAGTACTGGCTTGTTTCTTCTCTCAGTTAGAGCTATGGTATCAAAGGCATTACAAATGGAACATTCCTTATCTAAGAGGGAGGCCTCTAAATAATAAATACATTTAACATGGGCATCCAAGTTTGGAATCTTGTGGCCATAATCTACACACTTCTTCTATCCAGAGGATTTTCTGCCAACACAAAAAACACTGCACCTACTTGAACAATAAGAACAAGACAGCAATAACAACAGCTACAACATCTACAACAATAATACAATCCAACTATAGCATGGTTCAAAGGAACCTAGGAGGTAAAAGTCAAATAGTCACCAAAAGGGTAAAGAGAAAAACTTTTTATACACATAGATATCTAAATAGCAGAAGGGGAGGAAGGCATACAAAGAATAACTTGACCAAAATAAGTTAATAGGTAGCTGAAATAATGTAAAGAAAAACACACACAGCTCTCACCCAAAAGCACAGTCAAGAAATCACATCAGATGCAAACAAGCAGTAAATGAGATCTAAGATACTTTCCGTTAGGAAGGGAATAATCAATAAGGGGAGGAGAATGCGCCTTAGATCCCAAGTCTGACAGTGGCTGAAGTTGGATCCTATTCAGATCCAGTAACACATTCTTTGAGGAACTGATGGTAGAGACAACATAGAATCAAATGTTACAGAAGCGGACATCATATGACTCCCCTAGATAAAACAAGCAAGTTCTTTGGGTATCTTTATAAGAATCTGTTTTCCGCAAAGGCACTTCCCTTTTCTACTAGACATAAGAAAAAATTTGCACACATTTTATTCAAAACTGGAAGGAAAGCTCCCAGAGAGGTACTTACCTGCCTAAAATTTCAGATAGACTGACCAATGAAACACTCAAGATGCAGCAAAGACAGAGTTTGATGAAAATCTTTAATGGCAAAGCTCTGAATGTTGGTGCCCATACATCTGTTTTTATACCAGCATACCCTCCACCTGTCTCCGACATATGGTAGCTGGGGAATGTACCCAAAACCCATGCTTTTTTCACAGTGTAAGGGCAGATCTAGCACCTGCACTAAAACCATGCCTCAAGTTAAAAGAAAACTATCTAAACTCTTCTAATAAAGTCACACCAAATGCCACTACCTATCTTTGAAACAGCTACAAAGAAACTATCACTGCAAAATTTCCTGATAAAAAAAATACTGACAACACTTAAAAATTATTTAATTCCAGCTGGTGACTTTGTGTGTTTTGAAGTAAGCCCAAACATGCAAGTTTATTTGCCACTAAAGTAATTATGTCAGCCTTGAGATGAGGAGAGCAATTATGTCATATGTAAAACAGCAACTAAAACAAAATAAACAGAGTTAACTAAAACTCGATAAACAGAGTTTAGCCAAGACATGCTATGCTGTAGGTGGGATTGGACACTCTAAACTGGTCCTAGGTGTGAGTGAGTGCATGTGTGTGTGTGCCTTCTGTGGAAGGTTGGGCACTGGGCTGGCAACTCGACACCGTAAAAACTCCACTGCCAATCATGAGCAGACAGATGATCCGCTGTGGCAACCCCTAACCGGGAAAAGCCGAAAGAAGAAGAAGAAGTCTTCTTTACATCTGTTCAGGTGATTTTGTTGATCACTAGTTTTATTTGCAACTGAGGAAAATTATTTTTCGATTACTTATGCAGTATGCCAAGACTTGCTTTCACTGATACACAAGTTTATCAAGTGCAATACGACTACTATATAAATGAAGCCTCTATTCTTGATCATAGTTTAAGTTTAAGTACAAGTGAAATGTAGTTTGAAATGAATGTTGTCTATTTAATGCTCAGTGTGTTGAATAAGAAGTTATGTACTCACCATAACGTTCCATCTGAGTAGGTAGCTTCATTTGTCTGCAACCTGTGGGTCTTGGAACCGATATCGGATCCGAGCCGGCAACTTGTTTCAAGCTAATGGATCCAAGCTCCTAGCTCCTCCCCTCACCCATAATCCCCTGCCAACCCTCCATGACCTCAGATCGAGTTTGCCCCTCAATATGTACCCAAAAAGGGTATCCAACTAACATAGATCCGCTGAAGGCCAGGGGGAAGGTGGGGGGGGATGGTTGCAGACAAATGAAGCTACCTACTCAGATGGAACGTTATGGCGAGTACATAACTTCTTAATCTGAAGTAGGGACTTCATTTGTCGCAACCTGTGGGACAGAGTCCCCAGCTACCTGAATCTTGGGTGGCCATCATGGAAGGATATTGCGGAGCACCGCAGAGCCAAAGGATGCTCTCCCTCTAGAAATCACGTCCAGTTTGTAGTGGTTAATAAAGGTATCAGATGAGGCCCAAGTGGCTGCCGAACAAATATCATCCAATGGAACTCTAGACTTGAAGGCCGCAGAAGTAGAGATGGAACGAGTGGAATGTGCGCGAACTCCTTTAGGTGCGGGTCTCCCAGAGGCTTGGTACGCTAATAGGATACATTGTGAAATCCAGCGCGATAGAGATACTTTGATATTGCTTTCCCCAAATTAAATTTGGCAAAGGAAACGAACAGCTGGTCGGATTGTCTATGACCAGCTGTTCTATGAGTATAAAAATGTAGCTGCCTATGAACATCTAATGAGTGCAGCTTGTACTCTCCTTTATTCTGATATTTAGGAAGAAAACCGGTAAATTTATGGATTGATTTATATTGGTTTCTGATGCTATTTTGGGAAGGAAAGAGGGATTGATCCTGAGGTACACTCTGTCCGGATGAAAGATCAAATAAGGAGGCTTCACAGAAAGAGCTTGAAGCTCCGAAACTCTTTTCGCAGAAGTAATGGCTACAAGAAATGCTGTTTTCCAGGACAAGAATTTGAGATCTACTGAAGCAGCAGGTTCAAAAGGTGGAGCAGTCAAGGCTTGAAGAACTAGTGAAAGATCCCAAGGTGGTACGGCTTCTTTTATAGGGGGTCTAAGCAAAAAGGTGCCCTTGAGAAAGGTTTTACACAACTTGGCCGACATCACAGGCCCTGTATCATGTCCCACATGGTAATGGGAGATGGCAGCCAATTGCACTGACAGTTGAGCAATTAGCGCCTTCCTGAAAAAGTTCGGTTAGGAAGTCTAATATGGATGGAAGAGGAGCCGTAAAGGGATCTAGATTATGATGCTCTGCCCAGATGGAGAAACGTTTCCATTTACTGCGGTACACTTTCCTGGTGGAGGGCTTATGCGCTGCCACAAGGATGGCTTTGACTGGTGAAGAGATACCGGGAGTCCTAACTAGGAGTGGAACTGGAGCAACCAAGCTGTCAGCTTCAGATTGTCCAGATTTGGGGTCGGTAAGTCCGACGGATGGGAGATTAGATCCGGACTGGGATCCAGAATCCAAGGAGGATTCACTAGGTGAGACCACAGGTAAGGGAACCAAATTTGCCGAGGCCAGAATGGGGCAATGAGGATCATCCTGCTCCCCAACCGCGAGGCTTTCTGTAAGAGTTGCAGCATCAGGGGTAGAGGAGGATAGGCATAAAGTAGACTGGGTGGCCAAGCATGCACCAGAGCGTCTCTTGGAGTTTCCCCTGGAGGGGGAATCAGAGCGAAGAAATTGCCGCATTTGGTGTTTGAGGGAGAAGCAAAAAGATCGCAGCACGGTTGCCCCCATATTGCGAATATCTGCTTCGCTACTAGTGGGTTGAGAGACCACTCGTACGGGGTAAGAAGGGTGAGACTGAGTTTGTCCGCCAGGATGTTGGTCCGCCCCGGAATGTGCGTTGCAATCAGAAAGCGGTTGGTGGAGATCGCCCATTCCCACACTCTCATGGCTTCGCAGCATAGAGGGTAAGACCTGGTTCCCCCCTGTTTGTTGATGTACCAGACAACCGACATGTTGTTCGACTGAATTGCAATCGTTCCTACGGGGAGGAGATTCTGAAGTGCTTGCAACGCGTACAGCACCGCTCTCATCTCCAGAACGGTGATATGCAGGGAGGTCTCTGTATCGTTCCATGTGCCTTGGACCGTCCTGCCTGAATAATGCCCCCCCCCACCCGAGGCGGGAGGCGTCCGTGGTCACCGTGGCGAGAGGGGGAGAGGTGCAGAAGGGTCGGCCTGTATGGAGGTCCGGAGCATGGAGCCACCATAATAGAGCCCTCCTGCAAGCCTTGCTGATAGCAATGGGGTGATGAAGAGGAAAAGACAGAAAGGACCATTGTACTAGAAGGGTCCATTGCAGTACCCACATGTTCAGACGGGTGCATGGAAGGAGCGTTATCGCTGCCGCCATGGAGCCCAGCGCCCTCAGGACCAATTCCGCTGGTGGGGTCTCTGATTGGAGGATAGCCCGCACATGGAGTTGCAAATTCCGAAGTCGTTCGGACATTAGAAAGGCTCGTAGCTCTCTGGTGTCTATTCTGGCTCCTATGAACTGTATGGCTTGTGTCGGGGCCAGAAAGGATTTGTCGGCATTGATGGTGATGCCTAACTGTGGGGCTAGGCGGAGAAAGAAATCTCTGGCTGAGCAAAGTAGATGCCTTGTTGGGGCGGTCAGGAGCCAGTCGTCCAGGTACGGAAAGACCTGTATTCCCTGGAGTCTCAGGTGGGCCACAATCACTGCTAATACCTTGGTGAACACCCTGGGGGCTGTGGTGAGGCCAAAGGGAAGGACCCTGAACTGGTAGTGACTGGCTCCCAGCCGGAAGCAGAGGAACCTCCTGGATCGTCTGTCCATTAGAATGTGGTAGTACGCATCCCTGAGGTCTATAGAGCACATCCAATCGTTCTCCCTTAGAAGGGGGAGAATAGATTGAAGAGTGACCATTCGGAATTTTTCCTTGGTTACCGACAGGTTCAAGCGGGGCAGGTCTAAAATCGGTCCCAAGTCCCCCGTCTTTTTTGGCACCAAAAAGAACCTAGAGTAGAACCCTAATCCGAGCTGGTCTTGGGGGACAGGCTGGATGGCTCTTTTTCTTAGCAGCTGCTGAATTTCTGCGGCTGCAGCCTCCCTCTGATCGGGTGGTACATCGGGGAGGTTCTTGAATTTGGGGGACATGAAGTAATGGTATTCTGTACCCTCTGGGTATAATTCGAAGCACCCAGCGGTCTGTCGTGAAGGACTCCCATGATGCTAGGTGCTCCGAGAAGCGCCCCCCGACTGCCTCCAGAGTGGAGTAGTCGGGCAACCCTTCAGGGCTGCTGCGTGGGCCGGTCTGAGAAAGGTTCTCTGGACCCAAAGTTTCTCGGAGCCCCTCTGCCCCTGGGGTGGCATCCTCCCTGTCCCCCTCTGCCACGGAAGGAATGGTTGTCCGGAGCGGGTTGGGAATGTTGCGATTTCCGGAACCACATCTTCTTCTGACCCTTTTGGTTCTTCGAAAAGGACCGCTGGGGCGCAGAGAAGCGGACTCCGACTGCACACAACGTCTTCCCGTCCTTCTCGCTCTGGACAAGTGTCTCGCGAACCGTTTTGCCAAACAGGGCAGAACCATCGAAAGGGGCGTTCGCAAAAGACGCTTTAAAGGGCTCCGCAAAGTCACAATGATGGAGCCAGGGCTGACGTCTCATAACTAGGCCCGCTCCGCTAGCCCTAGCGGCTCCCTAGGTGGCGTGGGACAATAGCCGCATAGAGGTATTTGAAATGGATCTCAGAGTGGCCATTCGGGTGGAGTACAATTGTTTGTCCTCCTCTGACATGGACTCAGGGGGGGAGGCAGCGTATTCTTTGATAAGATCCCGCTGCATCCTGATCACATGTGCCATATAGTTCAGAGACCTTACCGAGAAGGTCGCTGAACTAAAAACTTGCTTCCCTAAGCGGTCCATCGAGCGGGACTCCTTGCTCAGTGGATGAACTGAGGGGCTCTCCTGAGCTAGTTCCCTCTTTGTGGCTGCCGCTGTCAACATGGCATCTACGGGGGGACCCTTGCTCCAGTGCGACCGGTCTGAGGGGGGGCTTAGTATCCTGTCCGGGCGTTTGGGTATTGGCTCCACAGTGTCCGGATCCTTCCACGCCCTGGTGGTAATAAGGTCCACCAAGGGGTCGGCCGGAGGGGACATCCAAGAGGTAGACGGGCCTGCTTCGAATGCCTCCAGAAACACGGACTCGTCGTAGGAAGACTTGGGGGCAGACCACCCACCTCTGATCCTCAGCATCTCCATGATGTTTCCAAAGGAGACAACCTCAGGGGGTGATCTTGGGGAGCCTTCCCCTTCATCCAAGTCCATGTCCTCAGTTAAGGACTCAGGGGAGTCCACGTGCCTCCTCTTGCACTTGTGCTTGCGGGGCACTTCCTCGGGGGGGCTGTCCGAGGAAGCCTCGCCAGCAACATCCTGTTCCAATGGAACTACCTGGGACATTGAAGCAGGCTGTCCCTTTGACCGGGTGATGGAAGCCTGGCCCAGCAGATAGGGAGTGCATGATGGAGCCGAGACAAGGGCCGGGGGTCCGGATGCTCTCAACAGAGGCCTCCTCCTCCTCGGGCCCTGGGGAGAAACAAGGGGATCGGAGCCGAGGAGGAGGAGACCTAGAAGCAGTGGAGGGAGAAGCCCGCTTATCTGGCGGGGCTGAAGCGGAGGCCTCGGCCCGCCGTTTGTGGTGCTTCTCCGTCTGTTTCTCCCTCCTAGCCTCCCTGTCCTCCGGTGCTTTAACGGGAGTTTGAGTCCCGGCCGAAGGAAGGGGGGCAGGAGTGGCAACAACCACAGCCTGTGGTAGTGCCACGGGAGCAGCGGAGGCCGGAGCCGAGTCCGGGGGTAAAAGTCCCGCCAAGACCAGCTTCGACCTCCGCTCTTTCAGTGCCCTGGGGTTGAACGCTGCACAAATGGTACAGCCTGAGGTGAGGTGTTCAACCCCAAGGCACCGAACGCACCAAGTGTGGCCATCAGCCGGGGAGAGCTTATGACCACACTCGGTACATTTACTACACAAACACACAGGCCCCAAAAACACAACACACACACACACTCACTAACAACCAGCGAAGGGACGGAAAAAACTAAGTAAAAGAAAAATATTTTTACACTACAGGGTACCTAACTCTTACACACTTTATATTTTATAAAAAATGAAGAGAGTTTGACAGAAAAACACACTTAACTGACGATTTACTTGTTGAGCTCAATGGAATCCAGCTATCCACAAGCGTGGCAAACTAGATCTGAGGTCATGGAGGGTTGGCAGGGGATTATGGGTGAGGGGAGGAGCTAGGAGCTCGGATCCATTAGCTTGAAACAAGTTGCCGGCTCGGATCCGATATCGGATCCAAGACCCACAGGTTGCTGACAAATGAAGTCCCTACTTCAGATCTGTATGTTTGCCCTTTTGCACCACACCATACAAAAAAGCTGAATCATATTCTTAAGTTCTTAAGCTAACAAATATAAAGTGGATATAAAAAGTGTACACACCCCTGTTAAAATGCCAGGTTTTTGTGATATAAAAAATGAGACCAAAATAAATCATTTCAAAACTTTACCCACCTTTAATGTGACCTATAACCTGTACAATTCAATTGAAAAAAAAAACGTACAATAAGCTGGTTGCGTAAGTGTGCACACCCTTAAACTAATACTTTGTTAAAGTGAATGAAATGCGCCCAGGACAGGACTGTTAAGCATACAAGAAAAAACTGATGACATAGAGATCTCTAGGCAAAGAATATGTGACACAGACTGTGAAACCCACTGTAAATGTTCACTATGGAAGAAGGGGTAGCCAAATTCAATGATTACACTACTGCTCTAATTATGTCTACATATTACAAATTAAAGTTATTGCTTTTAACACATATCAGGATAATAACACTGTGACATGCCTTAAGCAATAGCAGGACCAGTTGTCTGGTTCCAAAATGAGACAAAAAAGTGAAAAGTGCAGATGACGAGATATACACATTCAGGAGTACAAGAAAAAGACAGATAAGTTCACACAGCTGTATCATAAAAGACTAAGCCAAAGGCAATAGCTAAGTGAATGTACAGATATCAATAAAGAGATGAAACCATAGACAACACATTCCTGCATCAGTGGAAGGGAAAGGAGAAAAGCAGTAGACAAGCCAGAAATGATCCTGGGTAAGCTATTAACAGTTTGCTAGGTCCCTTGACATACCAGAAATAAAAGCAAAGAAAAAGTACAGTTGTGTACACTTACCATAAATGTAGATGTTCGAGTGTATTCACTATTGCAGTCATTAGATTTGGGTAATCTGCAGGCAGGTTGCCCTCAGTCGGCCTGATTAACAAAGTCTTCGGTCCTGCGTCGGTTGCTGTCCCTTCTTCTATGACGTCAGGTCATCAGGGGTATAAAACATGCAACCAACGCCATTACATCAGTTTTTCTTGCCCCAGATATCAGGTGCCCCCCTAATGGGGAGCAAAATAAAATTAAAAACACAAAAATATACCTCCAACCAAAAGCAAATACACCAAAAAGGCTTTCAAGTATAGTAAAAGAAAGTAGGGAAAAACAGGGGGCTGGAGGGAGGGTAACCAGGACTGCAACAGTGAATACACTCAAACATCTACATTTATGGTAAGTGTATACAACTGTACTATGTTCTTCGTGTTTCACTGTTGCAGTCATTACATTTGGGTAGATTCTCAAAGCTATGGTTGGGAGGATGGATTTATACAGCATTAGGACCAGCTATAAGGCCCTGCAAGACACCAGTGGCAAATCCATCTCTGGATTTAGAGAAAATTGGTAAATGATAATGCTTGGTGAAAGTATGAACTGTACTCCAGGTAGCAGCTTCTGGAATATCCCTGGTAGTAACACCTCTGAGAAATGCTGCAGTAGTAGATGCAGCCCTGGTGGAATGAGATCTGATCCCCTGGGGGATAGGTTTTCCAATGGTGCTTATAGCAGAAATGAATGCAATGGCTTATCCATTTAGAAATGGTTTATTTTGAAATAGCCTTTCCCTCTGCCCCTGCAGCAAATCTTATCAGCAGTTGTTCAGATTTTCTTCGAGGTTTAGTCCTGTCCAAGTAGAATCTAAGTTGAGTGTGCACATCCAATGAATGCAGAATCCGTTCCCCTTTGTTCTGTGGATTGGGAAAGAAAGTTGGCAAATGAATGGACTGATTAAGAGCCACACTGGATACCACCTTGGGCATGAAGGATGGACTGGTCCTGAGTGATACCCTGTCCACATGAAAGATGATGAAAGGCTCCACTGCCATAAGGGCCTATAATTCAGATATCCTTCTAGCTGAAGTGATTGCTAGAAGGAAGGCTGTTTTCCAAGAAAGACATTTTAAGTCTGCAGTAGCAGCTGGCTCGAAAGGAGGTAGAGTGAGTTTCTCCAATACAAAGTTAAGGTCCCAGGCAGGGGTTGGAGCTCTCCTGGGTGGTCTCAAGTTTTTGGCCCCTCTGAGGTACTGCTTGAGCAGAGGATGCGAGAAGAGGAGAGGTTCTGTGTTATAATGAGCTGAAATGGCTGAGGCGTGGATTTTAATGGAGGAAAAAGACAGGCCTCTGTGATGCATCTCAGTTAGGTATCGTAAAATCTGAGGTAAATTGGGCGCTGCTGTGCTCATTCCTTGAGATTGATTCCAAGCACAGAATCTTTTCCATTTGTCAGCATAATATTTTCTAGTACTAGGTCTTCTCGCCTCCAAGATGACATCCATCCCAGGTTTGCTGAGGGATGCTAAGGGTGAATTTAAGTGATTAACCAAGCTGCAAGGTTCAATGTTGGGAGCTGAGGGTGCAGAATTTGGTTCTCCTGCTGAGACAGTAAGGAAAGTGTCTGAGGCAGGTGCCATGGAGAAATTTGTGACACACTGTGCAGGAGTGGGTACCAGTGTTGGTGTGGCCAGTCTGGAGCAATCAAAATAATTCTTGGTTTGTCCTGTTTGACTTTTAGCAGAACTTTGGAGAGCAGAGGCAGAACGGGAAAGGTGTAGACTGATAAGTTTTTCCAGCTGAATGACAGACTTTTTTGTGAGGAGTCCTTGTGAAAAATTTCTCCAACTGGTAGTTGTGGGGGAAGCCAAATAGATCAATGTCTGGGCTCCCCCATTTGCTTGTCAACATGTTGAAAATCTGTGGTTCCAGTTTCCAGTTGTATGGCTCCATGAGATTTCTGCTTAGTCCATCTGCCAGTATATTCAGTTTTCCTGGCAGGAATTGAGCTTGTAGTTGCACGTGGTAGCTCAAGGCTGTGTTCCACAATGCCATGGCTAGTCTGCAGAGGGTGTAGGAATGTGTACCCCCCTTCTTGTTTATGTACCACATAACCGTGGTGTTGTCGGTCTTTACCATTAGCTGTCCTGGATGAATGTAGTCCTTGAAGGCTGTCAGAGCATTCTGTACAGCTAACATTTCTTTTTGATTGATATGTGGGTGCATTTGATTTGGGTTCCATTTGCCCTGAATACACTTCCCTGCCAGGTGAGCTCCCCATGCATAGTCTGATGCGTCTGTAGTTAGGGTTTGGGCGGCAGGGGGTAGTGTGAATGGCAGTTCCTTGTTTTGGTAGCAGGCCTCTGCCCACCATAGGAACTCCAGGCGTAGGCAAGGTATGACAGGAATCATTGTTTCCAGGCTGTGACAATGTTGACTCCATAGACTTTTTAAGTACCACTGAAGTTTCCTCATATGCAGTCTTGCATATAGAATTAGAAGAATGCAGAAGGCCATGAACCCCAAGACTTGCAGTATTTGTCTTGCAGATAGCAGGGTTTTTGTGGCCACTTGTTGGAAGTAAGTTACCAAATGAATTTGCTTTTCTGGCATGAGGAAAGCCATCTGGGCAGTTGTATTCAAGCTTGCACCCAGGAATGTAATCTGTTGAGAGGGTACCAGTTGTGATTTCTTTTAGTTTATGGTGTACCCTAAACAAGTTAGAACCCTTTTTATAAATGCCAGATGATTTATAAGTATGGCTTGGTTTTCTGCCTGAATTAGACAATCATCCACGTATGGATATATTTTAATATTTCTTTGTCTGCAAAATGCAATTACTGGAGCCAGGCACTTTGTGAATACCCTGGGCGCAGTAGACAAGCCAAACGGCAGTGCAGAGAACTGATAATACAAACAGCTTGCTTTGAAGCGTAGGTATCTTCTGCAAGATTTCCTGATTGGGATATGCAGGTAAGCTTCTTTTAAATCTAGAGTTGCCACCCAGGCATCTTTGCCTAGCATAGGAAGTAACTGGTGAAGAGTCAGCGCATCTTGAATTTTGGAATATCCAGAAAGGTGTTTAGAGCAGACAGGTCCAGAACTGGACGCCAAGATTTGTCTTTTCTGGGACCAGGAAAAGCCTGGAATAGAAACCTTGTCCCTTTTCCTCTTCTGGTACTGGTTGAATAGCCCCCATGATTAAGAGGGAAAGTACTTGTTTCTGAGCCTCTGCCCACTGATTTGGGGGCAGTTCTGGCCACCCGTTTGGGGTTGGCAACGTGTGGAAATGAAATCTGTATCCCTAGGACACTATGTTTAAAACCCATTTGTCCTGGGTTATGAGTTCCCAGTTTTTTGTAAGAACAATAATCTTTCCCCCCAAAGGGGAGACTGAAAGGAAAGTGCTTGGCAATTTTAAAGGAAAGTCATTGAGACTGTTTACCACAGGGGGGTGTCTTGTTATTTCTAGATTTGGAAGTGGATGCTCTCCATTGCTTAGTTCTGAGAGTCCCTTGGGACTGAAACCTGGTGCTTTTAGTGTGTCTGGGTTTGGTTTGAGTGGAGCTGGAAGGAGCTGGAAAGGACCAATTCTTAGTAGGCCAGTGCCTACTAAATCTTAGAGGTTGCACTTGTAAGAAGTATTTTACAGTTTGCATAGATTTAGCTTCATCTTCCATCTTTTTTAGAACTTCTTCAGCCCTATTGCCAAACAGGCGGTCCTGATTTAAAGGAGCATTCAACAATTTTGCTTTAACATGATCAGGCAGAGTTTGCTCCTTAAGCCAAGCATGCCTTCTAAGCACAGATCCAGTAACCACAGACCCAGTAACCTTAAGCCAAGCATGCCTTCTAAGCACAGACCCAGTAACCGCAGCTCTGCAAGAGGCCTCTAAAGAATCAAAACCACATTGCAAAGTATGTTTTCCAACTTGTTCAGCAGAATGCAATAAATCCTGTAAATCTTTATTTTCCACATAGTCAGAAATCAACATAATTTTCTGTTTAATCAGCCCCATAATATGCTGTTAATATTTTAGCATATGAAATTGGCAGTTTAAAGCCCTGATTGCCAAGGTTGCAGAAGTATAAACCTTTTCACTCCATATATCCAGTGCCCGGGAGTCTCTATCAGAAGGGGTAGGATTTTTAGCAGTAGAAGCCTTAATGCCCTTGGATCCCTGAGAAATGGTTTCTGCATCCGCAACAGGATTTTTGAAAAGGAACTTGTGGGACTCAGGAACCCTGTAGTATCTGTCAGGTTTACTAGGAGCCGGAGGCAAGGAATCAGGGGACATACTGGATTCTGAAAACACATCATCAACAATGTTTAGTACAGGAGGTATAGCCAAAGGCCTATGCTGAGGTAGAAGAAGGAAATCCATAAGCCTCTTTTTAGATTCAGAAAATTCCTGATTTTCTCAGTGGAAATGCTCCCTTAAGGTATGTAAAGTTTCCCCAAAAGAAAAATCCTCAGGGGGGAAAGCAGAGGGAATGGAATCCTCTGCATCAGGATCCTCATAAGTAGGCATGGACAAATCCAGGTCACAGGAAAAATGAGAAGAAACAGAGTCCTGATCAAAAGATTCATAGTCAAGGTCAGTCCTAGGCCTCTTAGAAGGGGGGGGGGGGTACCCTGATTAGAGTAATAAGATCTTCAGCCATTTTGATCATTTGTTTTTTAGGCATAGGGATCTGAACATGTGGCCTGACAGTCGTTTTTTTAGACATAGATCGAGATTTAGGCCTTAGAATAGAAGGTGGATTCGGTTTAATATGCAAGTCTGTAGGCCTGAAAACACCCTCAGAAGCCGGTGCCTGCACAGCAACTCCAGACCCATCCAAGGTAGAGACATCCGTGGGGTCCATAGGTGAAGCATCTCATGGCATACTGGACTCCAAATGGGTCTCAGCAGAGGCCTGCTAGTCAGAAGTAGTGGGTATCGGGGCTGCGAAAGCACCTCACTGAGTACTGGCGACTGGCTTAGGAGAAGCATCGCCAGTTTTGGACCTCAACGGCCTGCCTCTGTCTTTTTCTTTGCATTTTTTCGGAATTACGGTAGTCGGATGGCTAACTGACATCATTTCTGGATAATTAAACTGAGAACCGAAATATTTAGAGGCAAAAATGTACCGACGACGGATAGTGCGCTGATTAAATAAAGCACAAAACTGACAGCAAGGTACGTCGTGGTCAGGGCCTAGGCAAGAAATACAGTACAAATGAAAATCCTTATGAGGTATTTGCTTCCCACAAGTAATGCAATTATTAACTTTTACTGACATCGGTAAGGAGCAAGAAAAAGTTTCCCCAACGGGGTACTTAGCTTTAAGTTGAAGATTTTGTTTCTGAAACTCGAAAATGAAAATTTCAGGAGTCGGCCGACCACCACTTGCGAAATGCTTCTGCTTCGGGTAACGCACGGCAAGAAAGACTGATGTAATGGCGTTGGCTGCATGTTTTATACCCTGATGACCTGGCATCATGGAAGAAGGGACAGCAACCGACGCAGGACCCAAGACTTTGTTAATCAGGCCGACTGAGGGCAACCTGCCAGCAGATTATCCAAATGTAATGACTGCAACAGTGAAACACAAAGAAAGTACAGTTGTGTACCTACCATAAATGTAGATGTTAGAGTGTATTCACTGTTGCAGTCATTACACTAGGGTTATCCTGCTGGCAGGCTACCCACAATCGGCCTGAATTCCAAAGTCCTGGTCCGGCGTCGGGTGCTGTCACCTCTTCCCTGACGTCAGTGCGCCAGGGGTATAAAAGATGCAGCCGACGCCATTTTCTTAATTTTTCTTGCCCCAGATGTCAGGTGCCCCCAAAAGGGTAGGCTAAAAATTCTGCTAATAAAAAAGCATGCACATTACCTTCATCTACAAGCAAATACACCACATAGGTTGTATAGAATAGAGAAGTACAGATAAGTCCCAGCAATGAAAGGGGGATGGTGGGAGGGTAACCTGGACTGCAACAGTGAATACACTCAAACATCTACATTTATGGTAGATACACAAATGCACTATGTTCATCGTGTTTCACTGTTGCAGTCAATTACACTTGGGTTGAATCCCAAAGCTGAGATTGGGTGGCTGGGCCTAAATAGAATTAGGAGTGGCTATGAGGCCCTGCAGAACTGCAGTGGCAAAGCCTGCTCTGGATTTAGAGTAAAGAGATAAGTGGTAGTGCTTTGTAAAAGTGTGCACTGAAGTCCAAGTTGCAGCCTCCAAAATGTCCTTGGTTGGTACTCCTCTGAGGAAGGCTGCTGAAGTGGCTGCTGCTCTGGTAGAATGTGGCCTAATGCCCTTAGGCACTGATTTGCCATGTTGTGAATAGCAGAAACAAATGCAGTGTCCTATCCATTTTGAAATAGTCTGCTTTGAAATAACTTTTCCTTGTGATCCTGCAGCATATGCCACTAAGAGTTGCTCAGTCTCTCTGAAAGCTTTAGTTTTGTCCAAGTAAAAGCATAGCTGTCTGTGTATGTCCAAAGAATGCAGAAGCCTCTCCCCCTTATTCTGCGGGTTTGGATAAAAAGTAAGCAAATGTATGGTTTGGTTAAGAGCCACACTGGACACTACCTTAGGCATAAATGTTGGGTTTGTCCTTAGAGAAACCTTGTCCGGATGGAAAATAATAAAAGGTTCCACAGCCATTAGTGCCTGTAACTCTGAGACTCTTCTTGCTGAAGTTATTGATAGGAAATGGAAACCTGATCAGAAGAGTCATATTCTGTCCCTTGCCTAGGCCTCTTATCAGGAGGGGGATGGGAACCCCTGATCAAAGTAATTAGGTCTTCGGCCATTTTAAGCATCTGTTTCTTAGGCATGGAAGTCTGTCCAGGAGAATGCTGTACTTGTTTCTTTGTCTTTAGAGCTGTTTTAGTCTTTGCCTTTGAAGCTGTGGTTTGCTTGACATATAACTGTGTAGGTCTGAAAACACCCTCAGAAGCCAATGCCTGCTCAGCGGCTCTGGATCCATCTGAGGGAATAGTTTCCGAGTGTCCAATACTTTGAGTATCCAGAGACCTGGTCAGCTCCACGTGGGAGTAGGAAGCGGCCTGTGGCTCTGAGGTAGCGGGCGTCAGGGGCTGCGAAAGCGCCACACTGAGAACTGGCGAACCGACAACTGGCCTAGCGGAGGCCTCGTCGTTGGTTTTGGACCTCGGATGCCTGTCCTTTTCCTTGCGTTTTTTATAAACTCTGGTCGTCAGCTGTTCCGACGGCATTATATAATTAAATCTTCGGCCAAAGCAATGAAAGGCAAAATCATACCGACGCTTAATAGTGCGTTGGTTAAATCTAGCACAAAACCCACAGCTAGCAACACTGTGGTCTGGGCCTAGGCAAGGAATACAGTAAGAATGAAAATCCTTATGAGGTATTTGCTTCCCACAAGAAATACAATTGTTAACTTTTTCTGACATCGGTCTGGAGCAAGAAAAAGTTTCCCCAACGGGGTACTTAGCTTTATTGAAGACTTCGGATCTGAAATTCGATTTGAAAATCTCAGGAGTCGGCCGACCAGCACTTGCGAACTGCTTTTGCTTCGGGCACTGCGCGGCAAGAAAGACTGAAGAAAATGGCGTCGGCTGCAACTTTTATACCCCTGGCTCACTGACATCAGGGAAGAGGTGACAGCAACCAATGCCGGACCAGGACTTTGGAATTCAGTCCGACTGCGTACCCGCAGCCTGCCAGCAGGATAACCCAAGTGTAATGATTGCAACAGTGAAACACGATGAACATCATCTTTTTGAAGTACAGCAAGAGAAGTCAATAAAACAAAAGAACAGACAGGAATAAATAATAGAAATCAAGTGAAATGAAAGTGTGAACAAAAGAAAATGTCCAAGTGCAAAAGATAAGACCGAAATGACACAACTTAATAGAGGTCCTTTGGTGGTCTGTATTACTACAAAAGGGTTGTGCTCAGTTTTGGATAAGGTGTGTACAAAATACATAAGGCACAATCACTTCACAAAATTTAAAATCGCTTAATTTAAAATCGTTTAAAATCACTTAATTTAAAATTGTTTTTTTCTCTTAAAACTGCATTTTACCTGACTTTGGCCTACCACTCAAGTGTGGGGTCATTTATTGCACTGTTGTGAATATTCTGCTACTTGTGTATCTATGCTACCTTTAAACTAAAACAAAAAAAGAAAAAAACAAAAAAATCTTGCTTTTTTCCCACTTTCTGAAATTTAAGAAAGTTCAGTTGCAGATTTGCAGTTCTGAACTGTTTGTAAGTTTCTAGAAGGCCAGTGCTTGCTTGGGCTAAAGGGAAGTCTCTGTGTTCACCAGTGGCAGTGGTTAACACTGAACAGCCTGCCTGTCCCTGTAGGAGTGGTTACTGCCTAGAAGCTGTAGTTTTATTGGCCATTTTGGGTCAATTCTAAACTCCTTGATCTCTCTCTCTTAAAACCCTAAAACTCTCTTTTTGCACGGTTTTGCGCACTGAGCAGTGTCGGGCAGCGCCACCTAAACAGAGTTAAACTATTCCAGGTTCCACAAAGTCTGCTCTTCATTTTTTCCCTTAGAACTGTTCAAACTCTCAAATTAATCACTCTATTCTCTTTCTAAAGCCCTGCACTTGCTCAGTTCTTATAAGGAAACACTAACTAACTAAAGCACTACACCCTCCTAGACTTCTCATAAGTACTAGGCTCCCGACTGGTCCTTCCTGATCAATTGTAAAATCAGTTCCCTTTACTAATCTGATCAGTGAAAAACCAGTTCCCTATACTAATCTGGTATGTCCAAGGGTCAGTTTCAGGGTTACTCTCCAGTCCAGCTGGTGAATCTGGGAATTTTGAGGCAATGTTACAATTGCCTTATGTACACAGACAACCCTCTCCTCCTTCCAACAAACTCTAATACATGTGAGAGATGCAGTTACACAGCCAAACTGGAGGCAGAGCTCTCTCAACCCAAGACTGGCACAGTCAGTCAGGAGGAAAAGGTAATCACTCGCACCACAAATCCAGTCTCACATAGACCTACTGCATCTGCATACCCACCACATAAACACACAAAAACATACTCAGAGGCTCTAAACAAAAATCTGCCTAAGCAGCAAAGACCTCCAAAGCAGATATCCAAGCAACAGCCACCCCTCAACAATACCCACGAATCACATATCTCACAAAGTCAGTGTGCCTCACAGTCACAGCCCTTAAGGCTAAACAACACACCAAACACACTCATTATAGGGGACTCTATTGTCCGGCACACTGACGTCCCGCTCACCAGACTGAACAAGGAGAAGGTCACTGTAAGCTGCCTGTCGGATGCCAGGATCCGCCACATAACGCAAGCACTAAAGTCACTCCAAAGCAAGTACAAATATGACTCCATCATTGTCCATGCTGGTGTGAATGACCTGAGACGTACCTCCCTGGGCTACATGAAAAGAGACATAGAGGAGCTCTCTGATCATGTAGCCCAGGCTGGTATGACCCTGACCTTGAGTAGCATCTTGCCCTCACCAAGAATGATACCATAGTATAAAGACAAAATGATCAGTTTCAACAACTGGCTAAAGTATTGGTGTCATTCAAAGGGGATCCAGTGTCTGTCAGCCTGGGATGACATGCTCGACAAGCCACGTTGCTTCGCTAGGGACGGCTTGCACCTGTCACCCTTAGGCTTTTGTATACTGGCCAAGGCTCTTGCCACCCCCATAGTGCCTTTTTTAGGCAAGGCTCAAAGGACAAACCCACCTCCATAGACAACCCAAGGATAAAAAAACTAAAGGTAATGCTACTCAATGCCAGAAGTCTAAACCTCAAGATGCACACACCGAGGCTCTCTTCAGTATGGAGAAAATCGATGTCTGTGCAGTAACAAAAACCTGGTTCAAGGCTCCTGAGAGCACCCCAGCACTACCAGGTTATAACTCATACCATGCTTTTCGACCCCAAAACTCGGACTGAAGCACAAAAGGAGGGGGAGTATCTATATTCATCAAATATAACCTACACCTCCAGGTTAGTGGCACTGCACGAAGCATCGGAAACCATCCATGTGCAACTAACAACGGGCAAAACTGCCTTTCAGTTTGTAGCCTGCTACAGATCACCCTCCCTTTCACAGGAACCCCACTTGGCATTCCTGAGAACACTGGAGAATATGAAGGTCTCTCCAAACACTATGTTACTGGGTGACTTCAACTACCCAAACATTGACTGGGAAAACTACTCATGCCCAAACACCCTCGCCCAATGGTTCCTTGAATTTATAAACTCTAACGCGATGGAACAACTGGTCACCACTCCCACAAGAGGGAACAACATATTGGACCTGGTCATCACCAACATGGGGACTCTATGTTCCACACCAGAGGTAAATCCCTCATTGGTAAGATCAGACCATAAACTAATTTCCCTGGACATCCATATCCTGTCCCCACACCCCCAGCCAAGGAAATCACTGTAAAGAATTTCTCAAAAGCTAACTTCACACTTCTCAAGACTGAGGTGGAATCCTTCAAAGCCCCCGGGCCAGAGAATAATACAGCCCAATCCGCAGAATCCTTTACAATTGCATTCTATAAGCACCTGCAGGAATGCATGGATCGTGCTATCCCAAATAAAAGCAAGACTCACTCCTCCAAAAACAGGAGACCTGTCTGGTGGATCCCGGCCATAAATAAGCTATACAACAGAAGGAGGAAGCTACTACATGACAGAGCAAAATCCCAAAAAGGGAAGGCAGCTCTGATCAGTATTAGCAAGAAACTACGATCCCTCATAAAATCATCAAAGGCCAGTTTCGAAAGAAAAATTGCCCTAGACACTAAAGATAATCACAAGGCCTTCTTTAGTTATGTCAGGAATATGGGTGGAAACTCCCAGATATGCTCTGAATTGTTGCATAACGGTACAAAATATACCGAACCTACAGACATAGCCAACATCCTGGCAGACAGATTCAGTGCTAACTTCTCCCCCCCTTCCCCCTCAAAGGAGCAAATGCCTATCCCACCTGAATGTAACCTCCCTGACATCACAGATGCACAGGTGAAAGCTGCCCTCTCCAAAGCAAAAAACACAGCATCTATAGGAACGGACGGTGTCCCAGGCTGTGTCTTACACGAGCTCCAAGAAGAACTGAACCCTCACATTAAGTCACTGTTAAAACTTAGCCTTACTACAGGATATGTACCCAAAGAATGGCGTACAGCTACAGTGGTCCCACTCCACAAAGGTGGCACGACAACGGACCCCGGGAACTATCGCCCCATAAGCCTGACTAGTCTGGTCTGTACAGCTATGCAGCGTACTATCATGGAAAGACATTGGGAGCCTCCAGACACTGGACCCTACCCAATTTGGCTTTGTTAAGGGCAGATCTTGCCTCTTAAACCTAGTTGATTTCTTTGAAACAGTTACCAAAGCCATAGATGAGGGCAAGGTAGTCCACACAGCCTACCTGGACCTCGCAAAAGCCTTTGACACAATACCCCACTCGGGCATCATAAATAAGCTTACCAACTTAAATATCAACCCCTATATTACAAGATGGGTTGCAAACTGGCTCAGGAATAGAACACACATGGTCAGAATCGCAGGTGCCACGTCCGAATCCAAACCAGTTACAAGTGGCGTCCCACAAGGCTCAGTTCTGAGACCTCTCTTATTCGATATATACTTCTCTGAGGTTCAGGCTAACACAGGGGGACTATGGCTGACAAAGTTCGCAGATGACTGCAAACTGGGAGCCATAATCGACTCTCCAGCTGACACAAGCATCCTCCGAAAGAGTCTCACGGAGATGGATGCTTGGTGCCAGAATCACGGCCTCAAGCTAAATGCAAAAAAGTGCATAGTCATCCCCTTTGGGAAAAACAAAGTGCCCACAAATTACCAAATAGGTGGTAATCCATTAAGTGCGGAAGAAGTAATTAGAGATTTGGGGACCAACGTAGATAGTAATCTCTCCTTTGATAATCACATTGCCAAAGTGGTTAGAAAGACCTTCTATATAGCCCACCTTATCACGAAAGGGTTCGCATCTAGATCAAGAGAGGTCATCGTGCCCCTCTACTCGTCACTCATCAGGCCCATAATTGAATACGATGCCCCTTTTGGGATGTACCTTACCCGACACCTGCAGCAACTGGAGAGACCCCAAAAGTACCTCACCAAGAGGATCATGGGCTACAAACAGATGTCCTATGCAGCTAGACTAAAGAAACTCTAGCTTTACTCAGTTGCTTACCGCCTACTCAGAGGCGATCTATGCCTGACGTGCAAAGCCATGTCTAACCCAGAATTAATGGACATGCTCCACCTCAAAAAATCCAAATCCCTTAGAGCTACACGCTCCAGGGACTTAAACCTCAGCACAAAAATAAATAGGACATGCTGGAGGGACAGATTCATTTCCCAGAGGCTCCCCTCACTCTGGAATAAAATACCAATTCATGTTAGACATAGCCCCTCGCTGACCCTCTTCAAGCGAAATCTGGACGCGTGGATGGGAAATCGCAAATTCACCCCTGGGATCTCTTCTGTGTCCCTGCTCGACAGAGGCATGGTAAACTAATCTTAAAGGGTACCTTCTGTGACCTACTATACAGAGGCACAGTAGGCTAATCTAATAGGGAGGCGAAAGCCAAATACACTCGGGCTAGGCTTATAAATGCCCAAGGGCAGATAGCCTAGTATCTACCTATGAACCTATGAAAACTACTTGCAGCACTCCAGATGAGATATCTTTTCCATTTTGCTGCATAATTTCTTCTTGTTGAAGGTCTCTAGAACCTCCAGGATTATGTCTTTAACCCTTTGGGATAAATTTGCTAATTGCTGTTATGTAATGTTCCAGGCAGTTAGCTGCAGAGTTTTTAGGTTTGGATGCAGGATGTTGTAGTTGTTCTGTGTTAGCAGTAATGGGATCAGGGGCAGTGTCCATATTTGTTCCCGGGACATGCTCCTCAGCAGTGGACCAATGTTGTCTTGGCCAGTCTGGGGCTATCAGAATGATCCTCGGACGTTCCTCTTTGATCTTCAGAAGCACCTTGTGCATCAAAGGAAGTGGTGGGAAGGCGTATGCTGTCAGGCTTTTCCAACTGAAAGATAGGGAGTCCACCTTCCAAGCAAGTGGGTGGTAAGTCCTTGTGCAGAATTTCTTCAACTGGTGATTGAATGGGGATGCAAACAAGTCTATTTGTGGTAATCCCCATTCTCTTGTGATGGTTTTGAAGATGTCCGGATGCAGCATCCATTCGTGAGCATCTGTTGTAGTTCTGCTTAATATGTCTGCTAGAATGTTTTCCTTCCCTGGTACATAAATTGCCTGTAACTGAATGTTGTAGCTCAGAGCCACATCCCATAGGTCCAGTGCCAGCCGGCATAGAGGGTATGTGTGTGCCTCCCTGTTTGTTGATGTACCACATAACTGTGGTGTTGTCTGTCCTTATCATCAACTGGCCTTCTTGGAGAAAAGGTCTGAATACCTGGATTGCCAATTTTACTGCCATCATTTCTTTTAGATTTATGTGCAGATGCAGCTGGTCTTGAGTCCATAGGCCTTGAATGCACTTGCCCATCATGTGTGCCCCCCAACCGAGGTCTGAGGCATCTGTCATGATGGTTTGTCTTGGTTGACTTTTGCAGAAGGGCAATCCTGTGTTTGATTGGCAGGCCTGAGCCCACCATAGGAACTCTTGCTTCAGGCATGGGATCATTGGAATTTTGGTTTCTAGGCTGTGCTTGTGCTGGGACCACAAATTCTTTAGGTACCACTGTAGCTTTCTCATATGCAGCCTGGCATGAGGGACCAGTATTATGCAGGATGCCATGAAGCCTAGAGCTTGTAGCACTTTTCTTGCAGTTAAATGGTTCTGCTTTGTTAATGCCAAGAAGTAGAGAGGAAGTTGCTCTTTCTTTTCTGTAGTTAGAAATGCCATTTGTTTTGATGTGTCCAGTTCTGCTCCCAGAAGGTTATTCTTTGGGATGGAATCAGCCTTGACTTTTTGTATTGACTGTATATCCCAGGGCTTGCAGCAGGTAGATGACTCTTTGTAAGTCTTCTGTTAGTTTGTTTTGTTGTCCGCTTGTATCAGGCAGTCGTCCAGGTAGGGATAGATTTGAATCCCCTGAAGTCTGCAATGGCCAGGCATTTCGTGAACACTCTGGGCGCAGTAGATAAGCCAAAGGGCAATGCTGAGAATTGATAATGCTCTGATCCTGCAAGAAATCTGAGGTATCTTCTGCAAATTGGTCTTATGGGGACGTGCAGGTATGCCTCCTTGAGATCTAGAGTTACCAGCCAAGACTCGTTGCCCAGCATGGGAAGAAGCTGCTGTAGGGTCAGCATTTTGAATTTTGGAACAATGAGGAATGTGTTTAAAGCGGACAGGTCTAGAATAGGCCTCCATTTGTTTTCTTTTCTTGGTACCAGGAAGAGTCTGGAGTAAAATCCCTTCCCTTGCTCCATAGGTGGTACCTTTTCCACAGCTCTCATTTTTAATAATTGAGATATTTGTTTTCGCGCTTCTGTCCTTTGAGTAGGTGGTAGGTTTCGCATTCCTCTCTTTCCTGGTAGAGTATGGAAATGGAATCTGTAACCTTGGTGTATAGTTTGCAAAATCCATTTTTCTCTTGTAATGCAGTGCCAGTTTCTTGAAAATAAGGTTAGCTTTCCCTAAAGGTGCTTCTAGTTGTTCCCTGGTGCGGTGCCACCCATAAGTCACTGTGATTGAGTTGTTGTAGTGGTGGTGGCTGTATCCGCCTCGTTGGTTGTTACCCTGCCACTGGCGACCTGTAGGCACCCCTGGATTGGTTTCTGCCTCTAGAGCGCCTATTCCTGCCTCTTTGTGCCTTAGAGGAGTCTGGAAAGGACCAATTCTTGGAGGCCAGTTCCTGCTAAACCTTGGAGGTTGAACTTGCAAGAAATCTTTCACTGTTTGCATAGATTTTGCTTTCTCTTCCATCTTTTTAGTACCTGCTGTGCAGAGACAAATAAATTGGCCTTGTCCATAGGTGCATCCAAAAGCTTAGATTTGACATGGTCTGGTAATGCCTGTTCTTTCAACCATGCATGCCTCCTGATAACTGTGCCAGTCATGGCTGATCTAAAGGAAGCCTCCAGTGCATCATAGCCACATTTTAAAGAATGGTTACTAACCTGCTGTATGTTATGTACCATTTCTTGAACATACTTTTATCTAAAGATTCTTCAGAGGACAGCTTTTTAGTCAACTGGTCAAGCATAAACTCTTGATATTGAATCATATGAAATTGGCAGTTCAAAGCTCTAGCTGACAAAGTAGCAGAGGTGTAAACTTTTTACCCCATCTCTAAGGACCTGGATTCCCTTTCAGAGGGGAGGGGTTTTAGAAGAAGTAGCTGCTACAGCTTTTGTACCCTGGGAGATAGTCTCTGGATCTGCAAAAGGAGCCTTATATAAGTGGTGATGAGTGTCCGGAACCCTGTAGTACCTATCGGGCTTAGCAGGAGCCGGAGGTAAAGTATCAGGAGCAGTGCAAGCATCATTAAATGCATCATCAACAACAGAAAGAACTGGAGGTATAGCTAAAGGCCTATGCTGTGGCAAATGTAGAAAGGTCCTAAGCCTTTTTCTAGAGTCTGAGAAATCTTGGCCCTGCCACTGAAATTGTTCCCTCATAGCATGCAAAGTTTCCCCAAAGGAAAATTCCTCAGGAGGAGAGGCTGAAGGGATGGACTCCTCAGCATCAGAGTATTAAGGAGAATAAGAAGCCTCAGGAGGGTCTGTATGTTCTGAGTCATCAGAGGAATCATCTGTGGATACTGGCTCAGGGGCTCTGCTCTAGACCTCTTTCTGGAGGAGGGAGAGAGGCCCTGTCTGGATGAGGCTGGGCTCCACGAATTAAAGAGATGAGATCCTCAGCCAAAGAAAGCATATGGGAGCTGGTGCTGGGCCTGTGAGAGGGGCTTGGCAGGCACAGGTTTTGATGCTTTGGCTGCTTTAGCCCTGGCAAAGGCCTTAATAGACATAGCTGGAGGAGGCCCAGCAGCTCCACGTGCAGGGTAGAAATATCCAGGGGATGGTGTCTGATAAATCCTGTGAAACCGCAACAGAAGGTTGGATTTCAGAAGCCGTTCTACCAGGTTAGAAGAGGCCTCGGTGAAGGCAAGTTATCGGCTGAAGAAAGAACCGCTTGCTCGGCTTCGGCCGAAACCGAGACACTCGTGGTTTGCTTAACCGCGGACCGCGAGTCGGTCCTTTCTTTCTGCGTTTCTTGGTTATTTGCGTCGGAGGATCCGACGGCATAATGTAGGCAAAATCGGAGCCGAAAATCTGTTCAGCAAAGTCCGATCGACATCTAAGCATCCGCCGGTTAAAAGAAGCACAGGCTAGACAAGCTGCTACGTCGTGGTCTGGGCCTAAACAATGTATGCAATAGGAGTGGAAATCTTTATGAAGTATTTGTTTCCCACAAGATGAACAGTTATTAACTTTCTCTGACATCGGCTGAGGCAAGAAAGAGTCCCCAACGGGGTACTTAGCTTTATAGAAGTCTTCGAAGTAGTATTCGGTAGTAATCTCTGGATCTGACCGACCGGCACTTGCGAACAGCTTCTGCTTCGGGCACCACGCGGCAAGAAAGACTGAGGAAAATGGCGTCGGCTGATGCCTTTATACCTGAATAACTGCCGCAATGACGTCGGGTGAAGTGCGACACCAGCGGCCAGACCCAGACTTTGGAATCCGGCCGACCGAAGGGCTGCCTGACGACAGGACAACCCATTTGTAAAGACTGCAGATGCATCCTTGAAGGACATCATATTGGACCTGGTCATCACCAACATGGGGACTCTATGTTCCACACCAGAGGTAAATCCCTCATTGGTAAGATCAGACCATAAACTAATTTCCCTGGACATCCATATCCTGTCCCCACACCCCCAGCCAAGGAAATCACTGTAAAGAATTTCTCAAAAGCTAACTTCACACTTCTCAAGACTGAGGTGGAATCCTTCAAAGCCCCCGGGCCAGAGAATAATACAGCCCAATCTGCAGAATCCTTTACAATTGCATTCTATAAGCACCTGCAGGAATGCATGGATCGTGCTATCCCAAATAAAAGCAAGACTCACTCCTCCAAAAACAGGAGACCTGTCTGGTGGATCCCGGCCATAAATAAGCTATACAACAGAAGGAGGAAGCTACTACATGACAGAGCAAAATCCCAAAAAGGGAAGGCAGCTCTGATCAGTATTAGCAAGAAACTACAATCCCTCATAAAATCATCAAAGGCCAGTTTTGAAAGAAAAATTGCCCTAGACACTAAAGATAATCACAAGGCCTTCTTTAGTTATGTCAGGAATATGGGTGGAAACTCCCAGATATGCTCTGAATTGTTGCATAACGGTACAAAATATACCGAATCTACAGACATAGCCAACATCCTGGCAGACAGATTCAGTGCTAACTTCTCCCCCCCTTCCCCCTCAAAGGAGCAAATGCCTATCCCACCTGAATGTAACCTCCCTGACATCACAGATGCACAGGTGAAAGCTGCCCTCTCCAAAGCAAAAAACACAGCATCTATGGGACCGGGCGGTGTCCCAGGCTGTGTCTTACACGAGCTCCAAGAAGAACTGAACCCTCACATTAAGTCACTGTTAAAACTTAGCCTTACTACAGGATATGTACCCAAAGAATGGCGTACAGCTACAGTGGTCCCACTCCACAAAGGTGGCACGACAACGGACCCCGGAAACTATCGCCCCATAAGCCTGACTAGTCTGGTCTGTACAGCTATGCAGCGTATTATCATGGAAAGACATTGGGAGCCTCCAGACACTGGACCCTACCCAATTTGGCTTTGTTAAGGGCAGATCTTGCCTCTTAAACCTAGTTGATTTCTTTGAAACAGTTACCAAAGCCATAGATGAGGGCAAGGTAGTCCACACAGCCTACCTGGACCTCGCAAAAGCCTTTGACACAATACCCCACTCGGGCATCATAAATAAGCTTACCAACTTAAATATCAACCCCTATATCACAAGATGGGTTGCAAACTGGCTCAGGAATAGAACACACATGGTCAGAATCGCAGGTGCCACGTCCGAATCCAAACCAGTTACAAGTGGCGTCCCACAAGGCTCAGTTCTGAGACCTCTCTTATTCGATATATACTTCTCTGAGGTTCAGGCTAACACAGGGGGACTATGGCTGACAAAGTTCGCAGATGACTGCAAACTGGGAGCCATAATCGACTCTCCAGCTGACACAAGCATCCTCCGAAAGAGTCTCACGGAGATGGATGCTTGGTGCCAGAAGCACGGCCTCAAGCTAAATGCAAAAGTGCATAGTCATCCCTTTGGGAAAAACAAAGTGCCCACAAATTACCACATAGGTGGTAATCCATTAAGCTGGAAGAAGTAATTAGAGATTTGGGGACCAACGTGATAGTAATCTCTCCTTTGATAATCACATTGCCAAAGTGGTTAGAAAGACCTTCTATATAGCCCACCTTATCACGAAAGGGTTTGCATCTAGATCAAGAGAGGTCATCGTGCCCCTCTACTGCCACTCATCAGGCCCATAATTGAATACGATGCCCTTTTGGGATGTACCTTACCCGACACCTGCAGCAACTGGAGAGACCCCAAAAGTACCTCACCAAGAGGATCATGGGCTACAAACAGATGTCCTATGCAGCTAGACTAAAGAAACTCCAGCTCTACTCAGTTGCTTACCGCCTACTCAGAGGCGATCTATGCCTGACGTGCAAAGCCATGTCTAACCCAGAATTAATGGACATGCTCCACCTCAAAAAATTCAAATACCTTAGAGCTACACGCTCCAGGGACTTAAACCTCAGCACAAAAATAAATAGGACATGCTGGAGGGACAGATTCATTTCCCAGAGGCTCCCCTCACTCTGGAATAAAATACCAATTCATGTTAGACATAGCCCCTCGCTGACCCTCTTCAAGCGAAATCTGGACGCGTGGATGGGAAATCGCAAATTCACCCCTGGGATCTCTTCTGTGTCCCTGCTCGACAGAGGCATGGTAAACTAATCTTAAAGGGCTACCTTCTGTGACCTACTATACAGAGGCACAGTAGGCTAATCTAATAGGGAGGCGAAAGCCAAATACACTCGGGCTAGGCTTATAAATGCCCTAGGGCAGATAGCCTAGTATCTACCTATGAACCTATAAAAGCAAAAACACTGAGAACAAGCCACAGGACAATGATACCAGGCCAGGAAGACAAAGAGCCAGCCAATGAAATAAAGTGCGACAACGCATTTAAAGAATATGCTGTATGGCATTGATAAAGTACACCATGAAGAAAATGATATAAAAAATGGCCCAAACAGCTACACTTAAAAGACGACAGTGTAAAAAATCTGGAACTCAGTCTAAAAAAGTTAAAGATAGTCAAAAAGGCATCAGTGGGCATGTTGTCACTACAGCAGCTTGAAGCCAAAGTCAGAAATGAAAACTGAGATACTGGACTATGCAAACAGATCACCCAACCCAAACCACATGACATGTTGATATTTCATAGGTGTTTACTAGGCTGACGACCACAAGGGCCTTTTTAAGCTTAGCCTTACATCCCAAATCTCTGACAATTTCTGGTACCCTCGATAAGTGTAAGCAAGGGTCTGGGAGAGGAAACATTTACAAGCAGGGGCTTGGGAAATGAACCATTACAGGCCAAACTATTTATTTCTTTATTTATTTGTTTATTTGTTTGACATTTGTTGATCGGGTTAGTTCAACTGAGCCAAAGCCCTTTTTCAGCAGAGGCCTGGGGAGAAAAGCTGCACACCAGTAATATAAATATACATAATAGTAAAATCAATGATACATACAGAATAGTAAAATCAAAGATACAGTATGATATAAAAGAATTACATAATAATGAAATACATTATTTACACATCAGAGATTATATACAAACTTGTATCAATGAATCAAGCAGTACAGTCACTGTGATTGAGAGTCAAATACATCTTCAAGGAATATCATTCAAGGAATGAGTAGTTGGTATTTAGTTAAACTCAGGGATCTTAAAAAAGTGTGAATTGCAGGTTTCACGAGACAAGTTAATTTAGGTAGATTTCAGATGCGTGGGTTGTAAGTTTCACGAGACAAGAAGCAAAAAGTCAATTTGCAACCGAAGAGTAGGCATAAGAGGAAGAATAAGGGGGGGTAGTTGAGAGGGAGGAGTAGAGTAGTAGGTGGAACAATCATGGAGGGTGGTTACAGTGACAGTACTGAGTAGAAAGTTTTTGGTAGGAGTCTTGAATTTTTGTGGGTGATTAATATTTCTAATATCCAGAGGAAGTTTATTCTAAGATAGGGCAGGGAATAGCTGTATAGGTTTTGTCGTATTTTGCTTTTAGGTTTGAAAATTTGGAGGAGGTTTTGGTCTGAGCTTCGGAGAGACCTTACAGGGGTATACAGAGAAACAATTGAGGTAATGTTAGGACAGAGGTACAGAATAGAATGTATGATCTGAAGCTGACGGACAAGCAGTTGATGATGAAATTCTAAGCTACACTTAAATTGGTTTAGGGATGAACTCTGCTTCACATGGATGGGGAGCCTGTGGGTAGTCTCTGGGATACATACCTGCCTCTACAGCATGTCCTATTTATATCATAGACAAGGTTTAAGACTTGAGAGTAATTCTGGTGTTGTTTGTTTTGCGGATATGCAGGAGGTCATGGTAGAGTCTGACAACGGCTTGTATGCCAGGTACAGCTGTCCCCTCAAAAGCTTTTAGGAAACAGAATACAGGGACAGGACCTTCAGACGGTCTGCATAGGTATTTACTTATGCCCTGTATTAGTTTAGGTGAGGAACTTCTGTGGACATTCCAGTTGCTGGATGTGCCTGGTTAAGTAAAAACCAAAGGGGACATTGTACTCAATGATAGGTGTGATGAATGCTGAATACAGTAGAACCTCCTTGGATATGGATGCCATATCCTTGTTTATAAGTTGCACAACATAGAATAATTTCCTCACAGACATGTGATGGTCAAAGGCTAGATTACTGTCTATCTGTGTCTGTGTGTGTCCCCAAGTCCCTGACTACTGAGGCACGTCTTAGGTGTGTGTTGTCAGCATTATAGTTAGCAAGGGTGGATGACTTCCTGAAGGATACTATTATGCATTTCTTGGCATTTAGTTTAAGTCCATGGCTCTGACACAAGTTGTCTGTGTCAAACCTTCTTGGAGAGCATTTGGGTTGGTGGGGGATTGTATGACTGCTCCTAATTTGCAATCATCTGCAAATTTAATCAGCCAGAGGCTCCTGACATTGGCCTTGACTTCAGAGAAGTAAATGCCAAAAAGGAGTGGTCCAGGACAGATCCCTGAGGGACTCCACTTCTGACTGGCCTTTTTGTACAGGTGGACTCCCCAGTTCTAATTTCCCGGGTCCTGTCTGTGAGCCAGGTGGTTATCCACCACGTGACATTAGGGTTTATACCTAATCTACTGAGTTTGTGAACAATGCCCAAATTGGGTATTATGTCAAATGCCTTGGCCTGGTCAGTGTAGGCAATGTGAACCATTTCGCCCTCATCCACTGCTTTGGTGACCTTCTCAAAGAAGCCCACTAGGTTAAGTAGGCATGACCTGCCCTTGTCAAAACCACACTGGATTGGGTTCAGTGTCTGGAAGAAGTTTCCTATGTCATTACTGATCATTTCCATGATAATGTTTTCATGGCTTTGCATATGAGAATAGTGAAACTTATGGGTCTGTAGTTTCCAGGGTCTGTAGATGGCCCACCTTTGTGCAGAGGGATGGCTGTTGCTGTTCTCCATTCTTGAGGCATGAAGCCAGTTTGGAGGCTTCAGTTAAACAGCAATTTCAGTGGACCTGATAGGTCATGTTTCATGTTATTTAGAAGGCATCCTGGGATATTGTCTTGGCCCATCAATGCAGTGCTGTGGCCTCAGAGAGACACTGATGACCTGTTCCCTAGTGACAGCAGGGTGAGTTATATTTGATGAAATTTCTTGAGGGAAGGTTGAGGGGGAGACAGGTGTAAAGTCAGAGCTGAATTTATCAGCCAGTTGGTTTGCTATACCTTCTGGCTTTATATAGGTGGCTCTATTAACAATGAGCTCCGCCACACAATTGTGTACTGCCTTTGAAGTTGTGAACATAGCTAAAGAATGCCTCGTGGTTGTCCTTGGCCTAGGAGTCCAACTTTTCCTCAAATTTGGCTTTAGTAGACTTGGCTCTCTGAGTTGTTTGTTTAGTTTGATGAGAGTGCTTTTATCCTGCTGGGTGCAACGCCTCCTAATTTTTGCCATGATTTTGTTCCTTCTGTTATACAGTTTATTGATGTTGTGAGTCCACCAGGGTGGCTTTTTTTTTTTTTTTTTAGTTGTGCACTTCTTCCTAGTGGGTACAGCTGCCTCTATGCAATTATTAATATACTTGTGTAGTGCTTCTGTGAACAATTCCAAATAGGCAGCAGTGTTCTCATGTTATATTGGGACTTGAATTTTTTCCAGGTTATCACTTAATAGTATGAAGTTAGTCTTATAATAGTTCCTGTATATTCCAGGGTTAGCTGGGATTCTGAGTTTTATTTTTCTTCAAAGGAGACTGTTTTGTGGTCTGACCTTACCACATAGGACACTACACCAGGGTGTGTGTAGCATTCTCCCATATTAGTGAGGACCAGATCTAATGTGTTTACACCTCTAGTTGGCATACCTACAATCTGGCCCAGGGAGTTTGTGTTTACAAAATCCATGAATCTCTCTGCCTGCACATTTGGTGTCGTATATAATTCCTGGTAATTAAGGTCACCCATGAACTGGGTACTGGGTTGGATGGTGAGTACTTCCAATAAGTTTAAATACATGATACACGTTTCCTGGGTCATAGAGGGGGACCTATAGCTTGCAAGGAAGTGGTATGGGATTTTGCCTATGATGATTTGAACATGAAGAAGCTGAACTGCATTGTCCTGTTTGACCAGCCTTGAGGTATATTTATTTCTGATGTAAATTGAGACATATCCAGCTTTAGTCCCTGTGTGTATAGTAGCTGCTCTAAATATGTTGAAGGCATTATAGCTTTGCACTGTCAGTATGCCCTCAGCAGCTTTAAACCATGTCTTAGTGACTGCATAGATGCCAGCATTCTCTTCTAGGGTGAGGAGAGTATATAAGAACTGGGGTTTCTTTTTTAAATTCCTAGCAACAAGAGGCTATTTTTCTAGCAGCGTTGAAAGTAAAATAAAAGATTACAAAAGCCCCTTTTCAATGTTTTACAAGGTAAAGGCACTAATCTGTTGAGTTACATCTGACTCCTCAAATGATCCCGAGGACAGCCTCTGCTACTCATGGAGTCCGTCAGCAAAGATGGGGAAATGAAAGTAGGTTGCCAAGTCTTTTCTCCATATAAACACACACTCACACCTACAGGCAGTATAGAGTCCCCAGTCTCCCTTACTGCATGTCTTTGGAAGCCAGTGCACTCACAGAAAACCCACGCCAATACAAGGAGGACTTGCAGACTGCATAGAAAACACCACAGCTACTGACCAAACTAGATAACCTCTTGCTATGAGGTGGCAACTCAAACTACTCAACGGCTAAAGCATTAATTGTGGTGCAGATATTAACCAACACAAAGGAAAATGAACAGGGGGGATATGGACTACGCAGACTGTTAAATGAATGCAAAAGTCTGTTTACCAGTACTGGAACTTTAAAGAGCTAACAGGTTAAGCTACAAATACATTCCATGGTGGTCCAATAGCACAATGCTGCAGAATGATTCTTTTCTACTTCAGGAAAAGGTTGAAGAATAGTTGGAGAACCTCCAGAAAATGAACACTACTCTGAAATTACCAGGCACAACACCATGGGTTTCACCCCCAGTAACACCACCAAAATATACAAGTTCATAGTCAGGCTTTATGTAGATGTCACATTTGCCAATACAGATACACAGAAAGAAATAAGAGAAAGAAAGATCATACAAGTGTGGTATAAGATTAATGTTGCACAGGTATTTAGTAAAACAGAATTTTTAGATCTGGATACCAATAGCTGGAACTCTACCCTGGCAGTGGAAACAATAAATCTCAGTCTGCACACACAGACAATGCAGTATAGAAGACTGACATTTAGGATCAAAATGCTATCTACTTCAGGAATATGCAGGAAACCATGATGAGCTATGAGAAATGCATTAAGAAAAGAAATAAAATCTTAAGTTTGAGGTTTATTAAGAGTGCTCTTAACTTCTGATTATTTGTATTTTCAAAAGAATGCTATGCCACTGGACTTCAAGGAGGTGAACGCAATACAAAATATGACATTTCCAACTAATGCTAAAGAGAATGTTTATAAAAGAAAAATTACAAGGCAACTAGACAGTTAATACATAAAAAAAATGTTCCAATCATTTGCTCAGAAATGCAACGAGAAACAGAAATGCTGGAAAACAGACTGTACTCAGACATACTGATATATTTTGATACAAACTGTCTTATATTATTAGAAGTGATGTAACCTTTATGGTACTTAGCGCAATAGGAAGCCAGATGCAAGATTGGTATCAGACAGCTGTGGCAAGAAAATGAAAATCCCTATCTAATATTAAAGCATGACTGAAAAAGAAGGTCTAGCCATTGTCTGTATACATGAAGACTCTAATATGCAGACAACACTTAACATTGTTCACAAATCACACATCATCAAAAACATACTTAAATAACCTCAGATCAAGCATCACATAAGAAATAAGAGATGGTCTATAAAGCTTCAGCCAAGCCAATTTAGTACAGAGTACATAAAAAGAAGGGCAAAATACTGCTGATTACCTATCAAGACATCCTGTAAATTTGACAAAAAAGACTAAGACACATGTTAGATTAGCTGAAGATTATATGACTAAATGCTGAATTTCTGTTCTAAGAGTTGGCATTTGGCACAGAGGATTAATGGTATGAGACATTAGCAAGCTGCTTTCTGTAGTTTAGGGCTCGATTCCCTCAGCTTATATTTGCCTACTGTGTGACTGTGAGCAAGTCAGTTAGCCAGACAATGTGTTGGGACAATTGGGAAATTGGGTTAGGCCCCTCAAAAGGCAGTCCCTGTTCCACATGCCTTATGATTACTTATGAACCTTGTAAGAAGAATGACACTAAGAAACATATAACGAAAGATAACACTGTTTTTCATTGACAATGAAAGATTATAACAATGACACAGCACACAATTAAGAGTGACATTCCAAATCTGGAGACATTGAAGAGGTATGATAATGGGCAAAGAACAGTACCTTGAATGTGAGTGTCTACTCAAAGGCCACAGACTAACAATAGCAAAATAACTCCACATGAAGCCCATTTACAGGTTGATTCATAGATTTATAGATTCATAGATTAGTACTAAGCTAACTGCCCTTGCGAGCCATTTTAAGCCTAGCCAATTATCCCTTGTGAGATTCAAAACCTGCATCTTGTGTTTGTAAGGCAAACACCTTAACTTTTAGGCCACCCTCCCACCCTTGGAAATACCAAGTCAGTGATGAGAGAGAAAATGTGGTTTCCTAACAGGAACAAAGTTATACAAAAGTGCCAAATGTATAAAACTTGTTTTTGAGGAAAATAAGGAAATGAATCCTCCAACACTACACATGCCATTGGCTTGTTCACAGTACTAACTTCAAGTGCTTCAAAGTGCACACAGCATCTAAACTTGGCACAACATGGCGATTTCTTCCTGAGCTTTTAGCTACAAATACATTAAAATACAGTATTTACATTATACTCCCCTTCTTTTAAACATATAAGCTTTAATTATTGAGAGATGTTTTTAAACCTTTAGATTAATAACTGTGCAAGTACTGTGGTTAAGGTTTTGTCCTCACAGTTGCAAGGTTTGTTGTTCAACACAAATGCACACCAGAACGCTCAACCTTTACCAAAAGAATTTGGAACAAAATAAAAATAACTAAGGAGAAGGTCCCAAATTTGGGACACATTTTAAATGTTGCCACTATTATCTTAGAGAGTCTCAAATGATTTCCAATTCTGGAGGAATGGAACAAAACTTTGAGAAACATCAGGGGTGTCCCTACAAATCACTACACACATACACACACATTTATATATGGATATACATAATGCAACAGGTTAAATGGTTGACAAGTTTGGCTGACTCAGTTTTTATCAACTCATTTTTGTCAAGTCTGTAACTCTTGACCATAGGGAAGAAATGAACAAAACGTATCCCCCATGTAGGACCCATGACCCATATTAAAGCCTGCTTCAGTGACTCAAAAGGATGTGAATCATCAAAACAAGTTGATTAACAATGCATTTATTGTAACATTGCATTTATTGTTGTTTTAATCGAACAATGATTATAATCTCTCCCCTCTCTCTCTCTCTCTCTCTCTCTCTCTATATATATATATATATATATATATATATATATATATATATATATATATATATATATATATATATATACATATATATATATATTTTTTTTCTTCATAGACATGGTAAGGCCACTAAGTGTAATAACCACTCATGCCTTGTCAGTACCCTCCCATATGCTGCACTTCCTTTCTCTAGGAAAGCCATACCAGTCAATCCTAGAATAAATTTGTGGTACCTATCCAATCATCTAGGTTCCGTTTAAAGGAGGATAGTCACACAAGTTATCATGCAGGGGAAGTTTATTCCAGAGATTTAAGAGAGCCTAGGTTACAGATCTAGCCCTTCATAATGTTATTTATTTATTTGTTGGTGAAGAGTTAAGTCCCTGCTTTTACTATTGGTCGAGATATTGGACTTGCAGAGATACAGGAGATCCAGGACAACCAGGTCTCTAATAGTGTGGGAAGTGCTACACAGATCTCTCTCTAAAAATCTGTAAGACACTGAGTAAAGGAATAGGGTTTCCAGTCTCTTTGGTAGCTTAGGGACTTTAGACCTGTGATATTTTTGGTTAGGAACCTTTGAGATCTTCTAATTGTTTGACAAGTTTAGTGTTGTATTCCATAACTGGTCTGATCAATGCTGAATAGGAGGCAGCAATTACCGCTTTAGACACTGATGATATTCCTTTGGCAATTACCTGTGATAAATAAAATGATTTCCTGACAATTTTTGTCAAATGATGGTCAAAAGAGAGGAGTTACCAACCCAAGTTCCTAAGTCCCCTGACTATACTTTCATTTTATAGTGGTGTGTTGTCTAAACAGCATGATGAGGGGAGAGGTTGTTTATCAAAACTGATGAAACTATTCTTTATGGCATTTAATTTGAGACCATTTTAATACAACAAGAGTTTACTAGGGAGAGTTAATTTGGAGGGTTAGGGTGTAAAAAGATAAAGTACAGTTTTGTACCTACCATAAATGTAGATGTTCGAGGATCCACATTGCTGCAGTCCTAACCATTGGGTAGTCCGCTGTCCAGTCGGCCCGAATACCAAAGTATATGGCTGACGTCGGTCAAGGCGCATTAGACTGATGTCAGGACGTCAGGGTACTAATGCGCATGACCGACGTCATATCCTCAGTCTTTTCTTGCCCCAGATGTCAGAAGACCCTAAGACAAGGCCTAAACCAAAAACACCAAAAAACCCTGCACCAAACATATATACAATATATACAAATTTACAAGAATATAGCCTAACCCACACCACCACCCCTAAACACAGAGGGAAGGAGGGAGGACTGCAGCAATGTGGATCCTCGAACATCTACATTTATGGTAGGTACAAAACTGTACTATGTTCTTCATTCCACATTGCTGCAGTCCTAACCATTGGGTAGAATCCCAAAGCAGAGGTAAGGGAGGCTGGCAAATCATAAGGAAGCAGGAGCTGTCAACATGCCTTGCAAAATAGCTGTGGCAAAACCAGCCCTAGATTTAGAGTAGAGAGGAAGGTGGTAATGCTTAGAGAAAGTATGTACTGAACTCCAAGTAGCTGCCTCCAAAATATCCTTAGTTGCCACCCCTTAGAAATGCTGTAGAAGTGGCAGTAGCCCTAGTGGAATGAGGCCTAATCCCAGCTGGAATCTCCTTGCCATGATGGGAATAACAAAATGAAATGCAAAACCCAATCCACTTAGAAATAGTTTGCTTAGACACAGGCTTGCCCTGAGAACTCAAAGCAAAAGAAACAAACAACTGCTGAGACTGCCTGAAATCCTTAGTCCTGCTTAAATAATAACGTAACTGCCTATGTACATCCAAAGTGTGCAAAATCTTTTCTCCCTTATTTTGGGATCTGCATAGAAAGTAGGCAAATGAATAGTTTGGTTTAAAGCCACACTAGAAACCACCTTAGGCATAAAGGAAGGATTAGTACGTAATGATACCCTATCCTTATGGAAAATCAAAAGGGCTCTACTGCCATAAGGGCCTGCAACTCAGAAACCCTTCTTGCAGAAGTAATAGCCAACAAAAAAGCAGTCTTCCATGACAAGTATTTCAATTCAGCAGTAGCCGCAGGCTCAAAAGGTTGTAGAGTAAGTTTTTCCAACACAAAATTGAGATCCCAAGCAGGAGTAGGAGCTCTACGGGTCTTATATTCTTTGCCCTCTAAGAAACTGCTTGAACAAAGGATGCGAAAACAATGGAGGGTCACAATCATAGTGAGCTGAAATTGCTGCAGCATGAATCTTAATGGAAGAGGACAAACCTTTGTCCAATAACTCAGTAAGATATTGAAGAGCCACACTCAAATTAGGCTCAGAAATCTCTAAATTCTTTGCTGCACTCCAAAATAAAAATCTCTTCCATTTTTCTGCACACTTTCCTTGTACTAGGTCTTCTGGCTTCCATAATCACATTTAAAACTTGTTGAGGAAGTTGAGACCTGCTGTGTTTCAAAACAGAATATGCCATGCTGTTAGATGAAGAGAGTGAAGCTTGACATTGAGCAGGTGACCGTCCTTCTGAGATAACAGGTGTGGAATCAAAGGTAAAGGCCATGGAGGCTTCCTTACCAGACTCCTTAGTAGTGGGTACCAGTGTTGCCGAGGCCAATCTGGAGCTATTAAAATCATCCTTGGCTTGTCTTGTCTGACCTTTAGCAGCACCTTTGGGAGAAGAGGCAGAGGTGGAAAGGCATACACATGAAGATTTTTCCAACTGAAAGAAAGAGCATCCACTTTCCAAGCTGTATGATGAAACCCTTTGTGCAAAACTTTGGCAGCTGGTGGTTCAGTGGAGAAGCGAACAGATCTATGTCTGGAGTTCCCCATGACACTGTCAATTTCTGAAATACATGAAGATCCAGTTTCCACTCGTGGGGATCCATGATTTGCCTGCTTAACACATCTGCTAAGGAGTTCTGTGCTCCCGGCAGAAACCTTGCCTGAAGAGTTAGTTGCAAGCTGAGCGCAGTCTCCCATAAAATCATTGCTTGCCTGCATAGAGGATAAGAATGTGTTCCCCCTTGTTTGTTGATGTACCACATGACAGTTGTGTTGTCTGTTAGAATCAACACCTGCCCAGGAAGAAGTAACTCCTTGAAAGCCATTAATGCAAACTGGACTGCTAACATCTCTTTCATGTTGATATGTAGATGCTGTAGTCTGGCAGGCCACTTGTCTTGTATCCACTTTCCATTTAGATGAGCTGGCCAAGCAATGTCCGAGGCATCTGTCGTTAAAATCTGACTCGCCTCTGGCCGGGTCACAGAGAGTCCCTTGTTTAGGTGACATTCCTGAGCCCACCACAAAATTCTTTTTGAATGCAAGGTATTATTTGAATGACAGTGTCCAAATCCTGGCAGTGCTGTGTCCACACATTTTGAGATACCATTGCAGCTTCCTCATATGCAGTTTGGCATTGGGAAGCACCAGAATACAAGATGCCATGAACCCTAAGGCTTGAAGGACTGTCCTTGCAGTCAGCCCGGACTGAAGAGATAGTTGATGGAAGTAACTGGAAAGATTCTGTTGCTTGTCCGGGGTTAAAAAGGCCATCTGGGCTGCTGTATTCAGTCTCACACCCAGAAAGCACATGTCTTGAGAGGGTACTAGACTGGACTTTATTTCGTTCACAGAATACCCTAGGGATCTTAGCACTGCTATGACATATTCCAGATGCTGTAGAAGGTCTTCCTTTTCTTGAGCCAGAATCAGGCAGTCGTCCAAGTAAGGATAGATTTGAATTCCTTTTAGCCTGAAGTAAGCTATCACTGGAGCCAGAACCTTTGTGAATACTCTGGGCGCAGTAGATAAGCCAAAGGGCAACGCAGAGAACTGATAATGAGAATTTCCAGCTCGAAACGCAGATACTTCCTGCAACTTAGTCTTATAGGCACATGAAGGTAAGCTTCCTTGAGATCTAAAGTTACCATCCAATGATCTTTGCCCAGCAGAGGTAAAAGCTGTTGTAACGTCAACATCTTGAACTTGGGAATGTCCAGATAAGTGTTGAGGATAGATAAATCCAAAATTGGTCTCCACGTGTTCCCCTTCTTTGGTACTAGGAACAGGCGAGAGTAAAATCCTAGGCCCCTTTCTGGTACAGGGACTGGCTGAATGGCCCTATTTGGAGTAACAGAGAAATTTGCTTGTGAGCCTCTTTCCTTTGTGGAGGGGGAACGCCTGGCATGCCTTTGAAAGGGGCAATGTATGGAAATAAAACCTGTAACCGTGGTGAATGATATCCAACACCCATCTGTCTTGAGTGATTAAATCCCAATTTTCTTTGAAAAGAGACAGTCTTCCTCCCAAAGGAGCTGCCAGACGAGAATCTACTGGCAGCTGAAAAGGCAGGTCATTGGGTCTGTTTACGAAAGGACTGACCCCTGCCCTCACCAGAAGTCTGAGCAGGTGAACCCCTGTTCTAGGCTTAAAAGAACCTTGAGCTCTGCCCCTACCACGCCTAGACCTACCCCTAGACTGAGAATCATAAGCAGGATATGTCCATCCCTTAGTAGGCCAATTTCTACTAAACTTAGGTGGCTGCACCTGCAAAAATCTTTAACAGTTTGCATAGACTTAGCTTTGTCCTCCATTTTCTTTAAAACTGCTTCCACAGGCGAACCAAATAACACATCAGACTGTAAAGGAGCATCCAAAATCCTAGTCTTAACATGCTCTGCTAAATTCTGATCCCTCAACCAGGCATGCCTGCGAAGAACAGAACTAGTGGCAGCCACCCTCGAGGAGGCCTGCACAGCATCAAAACCACATTGCAAAGAATGCTTACCCACTTGTTCAGACACATGAACTAAATCCAGCAACTCTTTACACTCTATACCTTCCGCCAAAGCATCCACCTTAGATTTCAATTGTGAAAGGAGATAATTTTGATATTTTAGCATGTGAAACTGACAATTCAACGCCTCATGGCTAAAGTGGAAGAAGTATACACTTTCTTTCCCCACCTATCCAAAGCCCTTGCCTCTTTATCAGTGGGAACAGGATTTTTAACAACAGAGGCCTTAACACCTTTAGGCCCCTGAGAAATAGTTTCCGGGTCTGCCCTAGGACTCTTAAACAGATACTTATGAGCTTCAGGCACCCTATAGTACCTATCAGGTTTAACAGGGGCAGGAGGCAAAGAATCAGGGTTCAGGGAAGCCTCTGCAAAAACATCTTCCACCACATTCAACACAGGAGGTATAGCTAAGGGCCTATGCTGGGGTAAAATAAGAATTCCTAAGCCTTTTCCTGAATCAGAATAATCTTGGCCTTCCCATTTAAAGTGCTCCCTCATGGAATGCAGAGTCTCTGAAAATGAGAAATCCTCAGGAGGAGAAGCTGTAGGAGTGGAATCATCCACATCAGAATCAGAATAAGGAGGATACTCCTGCAAGTCTTCCGCAGAAGACTCAGAAGCCTCTGAACACTGTTCAAAACTCTCAAACTCAGGTTCCACCCTAGGCCTCTTATCAGGAGGGGGCATAGAGCCTCTAATCATAGTAATTAAATCTTCTGCCATTTTAAGCATATGTTTCTTAGGCACAGAACCTGAAGTGCTAGGAGAAGCCCCCACTGAAGCTAAACTTGGCCTACCTCTCAAAGAAGTTTTGGAAACAGAAGGAGAGGCTCTAACTACCTTGGGAAGAGAGGGAAGAACAGTTACCTGAGAAGCCCCTCAGCCTGGCCTACCTCCTGAGAGGGCACATCCTGTAACAGTAAAGTCTCTGCCTGAGACTCCAAAGAAACTCCTGGCAAAACCTCTGGCTCCACTGAGCCTTCTAAAGAACCGACGTCCGGGACTGCCGGTTCATCAACCCTAGGCTTTGCTGTTTTGTCTTTGCGCTTTTGACGAAGCGGCGCCGGAGCATCCGCATTTTATAATTACAACGCTTCCCAAACACTAACCTGGCACAGTCTAACCTTCTCTTAATTGTGCGTTTGTTAAATCTAGCACAAGAGCGGCAACCAACAACGCCGTGCTCAGGCCCTAAACAAGGTATACACAAAGTATGGTAATCCCTATGAGGTATCTGCTTCCCACAAGAAATACAGTTATTCACTTTTTCTGACATCCGGTGAAATACTGAGGCAAGAAAAACCAAAATGTTCCCAACGGGTACTTAGCCAACTTTGATTCGGTCTGAAACTCCGACTTCGGAAATTTTTCAGAACGCCAACCTGCACTCGCAAAACTGCTTCTGCATCGGACCATGCGGCAAAAAAGACTGAGGATATGACGTCGGTCATGCGCATTAGTACCCTGACGTCCTGACATCAGTCTAATGCGCCTTGACCGACGTCAGCCATATACTTTGGTATACGGGCCGACTGGACAGCGGACTACCCAATGGTTAGGACTGCAGCAATGTGGAATGAAGAACATCTTAATAACAACCCCAGTTTGCAATCATCTGCAAACTTTCTAGCCAGAGGCCAAAAAGGGGAGGTCTCAGTACTTAACCTGAGGGGGCCTACTGGTCATTCTCATATTTTCTGATGAGGCACTTGCAACTCAGGCTGTGTGAGTTCCATCATTCAGCCAGCTTGCTAGCTACCTTACCACATGTGGACCAGTTTCTAAAGCATTTATCTTCTGTATGATGCCAACATGGGGAATGGTATTGAAGGCTGTGTCCAGATCAAGATACACCATCTGTACTGCACTGTCACCATTTACAGCCTCAGTAACCTTTCAAAGAAGTTTATCAGATTCAATAAGCAGACTCTACCATTCACAAAGCTAAAATATTGAGGGTCAAGTTTAACAAGATTCTTGATATTGTACTTTATGAGGTCAGTTATAATACATTCCATGGCTTTACAGACAGGGCTTGTAAGGCTAATAGGTCTGTAATTACCTGAGGCAGTTATAAGGCTACCTGAATGGAGAAGCATCACCAATGGATATGTAACTTATCAGGGACAAAACCAGAAGCTAAGATTAGGTTAAACAGCCTAAGGAGAGTTTTTGCAAAGGCACATTTAATGCTATTAATTAAGCAACAAGGTATACTGTCAAGTCCCAAGGAGGAAGAAGTTTTGGTCTTGGATAGTGCTTTCATTAAATGACTATTACAGGTAACTGGGAAAGTAAGAGATTTAGATATTTCAGGCTTTGGATAGAAGTCTCATGGATGAAATTAGCACTAAATCATTTGCAAAGATATTGCCAATGTCTACTGGGTCAGAAGAGGACATGACACTATGACAAAGTTCAAAGCAATATAGATTATAGTTTCTTAGTTTTCAGACATTGCTAAAGAAGGATTTACAATTACTTTTGCATAAGTTAATGAGCTCCTTTAATGGACATGATAGTGTTCATTTTATTTTTGTAATATTTTTGATATTATCCTTGATAACAGGAGTTTTGGTCTATTAAATAATTTAAGAGGTTTCTTTCTTTTGTTGTACAGTTTCTTTGTGGTATTTATGCTGAATGTTTAGTAGTCTCCAGCGTCATAAATTTTTGTGGTTCCTACACCAGAAGCAAGACGTTATTAGGGGAAACAGGAAGTACCTACTTCAAAACTTGGCTCTGCCTACCCCATACTTTTCATGAACTACTAGACCTTCCTTTTTAACTATAAATACCATCTCTCTCTGAATTCATTATTTCCAACATCTGTGGTTACTTATTTTAGAGTGAACTCTCTTTATTTATAGTACTATACAATACCCTGTCTTCTTTATTTTATTTCTTTATTATGCATTTAACTGTATGTTATATTGCACCTGCATTTTGCACTGTTTATGATTTTTGCCCTCACTGAAAATTTCTGTGTTAACCTGTAATATGGATTGTATATATCACTGTGGTTTTTATTTGTTATTTGTTGTTGTTTACATCTTGGAGCTCATCTCCCCTGGCCTCTACTGAAAATTGACATATATGCAGCTAGACTAGCCCGGTCAACAAATGTAAAATAAAATAAATAAATAAAAATAAGTGAAGGCACTCAAAGGAATTAATTTGGCAGCCTAAACTAGAAGCTTATCATTATCCAGGCTTAAATGGAATGTTATCCATTTCTTGTATTTTAAATTAAGAAGTTTGGTTAGGTAACTTTATTGTATTTATTTTTTGTAGATTGCATCTATTTTATTTCTTCATACATTTTTTATCTATTTCGGCATGGCTTACAAAAGTATGGATATTCCTTTTACTGCTTTTTCAGTAAGGTTGAGTCCTCAGGGAAGGGTTTGAGCAGGTGTTGTGAATGTATTGGCTTAATTGCTAAGTAGTCATGTGATTTATGAGCTTTTTATTAAGGTGTAAGCTGGAATGTGTTGTTTGTTTTTCTGATGAAGTTGGTGTGGGACACTGACGAAAAGCCTATCATTGTTGAGCTTAAAATAAAATTTTAACTTGCAGTTTATCAGCATCACTGTGTCTGGAATTGGTGCATCTGCTGAGGTTTATCGTCTTGCCGGCTTCCTTTTTCAAGTTTGGTTTGTTTTGCGGCATATAAGTTTTTTTGTGGTTGTTGTGGTTTGGGAGCCATGGCTGACGTACAACCTGAGCCTTCCCCGCAGGCGGAAGCGGGAGATTTAACTGTTTTGATTATCTGCTCACCCAGAAGGCTGATTCTCTTTCACGACGTATGGAATATTTGGAGGGGTCCTCGCAGCCTTTGTTTGGCAGTGACATTCTCCAGGGGAGGACTCCTTCTTCCAACCTTGCTAGGGCTCAACTTTTCCAGTCATCAGTTACAGCAAAGGAAGTTTGTTGTGCGAATGCGATTAGTGAACAACTGCAGAATGGACCGACAAGGGCTGATTGTAGAGTTTCTGCTGTTTCACCGCATTTGGACACCGGCAGATCGGATGGAGTCAGTATAATAGAAGCAACGGGGATGAGTGATTCGCTGCAAGGCCAGGTACGGTCTAATTTAAACATTTGGTTAAATCGGCTGTTTTTGTTCAACAAAGTATCAGAAGGGAGCCCTAGTCATCCAGGCTCTTTAGGGGAAGTGGATTTGGCACAGAAATTAAATATGTTTGACCACAAATTAATAAAGATGAGGAAGTTACAGCTGGAAGTAGCCTACTTCGAGGAGTGCCAGCGGTCCAAAGTGGTTCCCAAGGGGCTCCGATCTTGGCCGTATCCTACAGGATTAGAGGAAGGCTCTGCCTTCCACAAGGATTTACTTTTGCTGTTCGAAAGACATGGCTTTGAATTACTTAATTTGATTTGTAAACATTATAAAGAGGCCATCAGTGTATTGTCTGGGGAGCTTACCATGCTGGATGAGGCTGTAAGACATGATTCTAACTTTACTAGATATAGATACGATTATGACCGTATTTCCACCAGCATCGATCAGCAATTGCATAAAATCAATTCTAATAAAATTAGGAAACTTCAGAGGGACTTGAAGGCTTATAGGGAGGGGGTGGCTTATCCCAAACCACCCAGATCCCAAGGCAATTTCTTATCTCCAGCTGCCTTTTCCTTCGGTCCTACACCAGCTATAGATACTTCTAGGACCAATAGGTCGTCATTTGGGAATGAGGTGGATGCTCCTGGTGGTTCAGTCCAACAGAACCAGACTCGGCACAGTGACCAGTTGTCTTCTCGGAACCAACCATCTGATTTAGTACCAGAAGTCGAGGATCAAATTTTCAGGAGAATGCCTCAACCCATCAACCCTCTCCAGGGAGGAGGCAGAGATACAGAACCAGGAGGAGGAATTAGGTTCGCCTGTCTTTTCTACAGTATTCCCAGTAATGAGCCCATGTCAGATTGTTACCAACACTGGAAAGGACTTTAAGATTTACAACTATTCAGGGTTTGTTTTTACCCCACCATTGTTGGATCTCCTGGCTAAGGGTTTGACATTTGTACCCAGTAGGAGGGCAGATGTGGCCAATACCTTGACTGACCACAAGCTTTTTATTAGAAAGCTTAATTTCCAGCTTATTTTTGTTGATCGTCATGATGCCAAAGGATGTTCACATTCCAAGTACATTTAATCCCCCTTTATATCATTCTCTTTGTCTTTTTGAACGACTGTGTGACTTAAGACATTCGTCATTTATTGAAATGTAAACAAATTGTCCCTTATAATATCAACAAAGATGAGAAGTGTCTTTTAGAATTGTTAACCAATTCTTCTGTGAGGGTTATGCAGCCAGACAAGGGGGGAGGACTGACAGTGATGGAAGAGGTAGATTACATTCAGAGAATGGAAAATATTCTGGCATCTGAAACCTATAGGGAGGTTTCGAAAAATGAGTTGAATCAGAGTGTGACCAGGGTCTGTACTTATTTCAATGACATGTTCATTAATGGAGTTATTAATGTGGAAGTTTTTAACTATATCTGTACCCCTAACCCCAGGATACCTGTCCTGTTTGGCAATCCGAAGATTCATAAGAATGTGCATGACCCCCCCATGCACCAATTGGTGAGTGTAAGGGGCAGTGTGACTTATGATGGGGCGAAGGTGGTGGACACGATTTTGAAAAAGTATGTGTCCAGGGAGTCCCACATTTCTAAAGACTCCTGATCATTTCTTGAGAGGGTTAATCGTACTCCTTGTACAGGGGAGAGTAATTTCTTGACCATCGATGTTATTGATTTGTACTCTTCCATCCCTCATTCCATAGTGTTAGAATGGATTGAAGCTATCATGACCATCAAACAGGCACCTGCTGGGAACATTCTGATGGTGAGGAAGTTATTGGACATCATTCTGACCTGTAATTTTTTTCTCCTTTAACAATCGTTGGTTCCACCAATTAATAGGGGTCCCTATGGGGTCTCCTTGTGGGGCCAGCGTTACCAATTTGGTGATGACTTACTGGGAGAGAGAGTTTGTTTTCCCTAATCCTATCATTCAGGAGAAAACCCTGCTTTACACTAGATTCTTGGATGATATTTTTATCATCCTACATGGGGAGAGGTAAGTGGCTGAGACACTGTTAGATAGTTTTAATACTTCCACCAGTTTTTTTAAATTTACATTCAATTTTTCTAAGGACAGGATCTCTTACTTAGATGTGGAGTTATTTAAGGATATCCCTCTAGGCTGTTTTACTGCCAAAATTCATCGTAAAGTAACTTTTTCTAGCAGTTATTTACATTTTGAGAGCAGTCACCCTTTCCATCAGAAGAGGTCGATAGTAAAGGGGCAGTTGGTGAGGGTGGCGAGGATGGTGTCTAAGTTCAGTGACTTCCTTGAAGAATGTGAGTTTATTTGTGGCCTTTTTCTGAACAGGGGATACCCGGACCATCTCATATCAGAATTGGTCACGGAAGTTTGCGGTAAGAGGAAGAATGGGTTCTACGTACCAAGTTTGGACAATAATGTATCACCTCAGAACCCCAAGCCATCCCATATGCAAGCCCATGTGAATTACCTTTGCAGTTTTATTACAACTTTCAATGCTGATGCAGAGGATATTTCCTCCATCATAAAGAAAAATTGGAGTATTTTACGATTAGACATGCAAGGTAACTCACAGTTTGAGATCACACCCAAAGTGGTGTTTAGGAGGGGGTTGAATCTGAAGAGTATTCTACAGATGAAATCGAACCATGCCCCGGTCAGGGGGATGTACAAATGCAATATGTGTAAATACTGTAGGTTTATTAAAACAGGGACCTTTTTTAGTTTTGGGGAGACCAAATACCACATCAGGGGGTAAATTTAACTGTGCCAGTTCACATGTGGTATATCTGGCTAGGTGCTCTTCATGCCCGGTGTTTTATATAGGAAAAACTGACAGGAAACTTCAGGAACGCCTTTATGAACACCTTTATGCCATCAAAAAAGAGAAGATGGAGAATGCGCTTGCCAGGCATGTCAAGGAATACCCGGGTCATGAATTCTCTTTTTCAGTCATTGATCAGGTAGTTCCTTCCAATGGGGGGGGGGGGGTCCAGATACGTTACTTTTAGAACAAAAGGAATTAATTTGGCAGCTAAAACTAGAAGCTTATCATTATCTAGGCTTAAATGGAATGTTATCCACTTCTTGTATTTTAAAATTAAGACGTTTGGTTAGGTAATTTTATTGTATTTATTTTTTGTAGATTGCATCTATTTTAATTTCTTCGTCTATTTTTTTATCTATTTCAGAATGGCTTACAAAAGTATGGATATTCCTTTTACTGCTTGTTCAGTAAGGTTGAGTCCTCAGGGAAGAGTTTGAGCAGGTGTTGTGAATGTACTGGCTTAATTGCTAAGTAGTCATGTGATTTATGAGCTTTTTATTAAGGTGTAAGCTGGAATGTGTTGTATGTTTTTCTGATGAAGTTGGTGTGGGACACTGACGAAAAGCCTATTATTGTTGAGCTTAAAATAAAATTTTAACTTGCAGTTTATCAGCATCACTGTGTCTGGAATTGGTGCATCTGCTGAGGTTTATCGTCTTGCCGGCTTCCTTTTTCAAGTTTGTTTTGTTTTGCGGCATTTCATTTTTTTTTGTATTTATAGTACTATACAATACCATGTCTTCTTCATTTTATTTCTTTATTATGCACCTGCATTTTGCACTGTTTATGATTTTTGCCCTCACTGAAAATTTCTGTTAACCTGTAATATGGATTGTATATATCACTGTGGTTTTTATTTATTTGTTGTTGTTTACATCTTGGAGCTAATCTCCCCTGGCCTCTACTGAAAATGGACATATATCCAGCTAGACTAGCCCGGTCAACAAATGTAAAATAAAATAAATAAATAAAATAAGTGAAGGCACTCGTTAGCATGAAAGTTAATTTGAAACTGAAAAGAAACAAATTAGACTGTGATTAATTTACTAGTCCTCACAGAACACTGGTAGTTTAATCTAACTCTTGGACCTAGTATATTTACCAGTTTGTAATACATTCATCCTAGAATCAGACAGACATGCGGACATGACAATTCAGCATCACTTTATAGTTATGTCTGTCTCATGGCCTGCTATCTCATTTGTTGGAGGAAACTTCTCTCTCTCTCTCTCTCTCTACTTCGGTAGGTACTTCCCGTTTCCCCTAATAACTTCTTGCATCTGGTGTAGGAACCACAAAAAGTGGGATGCATGAGCTTGGTAAACACAGTTTCAAGTTTCCACATAGCTTGTACCCGGACAGTCTCTCCTTCTTGCAGATTTGGTAGCTTTCTTTTTTTAATCATTTTTTGTCCTCCACTCTTTCTATCTACATAGTCACTGATGCTCGTTAATTCAAAATCACTATAGCAATGGCCATTTGTAATATGGACATCATCCATGAAGTCATAAGGGATATTTCTGTCTTCTGGACATAGCTCCTCCCATTTGGCTGCTATGTACACAAGTTGCTTTAACTGAATATTGCCATATTCCACTGTAAGGAGTAAGGTTCTCTCCAGTACAGTAGCAAACAGGATGCAAGAACCAGCTATTACCTCCCCTGTCCCATGAAGACTGCCATGCTGACATAACTTGACAGAAAGAAGTGCACATCCCAGGCCCATGCTCTGCATGCTATACTTCTCTCACTGGCAGGTTGCAGCACTGCAGCAGGCCAAATTGCCTCTCACTCTGTCATCAGCTCCTCTGGTGGCCAAGTCACTCCGACTGAGCAGAGCCCTTTATCAGTGGAGGACTGGGGAGAAAAAATTCATTATATATAGACATCATGGGCATCATTTGCATTGTTTCATCATTTACAGTCTATTTCATTCATAAGTAACAGTTCCATTACTCAGACATCCTTGACATCAGTTACATCATTTACAACAAGTTTCAATTACAATAACAGTTACGTGGGTTGTATATGATTATTTTTAAATACAGGGAGGTATATGCATAAAGCCCAGCAGCCCTGAGTCAATAAGCTACTGGCCACCCAGTGTCCCATTGCCCAGCTTAGGTTACCTGGGATAGCTCTATTAACAAAAAGCTGGCTGTAAAACTAATCAATCTGGCATGAACTAGGAATTGGTACACTCAGTACAGGTTCACTGACATGACACAGTTTGGAAGTGGATGACATAATGGTAAGGAAGAGGCTGGACATCCTACGTATCCAAGGACAAGATTGAAGAGCAGTGCAGCACAACCACTTGGCTTGGGAACCAGAGTCTACTACTCAAGAGGATGACAGATTAGAAATGGTGTGGGAATTGTGGTGTGGAAAAAGCTTTACAAGACAGTGAGGGATGTCATCAGAATTAGTGACAGACTCATGGTAATCAGACTCCAGTGTAACGATAGGGCACTATTCATATTCTTTGCCTAAGCCCCACAGCAGGGTTGTGATAATTAATAAAAAGAGTACATTTGAACAGCAGTTGCAGGATCTACTAGATAAAGCACAACAAAATAAATTAGTGTTGATAATGGGAGACATGAATGCACATATCAGAACAGACAGAACAGTATATGAGGAGTGCCTGGGTTCAAATGGGCGAAGCAATAAGAATAAAGAAGGAAAGGCCATTCTAGACTTTCGTCTGGTAAATGGCTTGACGGGGGGCCAACACATGGTTCAGCAAGAGAGACCATCACAAGATTACGTATAAAAGTGACCAACATGTAGCTCAGGTAGACTTCCTACTAGTAAAGAAAGGGCACTGGGGTAGAATCAGCAATTGCAAAGTCATCCTCAGTGAAACAGTCATCCCACAGCATAAACCACTGGGTTGCCACAATATGCTAAAAGCAGTGGTAGGCGAAGACTCTAAGGTCAACAGACACTAGGCTGAAGACCTAGAAGTTGACTGGAGAGAAAGTAAAAGAATTAAAGTAATTACTCAGGGCTTTAGCACCTCAGGAAGAAGAGGAAATAGGTGGAGTTGAAGAAGAATGGCAGCATCTCAACGGAGAATGTGTGAAGAATGCAAAACACATATGTTTCCAAGTCTGGTATGGAAATAAGGTACACAATGAAAGCTGGCAGTGAAATCCAAAAGTCCAGGAAGTCATCAAAAGAAAGAAGGAGTGCAGGAAGTGGGAGTTACGGGTTACCTGCGAAGTGAAGGAATTAGTGTAGAAAATCTAACTTTGATAACATCACAGCAGGATAGAGCAATGGATCCCCAAATTAAGAAGAAACCAGTGGAGTGGGAAACATATGATCAGTTGCCATATGAAGATACTTTGGAGACTTCCACAGGAAACCAGTACAAAAGTTTAGTTGGGACATGCATAGCAATAGAAGGAACAGGAAACTGTGGCAACTCTGACACAGTCAATGTTGTGGAGAGATAGGCCAGTGAGTTCCCATATGAAAGAGCAACAGATGACACAGGATGAAACTTAAGAAAATTTGGCACAGGAATATGCTGTGGAACTTTCTATAGGATGCCCATGGGAAACAGAGAACAAAGAATGTGCCCTCAGTTTAGAAGAACATGATCTAACAGAAGAGTTGCTTGATTTAATAGAGATCTGTAATCGTGGGACTGCATACATATCTGCTGACCTCACAAGTTTTGAAACATGAGAAGAATAAGTCTTAGATGACTTCCCTGCTTTCTTTAGCAGAAGCATATCAGTGTTAAGCAGAAATAGAAATCAAGCCAGAAGTAGATAAAAGTCAGGCAGCAACCGGATGTGCCAAAATACAAAATAAAGACTATAAGGTGAACAATCAGATGAGAAGGCAAGAAATGTGGAAAATGCATAAATGCAGTTGCAAGTATAGAAAACTCCTGGAACAACCTCATGTAGATCAGGATTGAATGTAGGAATGGTTAAGGAGACGTGAATTTAAACCAAAAGACAAAAGGTTAATATTGGCAGCCCAAGACAGTGGACTACGTACATGTTGGTTTACAAAGTCCATGGAACATATGGGAAAAACAGACAAATGTAGGTTTTGTAAAACAGAACTTGAAACAGTCGCACATCTTGTTGCTGACTGTGATATACTAATGGCAGAAGGACTGTATACTGAAAGGCATCATAATGTGACAAGACTGTTGCACTGGGGATTGTGCAAACATTATAATACTGAAGTAGGTGAAAAATACTGGAAATGTGAGCCACAAAGTATTACAGAAAATGATGAAGTTTACATCACATGGGATAACCTATTACAGTTAAAAAAATAGATGTGATAAAACCAGATATAGTAGTCCAGGAAAAGAAGGCAAAAGTAGCAATAGCCATTGAAATTGCTACACTCAGTGACTGCAACATCTTACATGCAGGGAGACACAAAGTCATAAAATACCAGGATCTGCAAGCAGAAACGAGGGCAGTGTGGAGGAAGGACACCCAGACAGTTCCAATAGTAGCTGGAGCAACAGGTCTTATAAAAAATAATTTACAATAGTACTTAGATATGTTACCAATACATGTAACTCCATATGAATTGCAGGAGGAGTCGTTACTGGGCACACTGCAAGTGCTGAAAAGAGCACTTCTGGCTAACATCAACGATTGAAACAATACTAATTTCATGAACTTGAGTCATACTGGGGCCCATTACTGTCATGGTATTAGAAACCCCAAAGACTTGGAGAATTTAAAAAAAGGCAAAACCATATTTTCTGAGATGACAACCCTATCTTTTAAGGCCTAACATGAACTGTGGTGCTGAGGCTACTTACTAAGATCATTGTTAAATTTACACTATTTTACTAATCTTAACATTCAGTGCTTGAAGCTCAGCTATCAATTTTGGTAGTTGGGCGGGGGGCAGGGTTTATTAGACTGTTTTATGTTTAGGCTTTACTCATCACTTAGTTTAGTCGCAGATATAGAATACTTCTACATGCCTCTTTGCTTCCTTTTGGTTACTTCTCAGATACTCTTAGTCCTTATACTGTAGCCAGTTCATAAGTAGGTACTAGGCTATCTGCCCGAGGGCATTTATAAGCCTAGCCAGAGTGTGTCGGCTTTCGCCACCCCATTGATTAATTAACTGATCCTCTGTCAAGCAGAGCCAATGAAGTGATCCCAGGGGTGTATTTTCTGTTACCCATCCACTCGTCAAGGTTTCTCTTGAAGAGTGTTAATGAGGGGCTCTGCCTGATGTAATTTGGAATTTTATTCCAAAGCATGGGGAGTCTCTGTGACAGGAATCTATCCCTTCAGCATGTTCTATTTATTGTTGTGGCGAGGTTTAATTCACTAGAGCGTGTGGCTCGCATTGACTTGGATTTCTTTAGGTGGAGCATGTCCATCAATTCTGAGTTGGACATGGCTTTGTAAGTCAGGCAGAGATTACCTCTGAGTAAGCGATATGCCACTGAGTACAGCTGGAGTTTTTTCAGTCGGGCTGCATAGGACATATGTTTGAGGCCAGTAATCCTCTTGGTGAGGTACTTTTGTGGTCTTTCTAGCTGTTGGAAGTGTCTTGTGAGGTACATCCCAAATGGGGCATTGCACTCTATGGTGGATCTAATGAGTGATGAGTAGAGGGGCACTATAACCTCTTTATTTCTAGATGCGAATCCTTTAGTAATTAGATGGGCCACATTGAAGGATTTCCTAACTACTTTGGCAATATGATTGTCAAAGGAGAGATTACTATCTACCTGGGTCCCCAGATCTCTTATTACCTCTTCTGTATTAAAGGGGCTGCAACCTATGCGGTACTTCGTGGGTGTTTTGTTTTTCCCAAATGGGATGACTATGCATTTTTTGGCATTTAGCTTGAGGCCATGACTTTAACACCAGGTGTCCATCTCAGTAAGGCCCTTTTGGAGGATGTCCGTGTCAGCTGGAGAGTCAATTATGGCTCCCAGTTTGCAGTCATCGGCGAACTTGGTTAGCCATAGTCCTCCTGTGTTTGCCTGTACTTCTAAGAAGTATATGCTGAATAGCAGGGGTCCCAAGACCAAGCCTTGCGGGACACCACTTGTGACTGGTTTAGGGTCGGACCTGGAGCCCGCTACTCTTACCGTGTGAGTTCTGTCTGTAAGCCAGTTGGCAACCCATCTCGTGATGTAGGGGTTTATGTTCAAGCTGTTAAGTTTTTCTGTAATACCCGAGTGGGGAACGATGTTGAAAGCCTTGGTGACGTCAAGGTAGGCTGTGTGAACTACCTTTCCCTCGTCTATGGCCTTGGTGACTGTCTCAAAGAAGTCAGCCAGGTTTAGTAGGCATGATCTGCCCTTAACAAAGCCGAACTGGGTCGGGTCAAGTGTGTGGAGGTTCCCAATGTCTTTGTTAACGAGTTCCATGATGATGCGATCCACAGCCTTGCAGACCGAGCTAGTCAGTCTTATGGGGTGATAGTTACCAGGGTCAGTTGTGGCCCCTCCTATGGGCACGTAGCCTGTGGAGAGGCTGAGGTTGAACATCGTGTTTAGGTGAGGGGGTTAGTTTGTTCTGTAATTCGTGCAAGACGCAGCCTGGGACACCAGCGGGTCCCATTGATGATGTGTTTTTGGATTTTGAAAGGGCTGTTTTCGCCTGTGCGTCTGTGATTTTTGGGACACTACACTTTTCCTGTATTGTTGTGGGCCCTTTTGGAGGTGTGAGGGGGGTGAAGTTTGCACTGAATCTATCTGCCAGGATGTTGGCAATATCAGTAGGTTCAGTATATTTTGTGCTATTTTGCACTAGTTCAGTGCATATCTGCGAGTTGCCACTTAGATTCTTAACATAGCTAAAGAAGGCTTTGTGGTTATCTTTGGAATCCTTGGCTATTTTTCTTTCGAAGTTAGCCTTGAATAATTTCATGAGGGACCTTAGTTTCTTACTGATACTGATCAGGGATGTCTTTCCTTCTTGGGATTTGTTTGTTTTCTGAACTAGTTTCCTCCTTCTATTGTATAGCCTGTTTATTGCAGGGGTTCACCAAACTAGTTTCCTTCTCTAAGAGGAGTGAGTCTTGGTTTTGCTAGGGATGGCACGATCCATGCATCCTTGTAGGTGCTCATGGAGTGCATTTGTAAAGATTTCTGCATCTTGGGCAGCGTTATCCTTTAGTGTGGGGGCTGTGAAACTTACCACCTCTTTCTTAAGTAAGGTGAAGTTTGCTTTAGAAAAGTTTTTTTATTGTGGTTTCCTTAGTTGGGGTGGTGGTGGGGTGTGGACACCCAGAGTGATTAGTTTATGGTCTGATCTAACCAGTGACGGGTTGACCTCCGGTGTGGAACACCTGTCACCCATGTTGGTGATGAGCAGGTCCAATATGTTTTCACCTCTGGTAGGGGAGTTTACCAGCTGATCCAGGGCATTTGAGTTGATGAATTCCAGGAAGCGCTGGGCCTGGGAATTTGTACTCGAGCAGTTTTCCCAGTGAATGGTAGGGTAATTGAAATTGCCCAATAACAGGGTGTTCGGTAGGACCTTCATGTTTGCCAGTGTCTCCAGAAAGCTGGAGTGGTGGTCCTGGGTCATGGAGAGTGATCTGTAGCAGGCCACAATTTGCACTGCAGATTTGCCCGATGTTAGTTGCATGTAGATGATCTCAGAGGTATCATGCTGCGCCACTAACCCGGGGTGTAGGTATCCTTGATGAATATGGATACACCCCCTCCTTTTGTGTTTCGGTCCATGTTCTGTGGTCGAAACGTGTGGTGTGGGTTGTAGCCCGGTAGTGCTGGGGTGCTCTCTGGAGCCTTTAACCAGGTTTCAGTTACTGCACAGATGTCAACGTTCTCCATACTGAGGAGTGCTTCGAGCGCGTGCATTTTGAGATTTAAACTCCTGGCGTTGAGTAGCACAACCCTCAGGTTTTTTTCAATTATGCTGTTTACGGAGGTGGGTTTGACTTTTGAGCCTTGCCTAAAAAAGGCACCATGGGGGCAGCAAAAGCCTTGGCCAGTATCGAAAGCCTAGGGGTGACAGGTGCAAGCCATCTCTTGCGAAGCAGCGTGGCTTGTCGAGCATGTCGTCCCAGGCTGACAGACATTGGATCCCCTTTGAATGACACCAGAAACTTAGCCAATTGTTGAAATTGATCATTTTTTCTTTATACTGAGGTATCATTCTTGGTGAGGGCAGGATGCAACTCAGGGTCAGGGTCATACCAGCCTGGGCTGCATGATCAGATAGCTCTGCCATGTCTCTTTTCATGTAGTCCAGGGAGGTACGTCTCAGGTCATTCACACCAACATGAACAATGACAGAGTTATATTTGTACTTGTTCTGGAGTGACCCGAGTGCTTGCGTTATGTGGCGGATTCTGGCTCCCAACAGGCAGCTAACAGTAACCTTCTGCTTGTCCAGCCTAGTGAGTGGGACATCAGTGTGCCTGACTATAGAGTAACCTATTACTAGTGTGTTAGGTATGTTATTTCGCCTTAAGGGCTGTGATTGTGTGGCACACTGATTTTGTGTTGTCTGGTTTGTGACGGGAAGTGCACTTTGTTTGGGTGTCTGCTTTGGAGGTCTCTGATGCTTTTGCAGGTTTTTATTTAGAGCCTCAGAGTATAATTTTGTGTATTTTTTGTCAATGCTGTTTTAGTAGGTCTGTGTGCGGCTGGAGGTGTGGTGCAAGTGTTAACCTTCTCCTCTTGACTGTCTGTTCCAGTCTTGGGTGGAGAGAGCTTAGCTTCCAGTTTGGCTGTATAATTGTATCTCTCACATATGTTAGTGTTTTGTGGTAGGAGGAGAGGGTTGTCTGTGTACATGAAGCAGTTGTAACATTGCCTCAGGATACCCAGATTCACCAGCTGGACTGGACAGTGAACCTGAAGTTGCCCTTTGGTCATGCCTGAATAGTAGGGTGAGTTGCTTAGTCGCTTGGTTGGTGAGGGGTGAATAAAGAGCCTTGCCCTGCTGGGCAATCAGTGTCAGGGTATATTAGTGCTTGCTATTAGGTCTGAGCAAGTGCCCTCTGTTAGATGCTTTTTGAGTGCTTAGGTTGAGAGTTAGATTAGTTTCAAGGGAAAAACTGAAGAGGAGACTTAGTGGAGCCGGGAATAATTTAACCGTAGCTAACCGGCACTGCCCGGTGCGCAAAACCATTCAAATGCGGTTTTTATAGTAGGGAAATGAAAGAGATAGAAATCAGCCCAAAATGGCCAATAAACTACTAACTTCTGGGCTGGAACCACTCCTCCAGGGACAGATAGGTTGCTCAAAGCTCCCCTCTCTCACAGGTATACAGAGAAACTTCCCTCTATCCAAGTAAGGTATGGGCAACTCATAAACCAGTATCACAGCCATGAATTCAGCAATAGCCTGAAAACTGGACTATACTAGCTTAGAAAGGCGGGAAACAAGGATTTTTTTTTTTTTAAACAGTTCTTACCCAAATGTTTTCTAGTTCTGCATTATACTTTCTTATTCTTCTGGGCTAGTTTTAATTACTTTAAACATTCACTGTATATAATATTTAGGATAGTGTTTGTTTAGTCGAACTTCAGATGGTCAGTTTTAATTTTGTTCTGCATTACATCGAACTTATTTGGTCTATGTAATGTTAAATAAAGTAAAACTTGATCATTTGCATGTGTATTTGAGTATGTTTCTGTTTGTGTGAACATGTGCATTGTCTGAATGTGTGCATGTGTCTGAATGTATGCACTTGTGTGTGTGGGGGGATGTGTGTACTGGGTGAGCTGTTGTTTGCTAGTGCAAGATCTTTAACAATAGGGTAAGGAGTTTTCCTCATTCCCCACTGTTGTGCGATTTAACAGTTAGTACTTTTAATTAATTATCAGGGGTGGGGAGGGTGCAGGGTGCGCAAGGGGATTGCTCCCCCTACAAAAACATTGATTTAGTTTTTTCAATGATTTTCAATTTGTATTTATTTTTAGATTAACTGGTTTTAATACACTGTAAAATTGAATTAGTGAAATTCAACATTTTAGTAAAGAGACCCAATATTTAATATAATTTGTAAGGTTTACTTTGTCAAATGCTGCGGAAATCAATAAAAATATGTCTGTATATTTTCAGCCAATGCTCTAATCAAATTGCTATAAAAATGAGTACAAATTGTTACAGACTTCGGCTTTACATGTGCAATCATCATGCCCAGTGTGTTTAGTTCTCCTAGAAGTTGGTCCAGTTCCAATCTTTCATTATGTTTACTGTGTTTAATAATGGGCTAATCGACCTCTAGTTGTTTACACTATCCTTATTGTCACTGCCTATGCAGGCCAGCCTAATAAAGTTTTGCAACCTCTTCCAGTTATCAGGAATATCTGCTGTTCTGTAACTAGCTCTGTAAGTAAGTGTTAAAAGTTTGACTAAAATCTTTTTTTGTGTCTTTAAAGCCTTGTTTGTGAGACCACCCAGACTGGAACACTTGGCAAAATCTAACCACCCCATATTGTTCAACCTTCAAGCTCACTAACTCCTAATGCTCGTTCATCTCCTGTCTGTGTTAGTCTGATCCTACAGCACCATATGATTTCATAAAAAAGTTAGAACAGATGATTGCAATTTCACTGAGTCATTGACATTCCTGTTTTTGTCAGCAATGAAGTCACTGTTCGCAAGTCTCTTTTATTCCTTGCCAGATATACTTGAAAAAGGCCTTCCGGTTCTCTTAACTAAATTCTCCCCATAAGTTTACTGATCATGTAGAGCTCTTTGTTTTATTAGCTTATCCAATCTATTAACTTCGCTTTAATGCCCCTATTTTACCAGTCTCCTCTTCTTCATAAATTTATTCTGAAAGATCATCAGCAACCAAGTCTTCCAACCTAGTTTGCCCTGACCTGCTATTTGGCCTCTCTTAGCCTTTGGGTGGTTCTTTACCTTTTTAAATCCAGACATTATTGTTTTTACGCTCTCTTATATTTCACTTGGATTCATGTTATTAAATAAGTCATCCCACTTAATTTTATTACATTTCTATAGTTGTTATAGTTGGTAATCACTCTGTAAATTTTCGCTCTCATGTTATGTGAGGGCATGACACAAAACTAGCTCTCCTCCCTTCTCTCCTACTAAAGAGTGTCAAATCAAACTTTTGAATCCTTCAAAATTTTGGGGACTATTCCAAGTCTCTCAGCCAAGTCTCAGTTATAACAACCACATCCATACCGTGTGCTGTAATGCATGATTTAACAAAAGCACTTTGTTACCAATATTTCTGATATCTGTTAATATGAACACTATCAAATGTTAGCTCTAAAAGCCATCTGACCAACTAAAAACTTTACTCTTTTTTTATTTACGTTTTTCAGGATGTTCAAACTCGGCATCCTTTTTGATAATGGCACACCATTTCACCCCAACTTGTACATTCCCTGCAGCAAACTGTCATGAGAAATGTAGTACCATACTTTAATCAAGTAAAGTTTCCTAAGACAAGCATTCACCCAGTTTACCTTGTAACTTAAATTCTTAAATATTCCTTACCTATGTATTACAGCTTAGACTCAGGATTTCATACTTTGCCAAAAAATGACGAAGCCTCTGAGAGCTTGTTTGACAGAAACATACAAAGCTCAGAAGGTCATAGATGGCTAGAAATAAACTTTCATATCTGAATGACAATATTTGTTCACCTAACAAATGAAAGAATATCAATGCTATTGCTTTTTCAATGTCTTTTCAAAAATACATAAATGCATTTATTAGTCAAAACTTTTTTACATCTAACTAAACCAATTTGTTCCACAAGTCTGGAGAAATAAAACAAGCAGTATAAAATATATTACAATATAAATGAGTAACGACCCTGCCAATTCTTCTCAACACAACCTTAGGCAAAGTGGTAGTGACTGAATCCTGATTTAGACAAGACTCCCATAAAACCCAACACCTGATTCCCTCCTACAAATATGTCCGCAACTCCCAATGAGGAAAAAGAACAGATGGCTGCTCATTAATTCTTTTTAAAAATTGTCTTAGAACAATCTAATATCACTTCTGACTTGGATCTAAACTAGATCCTCCAAATATTTGGCTCCCTACTGAAAAGTCAATACAAGAAAAGCTGAGTGCCAACAAGCTGAAAAAAGACAGAACATCCCACAGAAGATTAAATCTCGAAGATCACTCTTCTCCTTTAAACTTCTTTTTTGCAAGAGGGCAAGCCCCGCCTACACCCTGAACTTAGTATACTAACTCTGAGATTGCCATACCTCAGAGAAAAGGGAATATTCTGTGAAATGGCCATCTTAGACTTAGTATATGTAAAAAAGTTTTTTCAGCCATTCAGTCTGCATGTTTTGGGACTCATTCAATCTAGGTGTCCCAATATTTCAAATGGTTACCCTAAAATTAAATTCTTTTAAAAGCAATCCCTTTATACTAGGAGCTAATTTTTCTCCTCCCCTTCCTGTCTATCCAAATTCAAATGCCTTATCTATGTTATGCTAAATTCGCTGCCAAAAACAATAAAAGTAATCAATGTAGGTAACATTAACCTGAATTTTAGTGATACACAGTCCTAAACACGTCAGAATGCTTGGTAGACCTTCGCCTTTTACAACTAATTTCTGAATCCACACATTCAAATCTCATCAGGCCTCATTAAAATTAATATTTCTACAAGCATCACCAATATATCTATTCCAGCCACCTCATTTAGCCACCATTGTCCAGTTATACTCACCATCACCAATCAAACCGTTAAACCTCCGCCTTCTACAACACTTTAAGCCCCACTCCACCAATAAAATCTCCAAACTAAAGTCCCACCTCTCCCCATAGGAATGGTCTCCCAACCTCTTAAATGGAGACTCCAATGAAGCAGTCAACTCTCCCAACAAAACCTTTCTCCTCCAAGATAAAGTGTTTGCCCTCATCAAAAGGCTTCATAAACCCATCAAAACTGACCAGATCTCCACAGAGCTCAAACAGCTTCCCAAACTCAAGAGACAAAACTTGCCAAACATGGAAGCAAAATCCAACCTTGGAAAACCAAACTAAATATACCTCTCTGTGCAACCTTGCTAAATAGTCCATTTGTAGGCATAAAACCTTGCATCACAAAACCAAACAAATTTGCTTATAGGAAAATCTAAACACTGCTGGAAGGAAGTTAACCTAAAAACAGAACAAAAACCACTACAAAACGGTACTTCTTCAAACTCCATCCAAAGCAGCATTGTGGACAAATACAATTCTCTTCTTCAGACACCCTCGAACATTTTAGACTTTCCTCCTCATGGGATGAGTGTTATTTGGGTAGTGTTATTGGAGGAAAGTGCAGGCAAAGTTTGTTCTCAAGGTTCTGGGTTCATTGGCAGCTGCGATATCATTAGTTCCATTGGCGTATCTACACATGAGGGTATTATAGTGGCTACTCTTTGCTCAATAGTCCATGCAGGAGTTACCATGTCACACAAGATCCTCATTAAGAACACCTGCAAGAAGGACCTACGATGGTGGCTTCAGTCCACACGGGTAATGATAGGCAGACAGTTTGTTCTCCCCCATCCAGTTGCTACAGTGACCATGGATGCTTTCCAGATAGGGTGGGGGGCATTATCTGGGAAAGACTGTCCAAGGGACTTGGCAGGAACACGAATACCATTTGCACATCAATGTACTGGAGACGAGAGCGGTGCTTCTGGCATTGCTAGCACTCCAGAGCTCTCTTCCTACAGGTACGACTGCGATACAGACAGACAATATGTCTGTGGTGTGGCACATCAACAAACACGGCGGAACCAAATCCTGCCCTCTGTGTCAAGGGGTTCAGAGTATGGCAATGGGCAATTTCTTCTCAACATTTTCTAACTGCAACGTACATTCTGGGGAAATCCAACTTGACAGCGGACAAATTAAGCAGTGCAATTAATATGCCTCACAAGTGGTCCCTAAAAAGTACAGTTTTGTACCTACCATAAATGTAGATGTTCGAGTGTTCACACTGCTGCAGTCATCACACTTGGGTTATCCTGCCGTCAGGCGGCCCTGCAGTCGGCCAGAGTTCCAAAGTCTTGGTCCGGCGTCGGTTGCTGTCACTTCTTCCCTGACGTCAGTGCGCCAGGGGTATATAAGAGGCATCCGATGCCATTTTCTTCAGTTTTTCTTGCCCCAGATGTCAGGTGCCCCCAAGTAGGTAGGCAATACATATTGCTAATAAAACATATAAAAGGAATAAAAGGAATACCTTCAGTTACAAGCAAATACACCACAAAGGTTGTACAGGATAGACAGGTATAGAAAAGTTCAGCTAGGTCAGAGGGTAACCAGGACTGCAGCAGTGTGAACACTTGAACATCTACATTTATGGTAGGTACAAAACTGTACTATGTTCATCATGTTACACTGCTGCAGTCATCACACTTGGGTTGAATCCCAAAGCTAAGGATGGGCGGTGGAACTAAACAGGGTTTGGAGAAGCTAGTAGGCTCTGCAAAACTGCAGTAGCAAAGCCAGCTCTGGTTTTAGAGTACAGAGGTAAATGATAGTGCTTGGTGAAGGTGTGCACTGAACTCCAAGTTGCAGCCTCCAAAATATCCTTGGTTGGTACCCCTCTGAGGAAGGCTGTTGATGTTGCTGTAGCCCTGGTGGAATGGGGTCTAACGTTACCAGGTACAGGTTTCCCATGGTGTGTGTAGCAGAAATGGATACAATGTCCTATCCATTTTGAAATGGTCTGTTTTGAGATAGCCCTTCCTTGTGATCCTGCAGCATAGGATACAAAGAGCTGGTCAGATTTTCTGAAAGCCTTAGTTTTATCCAAGTAGTAACGTAATTGCCTGTGAATGTCCAAAGAGTGTAGGAGCCTTTCCCTTTTGTTCTGGGGGTTTGGATAAAAGGTGGGCAAATGAATGGTTTGGTTTAGGGCCACACTGGATAACACCTTTGGCATAAAGGAAGGGTTAGTTCGTAAAGCGACTCTGTCTTGATGAAAAATGATGAAAGGCTCCACTGCCATTAGGGCCTGTAGCTCTGAGACTCTTCGTGCAGAAGTTATTGCTAGCAGCAGGGCAGTTTTCCATGACAGAAACTGTAAATCAGCTGTAAAAGCTGGTTCAAAGGGCGGTAGTGTAAGTTTTTCCAAAACAAAGTTGAGATCCCAAGTTGGTGTTGGTGCTCTCTGGGGCGGTCTTATGTTCTTAGGTCCTCTGATGTACTGTCTTAGTAATGGATGTGAAAATATAGGAGGATCCGTGTTGTATTGAGCTGAAATAGCTGAGGAGTGGATCTTAATAGATGAAAAGGAAAGTCCTTTGTGCAACATCTCAGTTAAATATTGTAGAATCTGAGGAATATTTGGGACAAGGGGATTTTGGCCTTTAGCCTGGTTCCAGGCGCAGAATCTTTTCCATTTGTCTGAATAGGCTTTCCTGGTGCTGGGCCTCCTGGCCTCCAGAATGACATCCATAACAGCTTTAGAGAGAAGTGTTGACTGGTTGTTTAGGTAATTTGCCATGCAGCCAGATTTAAAGTCTTGAGCTGGCTGTGTAGAATCTGATTGTTTTGCTGAGTGAGCAGGTGAGGAATTTGAGGTAAAATCCATGGTGGGCCTTGAGCCATGTTCCTTAGTATTGGATACCAGTGTTGGCATGGCCAGTCTGGAGCAATGAGTATCATTTGTGGCCTCTCTAATCTGGCTTTCAGCAGCACCTTTGCCAGAAGAGGCAGTGGAGGAAAGGCATACACTGTTAATGTTTTCCAACTGAACGAGAGGGTGTCCACTTTCCAAGCTAGTGTGCGGTAAGTCCTTGTGCAAAATTTCCGTACTTAGTAGTAATTGTGCTTGTAGTTGAACTTGGTAGGTCAGTGCTGTGTTCCACAAGGTCATTGCTTGCCTGCATAGGAGGTAGGAATGTGTGCCCCCTTGCTTGTTTATGTACCACATCACTGTGGTGTTGTCCGTCTTTATTAGGAGTTGTCCTGGATGTAGGAGGTCCTTGAAAGCTGTTAGGGCATTTTGTACAGCTAGAATCTCTTTTTGATTGATATGTAGATGCCTTTGATCTGCAGACCATTTGCCCTGAATACACTGTCCTGCCATGTGTGCTCCCCAGGCATAATCCGATGCATCTGTTGTTATAGTTTACCTGGCTGTGGGTAAGGTAAAAGGCTGACCCTTGTTAAGGTGACATGCCTGAGCCCACCATAGAAACTCCTGTTGCATAGATTTTGCCTTATCCTCCATTTTCTTTAAAACCTCTGCTGCTTTTACACCAAATAAAACATCCTGCTGTAAAGGTGCATCCAATAACTTTGCTTTAACATGATCAGGTAAAGTTTGTTCTTTTAACCAAGCATGCCTACGTATGACAGACCCTGTCACTGCTGCTCTACAAGAAGCTTCCAATGAATCAAATCCACATTGCAAAGTATGTTTTCCCACTTGTTCAGCTGCATGCAACAAATCTTGCATTTCCTTGTAATCAGGCTGTTCTGTATGTGTGATAATTTTTTGTTTTAATTGAGACATCACATACTGTTGATATTTCAGCATGTGAAACTGGCAATTTAAGGCCCTCATAGCTAGAGTAGCTGAGGTATATACTTTCTTTCCCCATCTGTCTAGTGCTCTAGAATCCCTTTCAGAGGGTACAGGATTTTTAGCAATAGAGGCCTTTACCCCTTTGGGACCCTGTGAAATGGTTTCTGGGTCAGCAACAGGGCTTTTATATAGGAATTTGTGTGAGTCAGGGACTCTGTAGTATCTGTCTGGTTTGGCTGGTGCAGGAGGTAGTGAATCTGGGTTAAGGCTAGATTCTGAATAAACATCATCCACAATGTCTAACACGGGTGGAATAGCAAGTGGTCTGTGCTGGGGTAGTAAAAGGAACTCTCTGAGCCTTTTCTTAGAATCAGAGTAATCCTGGCCTTCCCAGTGGAAATGTTCCCTCATGGTATGTAAAGTTTCCCAAAAGAGTAGTCTTCTGGGGGAGATGCTGAAGGAATAGACTCTTCAGCATCAGAGTCTTCATAAGGGGGAAAAGAGTATTCCTGTTCCTCAGAAGAATCTGAGGAAATTGAAACCTGGTCAGAGGAAGCATAGTCCTCCTCCTGTCTAGGCCTTTTATCAGGAGGGGGATGGGAACCCCTGATTAGGGTAATTAAGTCATCAGCCATCTTAAGCATCTGTTTCTTAGGCATGGGGTCTTGTACTGGAGACTGCTGTACAGTCTTCTTTGCTTTTAAAGGAGTTTTCAGCTTTGCATAGGATTTAATAGTGAGTGTAGTCAGTCTGAAGACACCTTCTGCAACTGAAGGTGTTTCAACTGCACCGGAATCTCCTTCAGCCATGGAGTCGGAAGGGCCTAAAGATAAAGGTTGTGGAGGCCTAGCAATCTCCGCTTGGGAATCGGATGCCGCCTGGGGTTCTAAATCAGCAGTCGTCAGGGGCTGCGTAGGCGCCTCACTGAAAACCAGAGAACCAGCGACTGGCCTAGCAGAGGCCTCGGAGTCTGGTTTGAGTCTCGGCTGCCTGTCCTTATCTTTGCGTTTTTTATGCATTCCAGTCGTTGGTTTCTCTGACGGCATGGTATAATTAAATTTCCTACCAAAATAATGTCGGGCGAAATCAAACCGACGTTTAATAGTTCGTTTGTTAAACCTAGCACAAAACCGACAACCTGTGATGTCGTGGTCTGGGCCTAGGCAAGGAATACAATAAGAATGAAAGTCCTTATGAGGTAGTTGCTTCCCACAAGAAATGCAATTGTTAACTTTTTCTGACATCGGACTGAGGCAAGAAAAGGTTCCCCAATGGGGTACTTAGCTTTATTGAAGACTTTGGTCTGAAATTCGATTTGAAAATCTCAGGAGTCGGCAGACCGGCACTTGCAAACTGCTTCTGCTTCGGGCACTGCGCGGCAAGAAAGAGTGAAGAAAATGGCGTCGGATGTCTCTTATATACCCCTGGCGCACTGACGTCAGGGAAGAAGTGACAGCAACTGACGCCGGACCAAGACTTTGGAACTCTGGCCGACTGCGGGACCGCCTGACGGCAGGATAACCCAAGTGTGATGACTGCAGCAGTGTAACACGATGAACATCAGGAAATTGCAAACCAAATTTTTCGCAAGTGGGGCCACCCTTGCTGTGACCTCTTTGCCACATCCATGAACTCCAAATGCAGCAGCTACCTTGCCCTAAGCCCCCTTCTGAGAGAGTCACCAAAGGATGCACTTGTTCATAATTGGCCTCCGGGACTTCTTTATGCATTTCCCCCATTTCCATTAATACCCAAAGTTCTACAAAAATCCAACTTGAGTCGCAAACTAATTCTCATCGTTCTGTACTGGCCTCGTCAAATCTGGTTCCCTTTCCTATGGCCCCATCTCCAGGAGGAGCCTTGGATTCTGGACCCGATGCTGGATCTTCTGACCCATCAGTCGGGAATGCTCCATCCCTCCATCCAAATC